>NC_079170.1:55022689-55145189 GCF_947568905.1 Ostrea edulis | reverse complement strand
GCCATTTTTGTTCAAAAAATTATTTGATCAACAACAGCTGAGGACTTCTCAGTTTGTTTACGACAAAACCCCCTGTAGAAAAATCCTTTCAGATGGCACTGATGTATCTGGTATAGATAAATACTTCTTTGCTAACCCTGCAAGATTTGGAATAAAGTATATTCATGATCGGCCCACCATTTAATAGGATTAACATTTTGTGAACCTTTCTCAATATTTTGCCATCTAATTCTCTTTTGAAATATTTCCATACATGCAATGTCGAAGGGGGTGGCATGTTCAATGAAAAATCGAGGTTTAACAGATATACACACTGAAAATAGTTTACAGTTCACAATAATGTTAACAGTACTCAACAGTGATTTTATTTTCATTTATGCACGATTAAAGAAGAACTTGAGGGTTGGAGCAGTGAAGCGGAGTTCAAACAGGAATGACTAAATTAGCACATTTCCTCACATACAGCCAATACAGTTAATTATCTCCAAATTATCTAATTAGTTATGTGAAAACACAAACATCACTATTCAGAGGTTTTGGAAATGGATTGGGAAATTTGTAATTAAAGATACATTCATTTAATATACAAATGTACTAATTTTTAAATAAAATTTCCCAATTAATCCATTACGGATTTTGCAACCGATTACCACCATTCCAACCGAGTAACCGGTTAACTGATTAAAAATTACCATCCTTACTTAAAATAGTTCAGGAGATATTGAATAGGTTATATTATCTTTAAAATAGGATCTGGTTTAGAATAGGTCCTCAGTACCCCTTGCTTGTTGTAAGAAGCGACTAATTGGGGCGGTCTTTCGGATGAGACTGCAAAACCGAGGTCTCATGTCACAGCAGGTGTACGTGGCACAATAAAGATCCCTCCCTGCTCAAAGGCCACAAGTGCCGAGCATTTAAGGCCTAAATTTTGCAGCCCTTCATCAGCAAGGAAACGTCTCCATATGAGTGAAACATTCTCGAGTGGGATTAAACAATATAAAATCAATTAATCACAAGGAATGTGACAGACAAGAGCCTTTTCATTTACCATTCAAAAGTTATGAGCAAGGTTAAAGTTTCAAACAGACGGAACAAAACAATACTTGGTGTGTACTATAGTCATGGGGTTTAATATTCAATATTTTCGCTTCTCGATTATCCATGTTAGTATGACTACACAATAAATCTAAATTATGTTACAAAGGATTTTTGTGACGGTCAAAAGCTTACTACATGTACTACTAATCGGTAAAGAGCGCCTTGTATAAATACCCGATACACTTCACCTCCGCTAGTGCCTGGTATAAATACCCGATACACTTCACCTCCGCTAGTGCCTGCTATAAATACCCGATACACTTCACCTTCATTAGTGCCTGGTATAAATACCCGATACACTTCACCTTCGTTAGTGCCTGGTATAAATACCCGATACACTTCACCTTCGTTAGTGCCTGGTATAAATACCCGATACACTTCACCTTAGCTATACAGGGTAACACAGTAAAGGGCTCTTACTCTTGCCAGAGTGAAGAAAGATTTTATTGGATAGGGTTGCAAGGTGATGTCTGAATCTATGTGACAGGATGGTCCCAGTGTTGAAAAAGGAAGACTGACTGCTGGAAACACATTCAAGCAGATACCGGTATATCAGACTGGATGTCCTATGGAGTATCCACAGACATCATGGGGCCAGTACTGGAAACAAGATAGTAATCAAGTAGATTGTAGAAATATCTGATTACTTTACTGAGTGTGCAGAGGCCTACCCTATGTAAGATATACACGCCAAGTCACAAAGCAATCCATGTTCCATCAAACTAGGCGATCAGAATGCGATTGGGAAATGTTTTGATGTACCATAGGAAATAAGGTCTTGGTGTATTTCCCACAAAGAAGTGTTTATATTGGGAAGTCAGCAAAGCTTATGAGCTATTATGGTAGGACAACATACTGATGTTACATACAAAATCAGAAACATGAGTACTGCCAAAGGTACATAATACGCCCGTGAAAAGATAATATAGGGTGTTTTTCTTACACCATGATTTGTAGAACTTGACTTCAAGTGGTATCAGCAATAATCAGGGTGTGCATGACATACTATCTTTGCATCGAAAAAACAAGACCAATCATGTACTCTCTATGTAATATTTTCACTTGGGATAAAGTGTATGTGTACCAAATTTGATGGTCCTAGCCCAAACGGTTCGGTCTGTATCCTGTTACTACAACTTTGACCTTGAGAAATAATAGAAATCCTTCACTTGGCATAAGGTGTATATGTACCAAGTTTGATGGTCTTAGTCCCAACAGTTCAGTCTGTATACTGCCTACAAGGTTTTCCTAAGTGATACTGCAACCTTGACCTTTGACCTTGAAAAATAACGGGCATCTTCCTCTCATCATGGTGATCAAATTTACCAAGTTGTAATATCCTGGATCAGTTCGATTTGCATCCTGCCTAAAAGGTTTTCCTACTAAGTGATACTGTGACCTCGACCTTCAAAAACAAAAGGCTTCCTCCACTTGGCATGAGGAGTATGTGTACCGAGTTTGACAGTCCTAGCCCCAATCGTTCAGTCTGTATTCTGCCTACAAAGTTTACCTATCAACTGATACTGACCTTGATCTTTGACCTTGAAAAATAATAAGAATCTTCCTCTCATCAAAGTGATCAAATGTACCAAGTTGCAATATCCTAGAGCTTAAGGTTTGGTTTGTATCCTGCATACAAGGTAATACTATAACCTTGACCTTTGACCATGAAAAACAAAATAGGCATCTTCCTCCCATCATGGTGATCAAATATACCAAGTTGTAATATCCTGGAGCTTACAGTTCGGTCCTGCCTACAAGGTTTTCCTATTAAGTGATACTACAACCTTGGCCTTTGACCACTGATCTTGAAAAACAAAAAGCATCTTCCTCTCATCATGGGGATCAAATGTAACAAGTTGTAAAATCCTGGAGCTTACAGTTCAGTCTGTATCCTGCCCACAAGGTTTGGACAGAGCCATACCATAATACGTCCCGTGTTCAACGGGCATGTAGATAATTTTTAAACAAGAGGCCCATGGGCCACATTGCTCACCTGAGTCACCTTGGCTCATATTGAAAGATTTTTCTTATATACATGTAAAACTTTGATCCCTATTGTGGCCCCAACCTACTCCTGGGGTCCTTGAGTTTTTCCAAATTGAATCTGGACTATGTAAGGAAGCTTTCATGAGAATGTAAACTTTTCTGGCCCAGTGATTTTTCAGAGGAAGATTTTTAATGATTTTCCCTATATATTTGTATGTAAAACTTTAATCCCCTGTTGTCGCCTCATCCTATCCTCGGGGGCCATGATTTTAACAAACTTAAATCTGCACTATGTTAGTAAGCCTTCATATAAATTTCCAGTTTCTTCGCCCAGTAGTTTTTGAAAAGATTTTAAAAGATTTTCCGTATAAATTTGTATGTAAAATTTTGATCCCCCCTTGTGGCCCCATCCTACCCCTGGGGGCCATGATTTTAACAAACTTAAATCTGCACTATGTCCTGAAGCTTTCATGTAAATATCTGCTTTTCTGGCTCAGTGGTTGAGAAGATTTTTCCTATATATTTGTAAAACTTTGATCCCCAATTGTTGCCCCATCATACCTCTGGGGGCCATGATTTTAACAAACTTGAATGTGCACTATGTAAGGAAGCTTTCATGTAAATATCATCTTTTCTGGCCCAGTCGTTCTTAAGAAGATTTTTAAATGACCCCAACCTATTTTTGCAATTATCTCCCCTTTAAAAGGAACATGGTCCTTCATTTGAACAAACTTGAAAGCCCTTCACCCAAGGATGCTTTTGGTCAAGTTTGGTTAAAATTGGCCCAGCGGTTCTGGAGAAAAAGTTGAAAATGTAAAAAGTTTACAGACAGACGGACAACAAGCGATCGGAAAAGCTCACTTGAGCTTTCAGCTCAGGTGAGCTAAAAAGTGCTATGGAACCCAGGTCCTTTGTGATGAAAAGAGATGTTCAGAACATCAAGTAGGTGATGCTGGAAATGATAATGGAGATTTATTAGGGAATTCAGACTTAAATAAATAGCATATTCTGATCATAGGCAGTGCAAGAGACCGGTTTGGCATTTTGCATACGAGTTTGATTATAAAGTTCAGAGCTAAATTTTTTATCATTTTCAGATAAAAAATCTATGATGCACATGACTAAAACCAGGTGTGCCAAATTGCCTTCTCTGTCTCTCATCCAAAGATGAATGATCACATTTTATCTTGTGGTATGGCTGATTATCAACAGTAGAAAGTTTGAATGTGCCAAGAATTTTAATAAGTATGTAGAGAGAATACATCGAAACCATGCAGTGGTTAGTGTTGACCAGGTTGAACAGTTACCCCTGGCTACCAATACCATGGAGAATTGGCAGGAAGATCCTGGAGAATTAACCTTCAATGATACAGACTTCAATATATCAAAAGAAGACAGCACCCGTTCTACCAGGAAGAATCCAACTTGAGTAGAAGAAAGAGAAGCTACAGGTGGAAGCAGCAGGAGAGCCAAGTGTTGGTCCAGGAGTATCTGACAATCAGAAGGCACCATTAGAAGGTATCACACCGGTAATTGTCCAATCAAAATGAACTTAGTCAATTGTAGTTCCATATATTTAAAGAAATATTTTTTTCCTTGCGCGATTTTTCTCATTTCCTCTTCTTTTCTCTTAATTTTTGCACCCCTGATTAGGAAATTTTGTGTAATTTGTAGAAATAACCAAGTGTATACAAAGGAACTAGCTGAGGCTACTTTCTGAGGTGTACGCCGGCTGTTTACACACGTGAAAAACACGTGGATTTGAGGGTAGTCTTGTTTGCGGCTAATTTATTTTCGAAAATGCCGCGTAGGGTGGTGTTTTTCTGGTGTCGGCAGGCGAGATAGGTAACATAGAACATTTCTGACTGCGTTATTCGGCATCAATTCTGTAAACTGATTTTTAATGAATTTTTTTCCTCTATAGTAATATATAGTGAAAATAATTACCGGTATGATACCAGAAGTCCAGCACTGTCCATGCTGTCAGAAAGAGGTGGAGAAATCTGATGCTGATTATCACTAAAGCCAGGGTGCAGAGCCACCAGAAAAATGATAAGAAAATTCTAGAAAGATGGTAATACCGTAGATATCAAGGAAATCATTGTATAATAGACATGCAATAAAGAAAATACCAGTATGGGAGTTTACTGCCCATAACATTTTTTTTTTTTTAGATAACTATAGAAAATATAAACTTATTAAGTATCGATTTTTTTATCATACAAAGTGAATAAAATTTCTCTAAAAGACATACTTCTATCATGCACGAAGTTTAATTATATATTTAGCAAAAACCTATGACGTCACGCGAGGGTGGAGCTACATTTAGACGCCATTATCACTATAATTTGATTGTGGTCATGCTGTGGAGCATAGTGATTACATGTATATTATTTTATATTTGTAATTTCTTTTCCTCCTATCTTCTACTGTCCACTCACCTGTTGTTTATCTTATACAATTAGATATATTGTGTAAATACATGTACATGTACTAGATGTATTCAGATGAGTTGTATAATTCAAGGACAATAAAGAATTAAATTGAAAAAAAAAAAGTCTTGTTTATATCTATAAAAGTATTCCCTTTTAACAACTACACCCCCCTCCCCCGACAATGCAAGGCAACTCAATTAGTAGGCACAGCACTTTATTGTAGACTCAGAGGAATAGGGTTTAAATTCGGGTTTTCCTTATACATGTATTCTAGATTGCACCTTATAAAATCTACTGCACAACACAACAAAATGTCCTGGGTAAAATTACGCATTTTTTAATCATCTAACATACTCAATAAAAATTGCACATTCTGAAAACATTTTTAAAATGTACAAACTGTCATAACTTTTTCATTATTAAATAAAACGGAACCTGCATGTTCTCTTCACTGCATACATCAATGTCATAAAGTATGAAACATGGAATGTTTATGGCTGTGATAATATAGATTTACATGTAACATACTTATGTGTATATATATGTATATATATATATATATATATATATATATATATATATATATATATATATATATATATATATATTATATATATAAAAACAAGTGGTATCTTGCCAGCTCTAGTTTTTGGCAAGATCTTTTTTGAAGTGATAAAAAACAGTAGATGAACAATAACGTGAACAGGAGCGGATTCAGTCCACATGTACCTGGATAACGACTGAACTTTAAAGTGAATTTCTAGCAGTCCAGATGATTAATTTCTGCAATGATTGTCTAACTGATTGTTACACTTAGAGTGATAGATCATGTTTTTGTATTATGTTAATATTTCATGGAGCATAGTTGACATTTCTTTACAGACATGGTGTTCAAAACAGACATACAATTTCTAATGGCAATATTTCGTGTGATACACAGATCTACAATTGTACTACGTGCAAGCTAAACCTTTACACAGGAGTGAATGTACCATAAAGTGATTAATAATAAATTACTCAGACGTGACATACCCAAGGGCCATAACTCTGTTAAAACTCCTGACTGGACCCATGCAAGTACTTGAACCGTGCATTCTTATGATATATCTCCATCCCAACACAAAATGTCCACGTATGGCTGAGATAATGAATGGAAACTGAACTGTTTTAAATTTTCGAAGTCTAAGGGACACATCTCTGCTCAAAAGTATTTGACCT
Organism: Ostrea edulis; assembly: GCF_947568905.1. NCBI lineage: Eukaryota > Metazoa > Mollusca > Bivalvia > Ostreida > Ostreidae > Ostrea > Ostrea edulis. Next base: position 55,138,449 of record NC_079170.1, on the reverse strand, counting down.
GAACTAAATATGAACTTGGCCTGTGTATTCTTGTGATATAACTATATTCAAAATATTTAGTACATTCGAATTCACTTGAATTCTGCTTTATTTTTACCAATATCCATTGTTTGTCATTCACAACTATGAAGACACATTATGTTTGAATCTAGTTAGATCCAGTTTTTAAGTGTTGTCTGTCCATGTGTATACATTCCACTAACTCAGTGGTGACTTATTTCGCGGTATTGTTGACATGTTAAAAATATGTTTTCTGGGTTGTTTTTACCTTTTATTTGAATTTAAGTATGATAAATATCACTTACCTATATTATATAAAAGTTTATTTTATGTGTTTGGAGTTTGTCCTTCTTGTACTACCGTATTTCTCACTATCATTCAAATATGGAATTCATTACCAAATATGAAGACAAGTCAAAGTCGGGGTTTTTTTTGTCCTTAGATTTAAATAATTTACAGGTCAATAATATCTATATTTTACTTACTTTTAAGGAATCATATTTTAAAAAATACAGAAAAATATAAATAATATAACGTCTTTCTTTGGTTTGTTAAGGAGGTACTCTGCTTCGTCATAATGGCAGACTTCCTTTTAAAACATGAATGAAAATATAAATATCAGCAATATTTGTCTATTCATTTAAAAAATCATTACCTAACTGAGTAGTTCAGTAGGTTAGCACATCAACTGCTGAACTGTAGATCGCAGGTTCAAGTGCAGCAGGGGTTTCTTAAATTTTTTTTTCAGATTGCTTTCTACTAAAACTGCATTTTTTAACTAAATTAAGTAAATTTGCAAGTTTTAAGTTTCAAAATATCGTTGTACACATCCTCCACTTTTCATCCATATCAAATTTCTCTGGTGTAGCATTCCTCCTTAAATGGGATATGAAGGTTGAAAATTACTGGTTATGCATTTTTTCTGTAATATTTGTGACCGTGGCGTCGTATCCCATTCAACAAACCAAAGAAATCATTTTATTACTTAAATATCCCTGTATATCTGAGATGATAAAAATAAACAATTTTTTAAGTCCAAGGGGACACAACTCTGTAAAAAATTATTCAATCAGAAGCAAACAAGGCCTTCACCTGGATAGTCTCATGATGTATCTGTACACCAAATTTCAGTTGAATATGTGCATCCATAGTAGCGATAATTAACAGAATCTGAATTATGATGGATGGAGAACGATAACACTACACATGTGTCCTGACCATTTCATGGCAGGGCTCCAAAAATGACCACACTCATTATCTCAAGATCTAATCTTCAACAACAAACTACAGCTATTGACAAGATGGTTTTATGATATGTTTGTCTATTCACTGAATATACAAATAAACCCACAATAAAGGCAAACAAGTCAGACACTGTAAAATCATTACATAGGGACTCAGTTTTCTTCATTTTCAGATTAAATGGTTTTATCAGTTTTATCAATTATAAATTGTGCCCTATCTCACAAAGCTGAGTAACTAAAACATGTCACTACAAGGTACGAAACACATCACAGACTATAAGCACTCCAAACAATATCCCTAAACTGGGCCCCAGCCATCAAACAAATGCGGCATTTAATCAAGAAATGTCTGTGCATCTTAAGGACTTCACAAAGTCTTATTTTGTCTTTCTATCAAAACTGGGGGCAGATTATCAATGTTTGATGAAAAGTATCATGTTACAACTTTATTATAACTTTTACTCGCACTAAATTGAATAGAGGAAATCAAATAGCATATCTATTCCTGTACAAATTCAATCACTGTATTTTCAGATCAATGGTTTAAGACATGCGCTATCAAAAGGTTATGATTTATTTTCAATGAGAGTCAAAATATTTTCTCAATCCTTTTGCTAGAACTTGTCAATTTGGAGTGTTGTTAGTTCACGTACACTCGTTAAACAGCATCACTAGAAACATTACACTTAATTATTGAACATCCATCACAAGGTCAAAAGTGCAACGATCACTGAAGATGACTTGCATAACATACTGGGAGAATATCCCATGTGTTTATGTACACTTTGCATTTAGCTATGAGGGACATTTACAAATTCTAAAGTGAGGTTGACCTGGTTAAATTTGTGAGTATAATAAACAGTTTGGCTATAGATAACTAGATGCCCAGTACATCTACAAAGTTGAACTGTTAGCAATTCTCTGTAAGTATCAGCTATTAATGCCACATACATTTCATACGTACAACAGTACAGCCAGGCTGTAGGGACCTTCAGGTATACTCTAAATGGTTTCTTCATTATAACATTTTAAAATTCATCACATGAATAATATTCATAAAATATATACATGTATTAATGAGTAAATAATCAGTATTTTGCTCTCCAAGGTTGTAAATTTCACTTGATTGACAAAACCAGATTAAAATGTACTGTATTACCAATGCCAGTCCAACATTCTTTCAGACATACTAAATGTGCCTGTAATACACACTCAGCATCCAACAGCAGCTCATTCAGATGTTGCTACAAAAAAGCAACAAGAAACATACAACAAAGTTGCTGACCTAGCTAGTTCATATTGATTCTTCGAAATAGTCCTGCTGAAAATGCAAAATTTACATATTTACATTTCCAATTTTTTACCTTCAATATCTTTACCAATTATTTCCTCATGAATGTGAACGATGTGCGTATGAATCTTGATAAGTATAGAAAGACTACTTTAACGGCTGGGAATATGAAGACAGTAATGAAAGTAAAATATAAATACACTGTATTAAAAATAAATTTAATTTTTGAAAATAGGTGATGGTATGAACAGCAATGCTTCACACTAGCAAACTTTTCACAAAGTATACTGGCATAGAGTGTTGCAGTTCATGCCCTCATGTATTTTCAAAACTAAATGACTGTCACAAAAAGAATAAACATGCTAAAAATGAAAACTCCACTTCGAACAGATCCATAACTATAGAGAGACAACAAAGTGATCACTGAGTGTTGATGTCAGTCAATACAAGTGCATGGTTAACACTAGTCTGCAGGAGTGATAGTTTTTATAAACTACATATCCTCATCTGTGTAAATTTCCAATTAAAATATGTAGTATTCATAATACATGAAGATGTCTAGAGAGAGTACACATTTCGTTCTCACACTCATTACTCTAGACAAAAGTGGCCATTGTTTGCATAGAATCTCAAATACACCATTCCCCAGCAGTGACCAGCAACGGACAATGACTTGGTCGGAGTGACAACATTTTGGCTAGGTCTGGGGATTCCCAGCACGTAAATCTTGGCACTATACACTGAAAGACTTGAATATATGGCCAGTGGTCAGGACGCGAGGCCAGCGCTTGCAGTGACCATCTGGATCCACGAGTCCAGCTCTTTTTCATGAAATGGAAACCGCACAACTGAAATGAACATCACTTCTTTTTACTGAGATGATTTGGTGCATCAGCAAACATATACTTGAGTTTGTATGCTTCAGCTAAGAGTTCACCGATCTCTTCATTCTGCCAGTGGTGGGTAGGAAGGTTTTGAAGAAACATGAGAATTCCCTATCAAAGAAATCACTCAATTAAATCCACTTCAAATTTTGAATGCAGTTTTTAATGAATACTAACTAACAAACTACAACACTACCTGAAAATCTTGCTCTCTTAGAATATCCTGATTAAATCGGACTAGAAATGCAGCACAAACATACAGGTGGAAATCTGCAAATCCATTCTGTTCAGCCTGAGATAAAAAAAAAATAACAGTAACACGATTTTATTCTGTTCAGCCTGAGATAAAAAAAATAACAGTACCACGATTTTATTCTGAATGACTATCCTTGATTTCACAATGAGTTGGGTACACAAAGTGTTTCAAAGCAAAGAACAAATAAACAGCACCAGATCTCATATAGCATAGAAGTAATCTTTTCAAATTTCATGCAACAGATTCTATTCTCCCCAGCATCAAAAATGACTATCTGACCTGATATGTATCCCAAAGTCGAATAGTACATCGTAGTGGTATTTCTCGCATCAGTAAGTTGTTCATCCATCGGAACGAGAACTGGAGAAATTCCACACAGTGTTCCTCCAGGTGCTTGTGTAATGGAACTAAATAAATAATAGACAATGGAAGAGATGTTTGTAAAACATGGTGCAAAATTGGAAAGGGTTATAAACATGCATCATGTAATTGATAGTAGTATCAGACAAAATCTTCCTACATCAAGAGTGGATTGACCATGTGACCTAAAAATCATTAGGGGTCATCTACTCCTTATGACCTTTGACCATGTGACCTCAAAATCAATAGGGGTCATCCTCTCCTGAACATGTACCAGTGTACCAAGTTTGATGTGTGTCAAGCAAAGGTTTCTCAAGATATTGAATGGACAGTATCTTCCCGTGTCCAGAGGGGATTGACCCTTGACCTTTGGATGTGAAAATCTATAGGGGTCATCTTCTACTCATAATCAACTCACATATGAAATATTACAATCAAGTGAATGGTTCTCAAGGTATTGAGCGGACAACATGTGATCTACTGAGCGACCGATATACCGACTGACTGACTGACAGGTGCAAAGCACTTCTCTGAAGGTGGGAGGGCATAAAAAATATCTACTGACTTAGGATTGGGTGAAATTATTGACACCATGGGCAGGGCTAATCTGTCATATGTACAAACACGTGAAGATGTACAACTTCAACTTTTTATTCCCTCAAAACCACGAGGTAAATATATAAACTAGGGTTACTGGTAAGAGTCACAAAATAGACAAGTGTGTATTTAAAAATAAATAAACATACAATTAGATGTAGGTACACTAGTTCAAAAAGAGCAGGCAGCACTAAACATGTTTTCTTTTAAAAATTTTGCCTATGATTTTTTAAACTATTGATATGGATGGTTAACCATGATAATTCACTAAACAGACATAATTATTATAGGTTTCTAATAAAGGAATTGATGTGAAAAATATCAGCTGTGAGGGGTGTCTGATGATAAAAATGAAAATATAGACAATCCAAAGAATGCACTAAATAAATTACATTTCTGTGAAAAAGAATTTGTTATAAACAGGTAAAAATATAGTGTTTAATGCACTTGGCAGTTGGGAAATGAAAATTAGTTTATTATATCTGTAAATTCTTGTTATCAAAATTAATATTTAAAACTGAATTTTTGAATAAAGAATGTTACCAAGGATTCTGAAAAACTTATCCTAAATTCACTGTATCTGTGTTCATGCTAAACGAGTTTTACTGTATACCACAAGTTAAAAAAAAAAAAAATAGAAAATTCTGCTCACCATTAATTCTCTTGATAAGTTCCTTTAGTGCATTGACTTTCATCTGAATTCCTGGCTGGGCAAATGTATAATTGTCCTGTATGCCATCCAAAAGCCTGGAAGTGCACCAGAAACTGTCTGCCTCAATAGTGTTCAAGGTCTCCTGCGGGAGCTGGCTTAAATCAAAGTTTTCTGATTCCACATCTACAAGTATAGCATTTCTAATGATATCATTGGCTTACATCAATCACATGATTTCATACACAATCAGTGGCAGCCACTAGTCCTTATACAAGATTAATAGATGAGTTATTTCCCTTGTTGTGTTTACTTTGAATCCAAAATGAACAATACACCAAAAGCAAATATAATTTCTCATGTCACTTGTATTCTACATGATTGAAATGACATACTGATGGAAGAGTCTAAGGGGGACAATTCTGTCAAAAATCATTTAAAGAGATGACCTGGATATTTTTATGATGTATCTATATACCAAAATTTCAGCTGAACATGCATGTGCATCTGAAGCGGAGAAAATGAATGGAACTTGAATTATGATGGAGGGACAGAAGGATGGAAATGCTGCAGCCATTCATGGTGAAGGCATAAAAAGTCCAGAAAACGGTGAAAAATTAAATTATTTTTAAGATTAAGAGCAATAACTTTGGTGAAAATAGATTGATCAACATAAAACTCAAAATTGATCTGTAGGTCATCCATATAAATAGACATACCAAAAAATATGCTCATTATCTACAAGTGCAGCAAAACAAGACAAGAGTCCCATGGGCTAAGAGATGCATCTTCACGTATAACAATATTATTACAATGGCCTTTAAGAAGATTATTAAAAAGATATTTTTAGGTCTATATTCATGTACTACATAAAATTGGCTCCCTGATTCTAGCCCCACTCTTAAACCCAAACTCAATGAGAAACAAAACCAAAAAAAAAAAGAGGCCCATGGGCCTAGAATCGCTCTTCTGATACATTGTAGAACAGGCAAAAATTCTCACTAACCAAGATTCATCAATTAACAAAGTTTGATGATGTTAAGTCAAATAGTACCTGAAAATTTAAATGTAACAGTCCAGAAGTAGGTCATGGTGACCTATTTTGGTTGACACACTGAAGACTCAAGATGCATCAACTGACAAGTCAAATAGTATTCAAATATAGCCGTCAAATTCCAAAAGAAGGCCACAGTGACCTACTTTTTGTTCGACACACTCCAAAGACTCAAGATGCATCAACTGACAAAGTTTGATAATTGAAGTCAAATAGTATCTGAAATATTCAGAAATAAATGTCAAATTCCAAAAGAAGGTCACAGTGACCTACTTTTTGGTTGACACACTCTGAAGACTCAAGACCCATCAACTGACAAAGTTTGATGATTGTAAGTCAAATAATATCTGAAATATTCAAATATAGCCGTCAGAATCCAAAAAAAGGTCAAAGTGACCTACTTTTTAGTCAACACACTCTGAAGACTCAACATGCATCAACTGAAAAAGTTTGATAATTGTAAGTCAAATAGTATCTGAAATATTAAAATATAGCCGTCAAATTCCAAAAGTAGGTCACGGTGACCTACTTTTTGGTCAACAAACTATGAAGACTCAAGATTCATCAACTGACAAAGTTTGATGATCCTAGCTTTCATAGTGTCCAAAATATGCATCTAAAATTGAAAATGTGAAATTTTAATGTCTGCAAAATTCAAAAAGTAAGTCACTGTGACTTACTTTTTTTATAAATATGTTTCGAGGCCTCTAGACGCATCAATTTACAAGGTTTGATGATTCTAAACCTCTCAGTATCTGAAATAACAACCTAAAATATATTCATATATGATTAGCCATAAAATTCAGAAAGTAGGTCACGGTGACATACTTTTCACATGACGCAGTTCAAGGTTTAATGATTCATCAACTGTCAACTTTTGATGATCATAGGCTCAAAAGTGTCCAAGATATGCATCAAAATCCATTTAATAATAATTACCTGCGAAATTCAAAAAGTAGGTCACCATGACCTACTTTTGAGAAAACATGATATTAGGTCCTAAGATGCATCAACTGACAAAATTTGATGATCCTAGTCCTTATACTAAGCAAAATATCAAAGTTTTAACAAAACAAAATTTAAGGTCAACTTTGAAGTGACCTTGAGACCACACCCTTTGCCCCATGATGATGCCTTGAACAATTTTTATCTACAACCTATCCTCATCCTTATGCATAAGTTTGGTGATAATTTGCCCAGTGGTTCTTGAGAAGAAGATTTTTTAGCAATCACTACTTTTGTTTGCATTTTCCTAATTATCTCCCCTTGTTAAAGGGTCACAACCCTAGTTTTAGTACAAATGAAAGCCCTTGGGCCAAGGATACCCTGTGACAAATTTGACAAAAATTGGCCAAGGGGTTCTTGAGATATAGCCCTTTTTCCAAAAAGTTGATGCACACCGCACGCCAGACATATGGCCATATGATTAGCTCTTTGAGCCTTCGGCTCAAAAGAGCTAAAAAAAAAAAGCTTTAGTCCACATAACTTGTAAAACTTTGATTACATATTTTAGTCCCACTCTAGTCTCTGGGGGCCATGATCTGATTGGATATGAATCTGTACTACATTTCACAATTTGGTAGAGAGCTAAATGCTATTCATAACCATGCATTAAATGCAGTTTCAATATGTACCCATTTGCACCCCACCCTAAAGCCTGAACCCCTTGTCAAAGTGTAGAGAATTTTACAATTTAGTAGGCTACTTATTTTTTATATCCATGCATACAGTATTTCTTAATAATGCACAGAAGTGATATGGGTTTTTGGACCAGTTGTTGACATTGGCTATTGTGACCTCATCCGTTTCGCACTGTGCAGAATCTGCATAATCATTACCAAGTATATATGATAAACTGATATCTCAATACATACTGACTTTGATCTATACAGCGATATGCATGATTTTTAAATACTAAAAGCATATTTACTAAATATCCATTTGGGCTTCATCCTAGAATCTGAACCCTGGGGTCATGAATTACACAATTTTGGTAGAGGGTTCCATGCTCCTAATAACCATGAACCATGTATATAGTTTTTCTTCTTAGCTATGCAGTGGTAATGAAGATTTTTCAATAATTAATGCATTTTCACTACATGAACCATAAAGTCCGACCCTAATACTACAACCCCTGAGGGCCGAGAGGCTGATATGGGGCCCGAGGGCTGATATGACATAAGATATGGATTTTGGCATGTAATTTTCTATTTATCATATACTGTACTTTTTCATGCTTGGATATTGTATACGAAGAGTTTTATAGTGTTTATGATGTGTTTTTTTTCAATATGCTACAGAGTCTGGGAGCTGATTTTATAAAATATTATTCTTTTTATCACATGCGGGTATACTGTTTTCGCATTTTAAAGGTACATCAAGGAATATTTGGTACATTACATATTAACTATAAACTTTGATTCAATGATTTACTTTGGTAATGAAACAAAGCAAAAGTGAGCAAGCTCATATACCCCACACTCTAACACTGCTTGACAATGCTTCACATAATGAATGGTAATGCTATGCTTTCCTGGGAATATGCACATCTACACAGTGTGTCCTTATTAACTACAAAGTTTCACAAAATTCTGTTGAGCGGTTTCAGAGCAGTTGTGTTGACAAAAAAGGGACTGATGGACTGGTCAAAAACATTATATCCTCCGCAACTTTGTTGCGAGGGGTATAAATACCAGGGTGCATTGATTTACTATAATGGTAAATTTTTTACACATTAACTACGGTAAATACTTCGATACATTAATTATAATTAACTACAGTTAAAAACTGTCATACATTGATTTACTACAGTAAACACTTTCATTCACGATGGTTTAAAACTTTGATATGTTGGTTATTACGAGCAAATATGTTACTTCCGGATTGATATGCATTTTTTGCATGCCAGTCTGATATGTGATATGGGTTTTTGGACCCGTCGTTGACATTGGCTATTGTGACCTCATCCGTATCGCGCTGTGCAGAATCTGCATAATCATTACCAAGTATATATGATAAACTGATATAAACTGATATATCAATACATACTGACTTTGATCTATACAGCGATATCCAATATAATGGGCGTCTGATACAAAGTCAGGTTTGATAAGCAATGTAGTTGTGATCAGCAACATTAAATGTAACGTTCTGCGTCTATATAGTGATATGAGATCATGTCTGCTAGGAAAAGGAAAGTGTTTTAGAACATTTTATCTGGCATATGAAAAGTAAAAATACTATAAGTTTGTAAATTTTGACTCACTGGATGCTGCAACTTCTGGTAAAAACAATAAATTGATTTGTTAATTTAAGAAAAATGTTACGATAAACAACAGACGAATGACAGGCAGTGATGATTTCACTCCTCCGAAATCTCTAATATCAGCAGGAAGGATAGTATCAACTTTTCATTCAGTGATAGTAAAAAATAAGGGTTATCAACTAGTCATGGGAAATTTGTTTATAAGTTTGATCTCTCAAGATACTGAGCAGACATTTCCAAACAACCAGTCATTCAAGTCATGACCTTTGACCTGAAAACCAAGGGGGACCATCTACTCTTTAAGGACATTTGTGAACCAAGTATAATGTCTGTCAAGGAAATGGTTCCCAAGATACTAAGTGAACAAGATCTCATCATGTCAAGTTTGACTCTTGACCTTTGACTTTGTGATCTCAGAAGCAATAGGAGTCATATACTCCTTACTTAGAACCAGTGTAGTGACTGTACCAAGTCTGTCAAGCAAAGCGTTCTCAAGATATTGATTAGATTACTTAGTCCAGTTTGACCCTTGACCTTGTGATCTAAAAAACAATAGCGGTCATCTACTCTCAAGGGGCAACCACTGTACCAAGTTTGGTAAGTGTCAAGCAAAGGATTCTTTAGATATTGAGCAGGCAAAACTTGGTCTACAGACCAAACAACAGGTGCAAAACAAAATGCCCCTCTTTTTCAAAGGGGTGCATAAAAATTGTACACTACTATGCACATTGCTAGATATCCCTAAGTAAAGAAGATTTTCAAGGATTACATCATTTCTTAAGGTTTAGAGCTCATCCCTCAAGCTCCTAGGGGTAGTGACCACAAACTTTACAATCTTAATTCCCCTTACCTAAAATACCATACAATCTGAAAATAAATGGTCATGGACTCTCAGAGAAGAGGCTGATTATGTTGAAATGTTAACACACACTGGTCAACAGACAACTATCAATCACCTGATTCGTATGATCTAACAAACAAGAGGCCCAGAGTTACATTACTCACCTTGGTCCTGCTGTTGTTCAGTTGTTGTTATTTTCAAAATAATTTTTTTCCCAATCTTTATTCCCATGAAAAATTTAGACACCATAGTGTGGCCCCAACCCAACACAAGAGGATCATGACATAAACATGATACAGTCAAAAAATCATGTTATGAAATGTAAGGTTTTACCATAAGGAAATCTATATACAAAATATGAAAGCCCTACCTTAAAACATTCAGGAGATTAACCTAAGTTAGGTTTTCTTAAAAGTAGGTCAAACTCAAAGGTCAAGGTCACAAGGTTAAAAACTCTGGTACCCAAAGAAAGGTCTTGTCACAAGGAATGCACATATGAAATATAACAGCTCTACCATTTACCATTAAAAAACAAGAGGTACTGTGAGCAATGCTCACTAAGAATACCCCCCGCTTACCCCAATCTCCAAAAGGGTGTTGGTAATAGGTATAAACTACCTCTTTTCTGAGTGTAACAAACAAATGGCATGACAAACCGAACCATATTGCTACTTCGATGTTCAGTGCGTGTGACCTTTGACCTTTTGACCCCAAAATCGATAGGGAACATCTTCATCCCATGGGTAGTCCATATGTATGATATGGTGACTGTAGGTGGAAAGGATAACGCTTTAGAGCCCGGAAACCATATTGCTACTTCGATGTCCAGTGTGCGTGACCTTTGACCTTTTGACCCCAAAATCGATAGGGAACATCTTCATCCCATGGGTAGTCCATATGTATGATATGGTGACTGTAGGTGGAAAGGATAATGCTTTTGAGCCCGGAAACCATATTGCTACTTCGATGTCCAGTGCGCTTGACCTTTGACCTTTTGACCCCAAAATTGATAGGGAACATCTTCATCCCATGGGTAGTCCATATGTATGATATGGTGACTGTAGGTGGAAAGGATAACGCTTTAGAGCCCAGAAACCATATTGCTACTTCGATGTCCAGTGCACTTGACCTTTGACCATTTGACCCCAAAATCGATAGGGAACATCTTCATCCCATGGGTAGTCCATATATATGATATGGTGACAGTAGGTGGAAAGGATAATGCTTTAGAGCCCGGAAACCATTGCGTCTACAGACGGACAACCCGATTCCAGTATACCCCCCCCCCCCCCACAACTTGTTGCGGGGGGTATAATTATGAGAAAGGTTAAAGTTTTGCACAGACAGACAGAGCAAAAACAATATGCACCTCGACTTCACTCATTGGGGCATAAAAAAAAAAATTGAATCCACACATTTTAAAAACATTTGCAATCTGATATGATTTAGTGTGGCCCTGATATAAAACTTTGATCCCCTATTGTGGCCCTACCAATGGGGGTCATGATTTGAACAAACTAGAATCTGTACTACATGGGGATGCTTGTATAACTAATCACAACCCTGCTATTGTAAAAAAGATTTCTCCTATATATTCCAAGGTAAAACTTTTGACCCCTATTGTGGCCCCAACCAACCCCAAGGACCACAATTTGAACAACTTAAATCTGAACTACCTGGGTATGTTTGCATATTGATATGAGTAATCATGGCCTTGCTGTTACAGTGATGAATATTTCAAAAGATTTTTCCTATATCCTTATACAACACTTTGATCCCCTTCTGTGGCTTCACTCTAACCCCAAAGGTCATGACTTGAACATTTGAATACTTTATCAGGAAGCTTTTGCTTAAATTTCAACTTTTCTGACCCAGTTTTTTAAATGATCCAACCCTATTTTTGCCTTCCCCTTTAAAGAGGGCAGGGTCCTTCATTTAAACAAACTTGAATCCCCTTCACCCAAGGCTAATTGGTACCAAGTTTGATTGAAATTGGCCCAGTGGTTCTGGAGAAGATGAAAATGTTAAAAGTTAACGTCAATGATGACAACAGATGCCGAACAAATTTTGATCAGAAAAGCCTTTGGCTCAGGTGACCCAAAAACTTCAATCTGCACTACCTGGGGATAATGGTATATTAATATGATTAACCATGGCCTTGCTATTAAGAAAAAGATTTTTCCTATATATCAGCATGTAAAAACTTTCCCCTATTGTGGTCCCACCCTATCCCTAGGGACCAAGATTTGGACAATTTTGAATCTCCACTCATTAAGGAAGCTCTTTCACATATTAAGTTTTGTCTTTTCTGGTTTGGTGGTTCTTGAGAAAAAGATTTTTGCATGCCACCATATTTTCACTACCTCTGAATCTGAAGAAGTTTACGACAAAAAGAAAGAAAGGTGATCAGAAGAGCTCATTTGAGCTGAGCTAAAACTGCAGCAGTTGGGTCATTTTGGAATTGCAGCTTTTCTTTTAAAGTGTAAAAATGTTCAAATGTAAGAATAGCTTCAAACCTGTAGCTCTCTGGAAAAAGACTGTGACTGAGCAGAGTCACAATAGTTTAATGATGACAACTACACTTCACAATGAAAGCTTGCAATAGTACCGGTAATTCAAATGTCATACATTCATTTTACACCAAAAATACATGGATTTTTAATACATGAAATGATAAACTGCCACATATTCCAAATCACAAAAGGTGGCATAGCTGCCATAAGATGGCAATAATCAATTATACATCCCTTGGTAAAGCAGTTTCATTTCTACTTCTACATGGATTTAACCTTGTCTACATACACATCTTTATATTTAGTACTACTCACCATTATCTATAAACTCCGACAAAAACACAACAAAGAATGGCGTGACCAGATCATTGATCCCCTGGACGTAGCCACTAGCTGGATGTCTGATGGCCCAGATATATAGGATACGCTCAAATATCTACAACAACCACTGTATAAATTACACTCAGATATACAGGATATGCTCAAATATCTACAACTACACCTGTATAAATTACACTCAACCACACCATACATACACCCGTTATCACACAAATTACATGTACTGCGTACTTGTGTTTCTGTGTTGAAGAACTGAATTCATCATCCTTAATTTAAACATGTCAGACATGCATTACATTTAACACCCAACACATGCAATGGCAGTAAACAATAACCAGTCATACTAGCTAATAGCTGAAAACAAAACAACAAAATATACATTACAACACACAGAATACATGGCACAAATCTGGATGTATCAGTCAAGAAAACAGACCAAAAATTTGGAAGTAAATTCTATCAAATCAATTCCCAAATGGAAGGGAGATTAAACTGATTTATGTATACAAAATATTTTCAAAATTTGTTTTAAAACTACATCTGATTCTTTGGTGCAGTGGCTATGATACAGAATCCTTCATCGATTCCTCCCTGTTAATTATTATCTTAAACAGATCAATATAAAAACTACTGACAATTGCATTTTCTGCAATAATAAAGTAGAAACTACACTGCATAGTATCGCATGTGAAAGGCGAAGATAACGAACAGTGATCAATCTCATAAATCACATAAGCAATACAAAATAGATAGTTGGGCAAACATGGACCCCTGGATATACCAGAGGTGGGATCAGGTGCCTAGGAGGAGTGAGCATCCCCTGTGTGATAAAATAACTCCACTTCGGAGAGAATTTAGATTCCATATTTACAGAACAATCTCTGATAGAGTTGGGTTTAATGCTATCAATATTTTGGGTGAATTGCCACTGAATCAGAACAACAGAGTAGAAAACTTTATTATGTTATATCTTAAGCAACATATTTTTTTCATGCTTGTGTAAAAATAACATTCCAACCTTATGTGGTTTACTATCTCATTTAAGTATTGAAAGGCACATATCAATGCTTAATTTGAATCTGTCAGACTTCCAAAATCAATGGACAAACATTTTTGAACCACAATAATACAAAATTTAACTATTTTGTATAAATATATACATGTATTCATATTTTGTACACTGCATATTGCATTTTATTTTTTTATTTTTATTTAGCCTTTTTAAAACTTACTACCAAGAGCTTTATTCAATATACCGAAAACCCCTAAGTTACCTGTACTGACATTTTATGCATGTAGAACTGTTTGTGTGTGAATATGTATGATTGGGTGGTGAATTTGAAATGTAAAACTCCAATGGTATCACTCTAAGTTATTTGATAATATTTCAATGGAAAAATGCAAATAAAAAAAAATTCTATCAAATGGAGCATGTAAATTTTTTCATAAGATAAAATTTTGATAATTACAGAATTATGGAATGATTTTTCAAAAATGCAGAACTTCACTGCAATTTTAATCCTGAAATTCTAAAAAATAAAATTTTTAAAAAAAATTCTAATTTTTTTAAAGACTTATTCTTGTCAAATACATTTAATGTTTTTTAGCATTTTTTACACTGGGGTATAAATTCACTGAAATTGCTGACATATTAACAATGGCAGCACAAAGATGGACATCCCAACCTAACAAGACAAACCGCTGATGGTATCTATATTCTACAATGGACAGAACCGTGTCATGAACACACCATGCAGTTACTATTACAGGCAGGAACAGACAGTAAGGCTGTTAGCTCTTCTGTTAGTGAATCACTGCGTTTAATAACAAGACTTGCACCATTTCTATGATCTTTGGGTAGTAGCCCTCTACACGTACTTACTTCTTGAACAACTTTTTGTTGGAAAAGGTGAGCTAGAGAGGTCATTCTTGGTATGTCTTTAAGAATCTGAAAATGACAAACATCTCATCAAAAGCAACAACACAGAATTCTCAGCCTGCTAAATGAGGTTGTGGGTATCCAGGTTCCTGTCTGCTTCAGTTACATGTACTAGGATGGAAGCAACTAACATTGATTATTACACATACAACAACACAATACAATTACATTAACAAATACTGCTGAAAATGTACCAGGGGTACCCAGGGACATCGGGCAATCTGAATCATTTCACAACTGCTTGGTAAGAGAACATTATCCTTGCTAATATCTAATAATGTAGTCAGTGTTGCATTTTTCCTCCCTGGCTATTAGCAGAAGTATCTGTTAATGTCCCCAATATACTAATAGCTTCCATCCAGTGTCTGGGGCAGATAGCCCTGGCATGCTGGGTAATCACAATGGTGTACTCACTTCCTGTACCAGTTTTTGTTGGAATATAGGCACTAATGGATTCATTCGAGGAATGTCTATATGAATCTGTAATTCAGTATCATAAATTCATCAGTTCTTCATAACACTAGAAAACTAACAAGTCAGAAAGGATCCCGTAATAAATCTGGAAATCAGAAGGGGTCTTCCAATAGAATTGTGTAAAACTTATGAAAATATTCCAAACAAATATTAAGCCATAGAAAGTGCAGATGGATGGACAGACCAACAGAGTAATTACCATAGGAATCTGAGCATTACCTTAAGTTATTGCATATCATAGAAAGAGCTTTTACCTTATTAATATTAAAAAAGTCCCACAACTCTGTAAAGACAAAGCTGACAAATTCGAAAATTGAAAGAGGTCCTCCTCTGCCTATAATCCAAGTATTGTGTATAAAATTTACTGAAATCTTCCCACAGCAACATAAATTATTGTGTGTCATAGAAAGTGCTGACAGACAGATGCACAGAGTGATCACTATTGGGCACTCACCATAATAAAATTATTTTCTATTTTACATCATGCTACAAATATTAATAATGATCTCAAGTGAAAGCAGTTATCTTTAAAATAAACTTGAAACATCAATTGTTGAGTTGTTCCCAATGCACCCACTCAAGAACTAACCTCAAACCAACCTGTTTTTCTGGTGTGTTTTATTTATAAATCTAATCTACCTCTGTGCAACTTCACCATTTCTTCTTGCTTGAGTGAACCCTATACCCATCTTCGACAACTAAGTTAACAATTCACTTGCACATATAGAAGCCACCAAAGCTTGTGTAGATGATTCTAACTGACTGTAGAGGGTTTTGTTACAATGACTGGCTGTAGAGGGTTTTGTTACAGTAACTGGCTGTAGAGGGTTTTGTTACAATGACTGGCTGTAGAGGGTTTTGTTATAGTAACTGGCTGTAGAGGGTTTTGTTACAGTAACTGGCTGTAGAGGGTTTTGTTACATTAACTGGCTGTAGAGGGTTTTGTTATAGTAACTGGTTGTAGAGGGTTTTGTTATAGTAACTGGCTGTAGAGGGTTTTGTTATAGTAACTGGCTGTAGAGGGTTTTGTTACAATAACTGGTTGTAGAGGGTTTTGTTACAATGACTGGCTGTAGAGGGTTTTGTTACATTAACTGGCTGTAGAGGGTTTTGTTACAGTAACTGGCTGTAGAGGGTTTTGTTATAGTAACTGGCTGTAGAGGGTTTTGTTACAATGACTGGTTGTAGAGGGTTTTGTTACATTAACTGGCTGTAGAGGGTTTTGTTACAGTAACTGGCTGTAGAGGGTTTTGTTATAGTAACTGGCTGTAGAGGGTTTTGTTACAATGACTGGTTGTAGAGGGTTTTGTTACAATAACTGGCTGTAGAGGATTTTATTACAATGACTGGCTGTAGAGAGTTTTGTTACAGTAACTGGCTGTAGAGGGTTTTGTTATAGTAACTGGCTGTAGAGGGTTTTGTTACAATGACTGGCTGTAGAGAGTTTTGTTACAATGACTGGCTGTAGAGTGTTTTGTTAAAATAACTGGCTGTAGAGGGTTTTGTTACAGTAACTGGTTGTAGAGGGTTTTGTTACAATAACTGGTTGTAGAGGGTTTTGTTACATTAACTGGCTGTAGAGGGTTTTGTTATAGTAACTGGCTGTAGAGGGTTTTGTTACAATAACTGACTGTAGAGGGTTTTGTTACAGAAAGTGGCTGTAGAGGGTTTTATTACAATAACTGGCTGTAGAGGGTTTTGTTACAATGACTGGCTGTAGAGGGTTTTGTTACATTAACTGGCTGTAGAGGGTTTTGTTATAGTAACTGGCTGTAGAGGGTTTTGTTACAATGACTGGCTGTAGAGGGTTTTGTTACAATGACTGGCTGTAGAGGGTTTTGTTACAATAACTGGCTGTAGAGGGTTTTGTTACATTAACTGGCTGTAGAGGGTTTTGTTACAGTGAGACTTATTTCATTCTACAATGCACATGTATGGTCACTATGGTGACAGGATTTTCTTCTAAGAAACTAAAATAACAAGTGAAACAGATTCTCTTCATCTAATTTTCTTAATGATCTTAAAATATACTATTTTATCAATTTGTATCTTTCTTGCTTAACCAAGATGTAATCTGAGTAAACTTTAAGCATCTATACATTTCATATTTTGAGACAAATGGATACAGAATTCACATCAACAGGTCATAGTTGTTACAACTTGTGTCACTGACATAATGACATTACTGCTAGTGTTAAATTTAATGGATAGTCCTCAAGTCAGATCTGAACTCTATCAATTCAAGCAAAAGTCTACCAATATTTAATCCAAAGCCAAGCCCTGTCCCATGGAGTTCATAGTTTAAACAAACCTTAATATATGTTCAACATGGATGTTTGCATTTAATTAGACAATCTGTACTCTGGTGAATTTTGAGATGATTCTAACAGTTTTCCTTTATTCCTACATATTCCTATGTATAACCCCAATTGTGACCCAACACTAGCCCTGGGGGACATGGCTGAATCTGTAGAAGATTTAAAATTGAACAAAGTAGTTTGAAACTACATGAGGATACTTGCATATCAGTTTGACAAAATGTAGGTTTTTTATCAAAAGATATTTTCCTATGCAAAAATTTCAACCCAATTGTGACCCTGGTCTGACCTTTGGGGTCCCTTGTAAACATTCACCCCCACTATTATGGTTATGACAGGCCTCTGTAGCTAGAAAACCACAAGATTAATCCCCAATTTATACCTTGTAGGCAAAACACACCTTGTTAAAATGTGATAAAATTGAATATTGCCAATCAATAAATGATGTAGTATTACATTTTCCAGTTTTAAGAACATGCATTTTAAATAGGGATAAGCTTTACATCAGGTTTTTATTGCCTAATTGTGTTTTTTATTCCCAAAGGTAAATTGGCATATATTTTTTGAACAAAAGCTTTTCTATTGTCAAAGTACAGATAATGAAATGATAACTCAATCAACATATTAACCCCCCCCCCATTTTTTTTTTTACTCATCTAGGGCATAGCTTCACTAGGCTCCATCCCGCCATGTCACTTGGATTTTACAATACCCTTAGCCCAAGTATACCTTGAGGCACATTCGGTTGAAAATAGTCTACTAAAAAAAATCGAACAAGAATATCAGTAAAACTGATGGATGCTCCCAAACTGTATCTACTTGGCAACTACTTATATTTTTAGTGACCTTCACCATTACAAAATGACCTTTGTCTGAAAGCCATTTGCCTATTATTTACTTGTGTGATATATGATCAATACCTGTTCAAAAACTGTTGAAATAAGGAACTTTTATATGTTGCGTGACCTTGACCTTTCCTAAATGACCTTATGAGACCTTGGTCCAGAAGTCCTTGTCTCAAGAAACATTTGTGATCAATTATGATCAATTTCTGATGAAAGGTTTAGGATATATGAGCTTGGACAGACAGACACGACAGCGACTATATATGCTCTCCCAAAATTTTACAGGAAGCATAAAAATGTGAACAATGAATATAATTTGTTTATGTTAAAAACACATGTTTCTCTAGCTCCCCTAATATTGAAAGTGCTCCAAATCAAATTCCCCCTTCCCTTAATGTAGAGTATGGTATGGAGGAGAAAGCATGAGCATGGACATAAACATTATGCACTGCACTTTGTACATTGAGGAAAAAGATGGAGAATATTCAATATTGATGTGACCAATGTCATTGTTGTATATGATACAAAAATAATGACTGTTGTGCTGAAGTACCAGTAGGAAAGTGAACATACCCTTATACATGAATTGAAAAAATGCTCTCTTTGATCCACTGTAAATTGTAGGAAAACATTAGATCCTTGGGTCAAAACATTAAAATGATAATTAAGTATTGTATAAAATTTCAAGGCTGTCCGATTAGCAATATAGGAGAATTGTTCACCAGCTATTTTACAACCTCCACCCCTCTTAGATCCACTATAACTTTTAGAAAAATAATTGGATCCTCACATCCCGACAATATGCACATCTACAAATGACAATGAAGTATTGTACAAAGTTTCAATTCTATCTGATCAGCCATACAGGAGGAGATGCATTCACAAGATATTGTGACAGACAGATGGACAGATGACAGAAAAAGCACAAAACAGTATGTCTCCTCCTGGAAGAGGGAGATATAATGATAGAGAACAAACATCTTTTTTTTATCAGAAATGAGCTATGGATATGAAAAGATAATATACATGTAAAGGTAAAGAGATGTGTCAAAATAAAGTTCTTGGTTTTGGTATAAAGCTAATGATATTGATTGTATCTGCAGAACATGCTTTTAATTCTGTTAAGAGATTAGTTGTCTCCTTAACATTTCAATGTTCCCTGTTGTACGCTATACATGAGGATAAGTAGTTTTTACTGATGACAAAGTGATTTGCATTCTCGTATACCAGAGTCTCAGTTTGTGTCTATCTTCCACTGAACCACTGGATCAGACTTACTAGTTTTTTAAATTTAAATTCACATGAACAGTAAACAAAACCAAAAGGCCAATAAAAAACATGTTAAATATCAAACAAAAAATTCACAATGTCCAGTGTCACATTGTTTGCATTAGTAACTGAAAATGAAAAGAAGTTGGAAATCTCAGTAGACTCACCCTCAGAGAAACCATCCTTAACATAAACAAGAGGCCACAACAATCACATCAGCCATCTTGCTTTTTGAATTTTGAAACAGAAAAATTTACTTGCTCTATGGAGCGCCAAATTAACATAAATTCAAATAATTGAGGATATCTTTAATCATATGACGATATCATCAATTCAATTATTGTGTGCAATAATTGAATTAATGTGCACATCAAATCAATTATTGCCAATAATTGATTTCAGGTACGCATTAATTCAATTAATGAAAGCAATAATTGATTTGATGTGCACATCAATTCAATTATTACTCTCATCAATTCAATTGAGGTGGAATTATTCAATTTGGAGCTGGACATAAATGATTCAATAATCTCTTTAATTCAATTGAAGATAACTTTATTCATTTACAATGAGGATTTAATGTGGGCATCAATTCTTTTAAAAGAGAGCAACAATTCAATTAAAGAAATCATTAATTCAATTGTGGATATGTAGCATTAAAGATCTCTTTAATTAGATAGTTGCTATCTCTTACAGAAATATTGTGCACATCAATTGAATTGATACATGCATTAATTGAATTATTGCTCTACAATTGAATTGCAGTGTGCATCAATTCAATTGTTGACATCATCAATTCATTTGAAGAGAGCAACAATTCAATTATAGCACACATCAATTCAGCAGAATAAGTAATATTATAACCAATTCAATTATTAATGCACGAAAAAATTCAGTATTGAAGATATCATTAATTATTTGAAGAGATCTTTAATTGAATGTTTGCTTGCATCAAATGAATAGATGATATCTTCCAATAACAGAAGATATCTTCAATTATTTGAGTTTATGTTAATTTGTTGCTCCATACAGCCCAGGTAAGCTAAACACCAAGACGTCTTTGTGAAACACTAATGGCTTATTTTTCAATATGAATTTCCTTGCCTTCCTAAATATAGATAAGACTTATCCAGAAGGTTCAGCAGAAGCTAAATCTAGATGGAGACTCGGGTAGGTGAAACTGGAGTTTTGTTAAATCTAGATGGAGACTTGGGTAGGTAAAACTGGAGTTTTGTTAAATCTAGATGGAGACTCGGGTAGGTAAAACTGGAGTTTTGTCTTGATTTTTCTTCCACAGATTCTATTGTTATTTTAAACCAACATTAGATGATTTGAGCTGTGCTGTGACAGTGAATGGGTTCAGTGTTAGTGATACAATGATTATGAGTGTTGAGCAGCATTAGTAAACTATACATCAGTTGGAGAGATAAAAGTGATATTAAGCAGTATGTATTTGACTGGTTAGAAGTTGCAAATTAGAGTGAAGCAGGAAGGGAATTTACTTACTGTGCCAAGACCTAATTGTTGCTGGAAACACATGCCAAACAAAATGTCAGGGTGTGACACGACCAATCTCACAGTTCATAGAGCATTAACATACACAACAAACTTAAAAACATTGACATTTTCCACTTTCACTTAGAAGATTGCATATAAACATGATAAATTTTTGAAAGCTTAGCTTTAACATGATATATAGTTAGTTGATTGCTTTAAATTATTAAACAGATGTTTAATGTTGGATGAATTAATTTTATAGATGTCAACAATACTCACTCAATGAGATGGTATTCTGTAGTAGTTTAACACAGTGAAAAGAGAGATAACTCTGGCACATTTAATTGGGAATGCACTAATGCAATAAATGTCTCTTACACATCAATAAGATCCCATAAATGCTTTCATGAGAACTTTTCACTCTGAGTCACATGAGTTTGGGCCAGAATATCCAAGCCTCCAAACTCTAATAAGAAGGAGTGTGAAAAGAAATTTGTAAAATATCCATTGTACAAAGCAACTTTCCATTATTGTGGAATGATGTCAACATGTTAATCCTTAGACTGCTGGTATAGCTACCACTGCTGAATTCATTTATAGAAATCCCAAAAGAAATTCATTTTTAATGCTTATACATCAGCTATTTTTCACAATACATTTATGATATGCCAGTCTGGAGCTACACGTACATGATGCTCATATATATTCTTGCATACTCAAAGTCACAAGCTGTGATGGTTTCATTTGCAATAACATTGGAAACAAATCAATGTAACATACCTAATCATCTATCAGCTGACAAGGTTTCACGGAACTAAACCTCAAAGTGTGCCAGATTTAATCCAGACACGATTTGATTATGCATCTAGCCATAAACTGGTCTACTTTTGGGTCATGATACCCCCCCACCCTAGATGCATCAACTGAAGGTCTGAGAGTCATAAACCTTACAGTGCTCAAGATATGATCCGGACACTATTTGAATATGTATAACCATAAAATTAAAAAATGGGGCAAGTGATCTATTTTTGGGTTGTGACACACATTCCCCCAATATACATCAACTGACTAAGTTTGATGGTCGTAGACGTCACAGGGTGAAAGATATATCCAGACATGATTTGAGTATCTACAGCCATAAAATTCCAGGGGAAGCCACAGTAATCTAGTTTTGGGTTGCAACAACCCCCACCCTGATGCATCAGCTGACCAGGTAGTCCAAGCTAACAGACAGACAGGGGAAGCCCATACTGTAATAAAAATTGAACTTATTATACTAGATTGATGTTTGCATTCATGACAACACCAGGAATGTTGACAAAAAAGACATATTGTTAAGTCCTAAATATCTCTAACAATGTAGGAAACGTGTGGGTCATTTTAAACATCCCAACACCAATTACAGAAGAGTCAAATTTTTGTTCCCAAGTTCCTAAGCATGATTTAATTCAAGATGTGCCTACAACAAGGAATCACCTCATAAATGAATGTAGCTGCAGAATTGTAGCTTTCTGATGAAAAATTGGGGTAAACTGGAGAGCTACAGTCCTACCCTTTATAAAAACCTTCTATTTATAGTGCAACTTTTTCTGTGCATTATCCAGGTCTTATATCTCTGTATTTTTAAATAGCCACCTCAAAAATTTTATTAAAAAAATTCGTAACATATTTTCCCACTACAATTGTGTCAAAATATACCTTCAAACATTTATTAAAGCCCCATTTAAAACAAAAACAAAAACTCAGTTTTAATAAATTTTGTGTGTTTAAATAGCCATATTAGATTGCCAGTCAATTCAAACCCAAAAGAACAAGGATTCTGATAGTACTGCATATCAATACATAATCCCCTACTGGCAGAAAAATCTTTTGACAAAAACAGAATGCACACTTCATGCATAAATTCTGTGAGCATTACAAAAAAAGTGTGGAAAATAGTATTTGCATTAATTTTCAAAGTACAAGGGCCATAATTTGGCAAAAAATAAATGGACTGGAAAAAAATTCGAACATAATCTGTAACTTGTCATGGTAAAGCAATGTGCCAAATATCGAATGAATATCTGCAAGCATAACGGAAAGAAGTGCGAAAAACTGATTTGCTGGACTGACTGACAGATAGACGGATGGAGTGCAAACCTTCAGCAAAATTCAACGGCAAGGGACTAATAAAACTGGACAGCGGACTAGAAAGCTTATACGAATCATCAAATAGACCTACTACTAAAGTTCATCTGAAAATCCCTGAAGCATCTGTGGCATTGGTATATATCCTTGCACAGATCATCTATGAAAGTTTGGACCAAGTAGGGCCTATCATTCCTAGGCAAAGGATCTGCTTGAAATGCCCACATGAGATAATGTTGCTGATACTGGTGTTATCGTGTGTAGGAATATATAGGGTCTAAGAGGAGATTAGGTCCCTGAATACCTAGAATGCATGGCCCCCCATTATGTGAATATTCCTTGATGCCTGCAATCCTATGTGTAAATAGCAGATATCTGGCCAGATGGATGGGGGAAGCTAGACATTTCCACACATTAACCCTCAAATCCAGGGCTTGTCTACCTAGTATGAGAAGTTTGGATTCAGCAGACTGCACGAAAGAACCACTAAAGTTCAACGTGCAGAAAGTCAACTCCAAGCAACTCTTCCTTATTGTAATCCAAGTTAAGCACAAAACAGAGGATGAACATCATCATGAAATCACATGGAGAGTTTGGAACACTGCTGTACAACATGAAGAAGTGGATATAAATATCAACTTACCAAATCATACATAGCGCAAAACTTTTTATCTTAATTGGATCACGGAATTTCAAAATTAAAATTGGGTTGGTTGGTCAAAGCAAAAAAAAATTAATAAATAAAAATTTATAATTTGAAGCATCTTTGTAAATTGAAAAACAACTATAAAATTGTTTTTATCATATGTTTTAGAAACAAATAATTGGATCAATAGTTGCACTGTCTCTGACCAACTTTAATTTATTGGCCTAACTGCTTACCATGTGTTTACGCTTGGATATAAATGGTACAATTTGAATGAAAAATTGTATTCCAAACCCAATCTATATTAAAAGCAAAACCTTGCTATATCGAAGTCTTTAAGACTTTGTTTGGAGATCCTTTAACTTTTATTTTATTTCCTGTATACAATGACTTACTTGTCTGAAGGTGTCTTGGTGCATATCCTGATGTCGTGTGTCATAATATTGTTCAATGAAACTAAAATACTCATGTCGTTTTCTTTGTAGAGTAGGCTCCCTTCTGTCTACACTTGCTGGAAGGTAGCCCTGACAATAATCATAATGAAAACAAAGCATATAATCATGATGTGCTTTTAATAAAGATTTTACAGAAAGTTCTTGAAAACCTGGTGGACATCTTTTCATGAGTATCCCAAAAAATCTTATTATTATCTGTCCTATGGTCAGCCAATTTTTGTTATGCAATCATGCAAGTATTCATATGGAATAAAAATGGAATTGTATATCAAACAGGTCTGACACTATATGAAAACCTTTATCAAACATACTTGGTAAATAACAAGGATCAGAAGATTATTCCAAATAAATTCTACTTGGTCAAAAGTCTATAATGAAAGGATTGCGTGTAATATCTTAAATTTAGGAAGAGGCTTTTTTATTAAAATTGGTCAATTTTTGGCAGTGCAGGAGTCCTGGTCCCAAGACCATAAACTGAAAATAGACTTAAGTCAAAATTTTGATAAGTTACATCTTAAGATTTATCTAGCACTGATGTTTTAAAAAACTGCAGGTTTACTAAAAAGACAAATGCAAACATATACTGAACATTTTATTTGTTTATGAAAACTACTTCAAAAGTTAGCTGAATTTGAAATTTAGACTTAAGTCTATTCTCAGTTCATGGTCTTGAGGCCTGGTTCCATGACCATAAACTGAGAACAGACTAAAAGAGGTTCGCACCTGAGATTTGGAGTAATGTGAATTTTTTGAAAAGTGTACTTTTGATTTCTACATTGAAGAAGAGTTCGGAAATTAAAAGAAAAAAACTGGGTCATAATGCTTATTATTGACCTTCAGTGTTTCAAGCAAGACCTTCTTGCACTCAACATTTACTCGAGATTTATTCATTTAAATTTGATTTGTCTGTTGGTGTCAAAACAACATATGCAACACAAATCATTACATAAAATAGGTACATAATCATATCTCCTAACAATACAGATTTAATACAAGTAATGGAAATAAATAATGACCTTTTTGCACTTGATATCAGGAAAAATTCATGATATCAAATTTGAGAGTTTAAAAGGACACATTAGGAGTAATGAAAATTTCACATAATTTTCAAAGAAAGTGGGGGTTATATATCAAATTGCTAAATTATTGGCCAAAATACTGAATTTTTATACAAAATTTCAAGTAAATTAAATAAATTTAGATGTTTTTAGGAATCGGTGTTCTGTTTAGAAGAATATATCAACCAAATTAATGAATTATAACATTTGAACTAGTTCCAAGTCTCAAATACTTGTACCGTAAATTATAAAACTGAAATGCATACCATTTTCCAGTTAAATCAAATTACTAGAACTGACAATAAATTCTTAATCTGTCTTTACTTACAGATAAATTCTAAATCTGCCTTTACTTACAGATAAATTCTAAATCTGTCTTTACTTACAGATAAATTCTAAATCTGTCTTTACTTACAGATAAATTCTAAATCTGCCTTTACTTACAGATAAATTCTAAATCTGTCTTTACCTACAGATAAATCCTAAGTCTACTTACAGATAAATTCTTTCTTTACTTACAAATAAATTCTGTCTTTACTTACAGATAAAATTTTCCATGCTGTTGCTCGAACAGGTTTTGGTATTCCTGACCAGCTGAGTTTTCTCAATTCCTCTGCAGTAAATGTGTTACATAATGTATAAACAATAATAGCTTTATCTGGAACCTAGATAATATTGACTGAAATGTGAGCTGTGGATTTAAATGTTTCAGTATACAATAACTGACACAGAAGTTTCTTCCATTGTAATATTAAACATTTAAAAATACCCAGGTCTGTGTTTGGACCAGCTAGCACAGATCGAAACTTCTCTAGTTTGGTAGCTTCTCTGTCAGGTACTACTTCCTTGGTAAACCTTATCGGGGTAGACTTGGGGGGCTTCCATCCACTATTAAGTCGGACTCCTACACCTGGACCCGCCCCATGAGACGACGTTGCAGAAGGAACAGCAGTCACATGATCTAAATGTTGAAATGTAACATAGAAAAACTACTCTCACAACACACAACTAGATGGTGACAGTAATACCCGCACACAAATGTTTGCCATACTTGTGTCACTAGCAAAGAAGCCTCAATAGTTACCACTTAACATACCTTATACCATATATATCCTTGCTGCATACGTCAAGATGCATGGAGTATTCTGTTGGGCAAGTGCCTTGAGGTCATTCAAAACCCCATTTCATAATTGTTGAAATGAAATTAAAACAATTGAGGTCCTGACCCCTAAACCATATATATTCATTGTGCACATATTACGATGCATAGAGTATTCTGATGGGTAAGTGTCCTTGGGTCATTCCAACCCCCATCATTTTTTTATTGTTCAAATATCTTTAAAATGGTTGAGATTCCAACCCTTAAAGCAAATATATTCTTGTTGCACATGACACAATGCACTGAGCACCAAGATTTTGTTCATCATTTTCCCACCAAATTTGCCCCTAAAGGTGAAAACAAAAATTTTGAAACCTTATTGCACATCTACAGGACACCACCAATTACCTTCCAAAAGATGATTTGACTAGTACTTCATAAAATGTAAGAGAAGTTTTGGGAACCAGGTTTTTGTAGAAAAACATCATTTAGGGGCCTTATTTGACCCCCAGGGTGAAAATGAAAATTTTGAAACCTTATTGCACATTTACAGGACACAACCATTCATTTTCCAAAAGATGACTTGGCATATATATTGTAAGAGGAGTTCTGGGAACCAAGGTATGTTTTAGAAAAACCATCATTTTTTTACCCCCATTTGGGCCCAAGGATGAAAATAAAAATTCCAAAACCTAATTGCACATCTACAGGACACCACCAATCATCTTCAAAAAGATAATTTGATTACTGCAGAAAATGACCAACATAAAGATTAGTTGATTACCACTTTTAAATAAAAGAGGAGTTTGAGGAAGAAGAAAGTGTGACAGATGGACCACAGTAACAACAGTATACCCTAACTTTCCTTTAGAAAGTTTGGGTATAACTAGGATCCTGTAGAGATTAGAACTTCCATAACAACATGGGGCAGAGCTGTCAACTATGTATCACACACAACTTTTGCACCGATACAAAAGTGTTGCATGTTGCTGATGCAATGAATGCATCTTTCAGATCAGGAGAACAGAATAGGTTTAAGATTTTTTGATTTGTGTGTAAACAAAGTACATCATCATTTAGGAAAATTATCACTACAGCGAATCTCTCCATATTAATCAAATAAATTCATCGTACAGAAACAGGCGTTGAACTGAGTAGGAGTATTTTTCCAGGATGGCGACTTTCGTCCCTTGTATTGATATAAGATACTACTTGCAGGTTGTAGTATTTAAACAATATATAAGTTACCATTTATGTGTCAACAACGTTATTAAAACGACTTGAATGGGAATTTCAAAAAGTATTTATTTCATTTTCCACAATACCTAAGACATGCCACCTGTGATAAAAACGTGATGACATGTAGATTTTGAAAAAATGGTGGGGTTTTTTCTCTAATGTTTTGAAAATCTTCAGGACTAATAGAAAATCAGCAGGACTGACAGAAAATGATTGGTTGTCAGTCCTGATGTCTGAAAGATGATTTCTTACTTCAACACGTCTGTAACTATCACAATTTTATTCTACCTATGTTCTCAAATTGGTTGTTTGATGTTCAGGGGTCAAAAAGATTTTAAAATAATAACAATGCATTTTTACAACTTGAAACATGAACACTGCCTTAGCACCACAACCCCTGACTTAAGGGCTATGAATTTCAAAATTTTGGTTAAGGGTTCTCTTCTTATTACTACTACATACTCAGTTTGGTGTTTAATGTCACCCCAACCCTAGCACCAGATCCAGGGGCCATGAATTTCACTAATTTGGACAAGACATCCTTGCTCATCATGACTATACAGATTATCTGCTAGATATCCCTGAGAAAAGATTTCTAAAAAATATTTTGACAACCCATCCTTCAGGTTCAGTGACAATGAAATTTCTAATTTGATGGAAAATGATCATGTAATTTTAAAGAAGAATTTGACTATGTTCAAATGTTAAGGTTTGTGATTATGTACTCTGTGTGAGAGTATGTAACCACAAAACCCTGACTTGTGAGGATGCAGTGACTCATGGAATCTATGTTTATTTTCAAATCAGTGATTTTTCTACATTTTTAACAAGGGTCCTGTGGCTTTCGAATTGGGAAAAATTGTCGACATTTCAGTCAAATTGGGAAAAATCAATTTTATCGTAAATAAGTTATAAAATCATATCAAACATTATATTATCTTTATTTTGCACTTCTAATTTTCTTCAACCTTCTAAAATTTTCGATTATTGTATCCAAATCATCATTCCCATAACTCTTTGTTGAGTCTTATGTATATAAATTCACATCGAATGTTTATTTTTTTCAAATACGTTTTTCTTTCATAATTCTATTATTGGGAAAAACGCAAGCTAAATTGGGAAAAAATTGGCAATTTTTAGGAGGGGAAAGGGCCGAAATTCGGACCCAAAATAGGTCTTAAAAAATCACTGCAAATGTCTCACTTTTAGTGACATACACCACCACATTCAAATAAGTTAGTTAAATCTCCATTATAATGTTATTTTGTTGTCCAAAATGTTTTTTACTCTAATACACCTATCAGCAAGTAATTTTAATTAGCCCCCTCTGCAGAGTCAACCCGTGAATAGCCAAGTTTTTCCTTCTTTCTGAGATATTTCACCAGTGAATTTTACCATACTAGTTGCATTATTGTAGTTAAATATAACAAATGTCAAAATTATAGATAAGAAAATTACAAAGGTCATCGTTAGGTAATAGACCTTTTCATCACAAAATAGCGGACAAGGGACGTAACTTTCGGCTATGCGTTAATGTTTTATTTCAATTTAAAAAATTAAATGTTTCAAAAGTGTAACAAATCAGTTATTATTCAATAACTCGATAAAATATGCATGGATGATATCAATTCTACAAATTGTAATACCGGTAAGAAAATACAATGTGCCAACTATAACGCGTGCAGCGCTGAATTTCTGACACAAGGTAGAACCATACCGCTGTCAATATCAATTAAACTCTTAAATTAGGATTGTCACGCTACCTGAAATTGTATTTGCATTCTTTATGGAATTTATGAGATTGATCAATGTTCGTTATCTTCACTTTTCATGCAATAAATATGCTAACAATATACGAGTATTTTTTACCCACCCTAGAGTCAGAACCCTGGGGTTGCAAAATTCACAAATTTGAAACATTCCTTTCTTTTCTTAAATATGCATTAGTTTTTATATAGTATCAGCAAAATTAAAGAAGTCTTTTAAATGATAAAGACATTTAATCACTATAACCATTTAGGCTCCATCATGACACCAAACCCCTTCCCCTGGGATAATGAAATTGCAATTTTAGTAAAGAGCTACCCGCTCCTTGTAAATATCCATTTAGTTTCAATTTAGTATCAGTAGCATGAAATATCTTACACATAAACACCATATGCTAAGTATGGCCTCACGGTCACCCATGAGTCAGAACCTCTGCCTCGGGGATCATGAAATTTACAATTTTGGTTGAGGCCTTCCTGCTCTACACGACTTATGCATTTAGTTTTTCTTAAAGATATGCAGTAGTAGAGAAGATTTTTAAAAATCAGTAAATTTTGGCAGTTTTGCCTTGTCTGCAGGTGCAGAAGATGTGAAATTTACAATTTACGTTTCCCTTGTCCCAAGGATGCTTCATACCAAATTTGAAAAGAATTGGAACGGTAGTTATCATGAAGTTAATTCAACTGTTAACAGACAAGGAACAATCAAAGATGGACAACACACAACAACAGATGCAGCCTAACCTTTGAGAGCATTGTGAGAAGATTGCTGGTTTTGAGCACCGAACTGTTTGCTGTGATTTTCCATCACAGCCTTTGCGGTGGATCGTACGTCACGTAATGACATCTGAATGTTTGCCATCACGAACAGGTCGTCATCCCCATCATCCCATGCATCCGACGTGTTGTACTCAAAGTCATGGAAGGCGTCCCGCTTGTTACTGGTTTTAGAACGTTCCTCCTTTCTAAATTACATCATTCAGAATCAATACATAGAATATTTAAAGAATCACTGTCTAGTTTGTTAGATATGTGAAGTGATTAACTACAATGGAAAACATGAAGTGATTAACTACAATGGAAAACGTGAAGTGATTAACTACAATGGAAAACGTGAAGTGACTTACTACAATGGAAAACATGAAGTGATTAACAACAATTGAAAACATGAAGTGATTAACAACAATTGAAAACAATAATTTATATGCATAAATTATCATGTTTTCAATTTTAGTCAATCACCTCACATACCCAACATTAGACAGCGATTCCTTATATTCATATATTTTTTTAAAAATATAAAATTGGAATGTTCAAAATACTAGCTGCCTGATAGAAATTGATATACACATGGCATTCCAAGTTAATTTCCATAGTCCCCGCCCACTGATATTCATTTACATGCAAGTGCGGAACTTACATCAATTTATCTATATGGGGAATTTAACACATTGGAGCATCAAAGGGTCATTATGATCTGTCTGTAAGTCTGTCTGTAAATTTTTACACATTTTTTACTTGTTTGATAGAACTACAAGGGCAATTTCAACCAAATTTGCCATAAAGCCTAATTTCAAAATAGTCTAAATGAAGGGTCACACCTTTATCAAAGGGGAAATAATTCGGAAATATTTGTGGCATCTTTAAAAATCTTCCTCTCAAGAACCACTGGACCAGAAAAGCAAAACTGATTGAAAGCTTCTTTAATGAGTGTAGAGTCACAATTGTTCAAATCCTAGTCCCTGGGGATAGGTGGGGCCACATTAGGGGACAAAAGTTTAACTATATATACTCACATATAAATCAATTCACATTTCAGTTTGGAAACTGTTTTTAGAGAAATATTTAGGAATTTCACATTGACCTTCTTCGTATTGAACTTTTTATCAGATTGCCCGTCAACTCAATACTATTTTCTAGCAAGAATTGTTTCTCTCTGAAGAAAATATTTTCTGAACGGCAATCTTGACATGATCCAGTGTTCTTGAAATTTACCAGTCCAAAGGATTTGACCAGTTACAATTTCCTCGCACTGATAAAGTTCACAGACAGTACAATTCATTATTTGGACTGACAAAAATCTCAAAATGTCTGATACCACAGAAGTAGATTTCAAGAACTCTGGACATCTGATCAGAAAAGCTCACAAGAGTTTATAGCTCAGGTGAGCTTGAAAAACAGATCACATTTATATCTTACAACCAAAGAATATATAGAAAAATACATTGTTCATTATCCTCAGTTTTTGGACAAGGAAGATGTGAAAAAGTTTTCAAGAATTCTAAAATTAGCAAATCTAAAATCGATTCTAGTCTTAGATAATGTTCTTTGTGTACTCAATGAAATAAAGCATAAAAGTTACCCCCTTGGCATCATTTGAAGTGGAGGGTGCTGGGCTCCATATACTGGCTTTATGCTAAGAGATAAAGAAAGACATTGTACAAGTTTAGGGTTAGAGTCAGGATACAATACTCCCAGCAAATCATCCACTTTAGGTAAGTAACATGATTTTCAATGACTAAATTTCACAGTTTATGTACATCCCCTGGTCGAAATCCAGACAGGAGCTAACAAATCTCATTGCCCAGCATTAAAAAAAAAAGCTCCAGAGTTTTACCAATGAAATCGCAAATATTTTGTGCACAGAAACAGGGTTACTTGTCAATTTCCAAACCCAAAAGAACTCACAAAATTGTTTTCTAAAGTGTTTGATTAACTTTGATAATGCCAACTCACCATGTGTACTTGGACTGACTTTACATTTGTTTTATGAATTGTATAATCAGGGTTTGAAGTTAACAGTCACCCACTCACCATTTGCGACTAAATTTCCGAGTGGGCAAATTAAAATTACGGTTCAAGTTGCCCACATGGCATTTAGAAAATTCACAAAATAAATATTTGTTTTTCAATTTTGTCTGATCATTTTAGGTGGGTTTTTTTTCCTTTAGAAAAAGTTCCTGATCTGCAAAGCGCTTCATAATTAACTTCTAGAATCACTTCTCTGCAAAGCATCTAAGTGATTCTGAATTGCCGACAATGTGGTGACTTATAAACGTGGTCAGTGAACCCAAGAAACAAAAAATACAGACAAGAAAAGTATCATGTTCATTACAATAAGACAAAAAGGACAACAGAATTTCTTGGAATCATGGAAGACCAACCAACTGTGACTAGAAACACGGAAGTGGGTGTGACTTTATTTGCATTGTAAGTTAATACTTGATACCTCTTCTTCAGGGAAAAGGCTTGGATGAAGTGTGTGGTGTAGTTGTGTCGTGGTCGGTTGGTCTTCCATGATTTCAATAACTTTCTTTGTCTTATCGTTTTCACCGCGATACTCTTCTCTGTAATGCCATCAAATGCCACAGGGTCCTGATAGTTTGTTGCCGGTTGCATGTCGTATAAACTAAGCAGCATAACAAAACACGAAAATACTTTTCAAATAAAAGGTGTTCTAATTTGTGGGCGACTAAATTTTGATGTGGGCCCCTAGAATTGCAAGGTTCAGTAGCCCACATGACTTAGTACCAAAGGTTTCAAGTTAGTTTCTAACCCTGGTATTGTCCAATTTTTTGGTTTGTTTTGTTTTCAACTGCTATACATGTATAATGTTACTGATAACAAAGAGTATCCTAATCCATCTAATATGATGTACATATAATTCCAATGTTATTTATTACAATTGTTTTGATTGGACAAAAATAAAGCTGAACAAGAGTTTATACATCAATAAATCCGAAAATGCTAAGTATTCGTACACGCCTGAAAACAAATAACATAGTGCAGGGAAACTATTCAAATTTTTGCAATTTTTAATAAAGTGAATGAATTGGAATTATAAGAATCAAACATTCTTTTTGAAGAATTTATCAATGTGTAAACTCCGGACATTTTACACACAAACTTAACATAAAAGTGCTTTGCACTTTTATTCAGTTTGTGAGTAAAATGTCTGGAGTTTACACATCGATAAATTCTTCAAAAAGAAAGTTTAATCCTATAATACATTATTAAAGCGATTTTCCACATGATATTAATGATCTGAAATTTTTTGAGGACTTTAATTTGATTGAATGGATTATGATACTGAGGACTATATAATGCACTTATTTTATTTATATTAACAGGATGTTATCTGTGTTGCCTGCATTACCTGTACGTTTTTTTAAGATAGAAAAATTCATAGTAGTCATTTTTCTTGTGCAGGTTAATTGAAACGTTGATAATTAAATCTAATCAATGAAACACGTAAAAATTAAAGCTCAATAAATTTATTTCACATAAATGCCATTGAAAAATTAGCCAGAATATTATTTATTCTATGTTTTCTTGTATCCATTTGACTGCCTTCGTTGGATACTCAGTATCCGACGATGTATGACTGCCAAACATACAGTTTCCGACAGGAGTTCCTGCAAACTGCGGTAGATTTTCTGGCTATGTACAGCTGATGTACCTATCATCTTCCCACGTCCCCATGACGACTCAACATATTCCAAAACTGCTTAGTTTTTCTGGACTGCATACCAGAATTCTCTGGCTACCAAAGTTGTCTGTGTGACTCGTCTATAACGCATGACCTACAAAAAGTTAGGTCATTCGGATTTTCCGGCAGTTTCTTCAATAACTGCTCCAGACGAAGAATTTGTTCTTCCTCAGGATCCCAATACGCCGGTTTCCAGATACGCTCGAGTTATTTCCCTTTGAAGAACTCTCGTACATAGTAAGGCGTGAAACAACTTGTTGACATGCGGGAGTGGGACGAATATTCATCACTGCATAAGTGAATGTACTCATTAAGTCTCTCATACGCTGTTTCATCACCAGAATTCAACCGATACACAAACTAAGTAAGTGATAAGTATTCAGGGAGTAATTAGATACATGGAATCCTTATTATATCACGTAATTTTATTGGTCGTAGGTATCATATCCTGGATATTACTTTCAAATATGACATTGTTTTTATGTTTCTGCTTTAGTAAAACATTTCTTTCAATAGTATTTTGTGTTTCCAATACTTACATATTTAAAGAGAAGCCGCTTTTAATACATTTTATCGTCTTCCTCACTGACAGTAGGTTCACTCTGTCCCACTTAGGCCCTCAAAGTTCTACTAAATGTACCTCCTACACAGGAGAGCTCTTATCTCAAAACTGGCGTATTCCAACAATTAGACGCAAAAAAAGCCCTTACAGCGGCTAATTTCTCTTCAGATAAAGTTGACAGTTACATGTACTTTTGTCGCCATGTTTCGAGGAAAAATTAGTTATAAATTTTCAACTGAGTGTAAACAAGATTTCATTAACGTACAATGTATTTACTCATAATCAATCTGTTTAGCATAAAATCGATATTAAAATTATATCATAACAATCCATAATCATTATTATCAATCATACTCTTTCCTAAGCATAACCTACTATATTCTTTATGATTTATATAATTGTATGCAAAATTTACTACTACTATTGTGTGACTATTTCTACATGAAAAAGCAAAAACCGTTTCCCTCTTGAGCTGGATTGCGTGGTAAGCATCAAAAGATTGCACAGACATCTCAATCGCCAGATAAGGTATACACAAAGACTAGTAACTAAATGTCCATCAATTTCTAGCATCCAATCTGAAGCTGAATTTCTCCTGATTGACAAGGGTTTACAGACCAGGTATTTGAAGGCGTGCTTATTTTCTCCGTCTTTAAATAAAATTTACTTATTTACTTTGTAACAAGGCCCACAAGTCGGTTTACCTCGAATTCAATAGACCAGACCAGGATTAAAACAGAGCTATCTGGCATCAGCTTCTAATATTTTGAAAAGCATGAAAATATTTTTTGAACATACTGAACTCCAAACTTGCAAGCCGCGTACACGACCAAACAGCAACCCGATTCGAACCCGGCAAAGGACTGGTTGAACAATGCAATGTTTACATTTTTTTCTTCACCCATTGATGGTGCTCATAACCTATACTCGTCGAAACGGTAGCATTGTCAATATATTAGTCTAGTTGCGCATTTAGAAATATGTCATACACAGCCCTTAATTCTAATGTACCACCCGGCAGACGTAGGATTCTCAGAATCATTCTGTACCTTCCAGGATAACCGCCTCCTTTTTTCCAAAATCCACCCTTGCTCCCATCCTTTAGATTTTCATTGAAGGCAGACATTATTTCAATGAAATCGGATAAGACGTTAAAAACATTTCATTTCTCCAGGGTTTTAAACCAACCGTATTACATTTCTGTTAACTCACACTATCTTGTTGACAATATGGCGATGACGAAGTCAACGTTAGCTTCCGGTTCAAATTAAACTTCCTGTATTCCGAAAGAGATGGGTTTTCTCCAAAGTCATAAAAAAAAAACTTTGATTGATTGATTGTATATTGTTATGAAATAGAATTTATTCAAAAACTTCTACGTGAGAAGAAAAAATCTCTCGCTGTGGCCTTCAATTCGACATTTTGATATATCGATGACGTTTTGTCAATTAAAAATAATAACTTTCATTCATCTGTCGATTTGATATATATAGGCCTAGATTCTATATATAAATATCCCTGTGAGCTCGAAATAAAGGACACCACAGAGTCGTCCATTTCTGCTTCATACTTAGATATTTTATTGAAACTAGACATTAACGGCAAATTGACAACTCAACTGTATGACAAACGGGATGATTTCAGCTTCTCCATCGTCAACTTCCCATATTTATGTAGCAATATTCCATTATATCACCTGCATATGGTGTTTATATATCTCTCAACTGATTCGATATGCAAGAGCTTGTTCTGCGTATAGTCAGTTTTTAAATCGAGGTAAGCTACTGACAAACAAGTTGATGGTACAGGGGTTTCAACAG
Source organism: Ostrea edulis (assembly GCF_947568905.1). Taxonomy (NCBI): domain Eukaryota; kingdom Metazoa; phylum Mollusca; class Bivalvia; order Ostreida; family Ostreidae; genus Ostrea; species Ostrea edulis. The sequence continues at coordinate 55,101,553 of NC_079170.1, read as the reverse complement.
TCTCGATTGAAGTCAGCATTTCGCAAATTCTATGGTCGTTATAACGATCTAGTTCGTCAATACAACCGGCTATCATTGGGTCAAATGCTGTCTGACGTGTTTCATACCGATTGTTAAGCCGTTCTTGGCACACTGATTTTGACTGCGGATAACTCCGTTTGCCTGAACAGGATATAGGGCTCACGGCGGTTGTGACCGGTCGACAGGGGATGCTTACTCCTCCTATAGGCACCTGATCCCACCTCTGGTGTGTCCAGGGGTCCGTGTTTGCCCAACTATCTATTTTGTATTGCTTGTAGGAGTTATGAGATTGATCACTGTTCGTTATCTTCACCTTTCGTTTAATAACGTTCCGCTCGAGAATTTTTCACTCACATGGAGACGTCACCATTGCCGGTGAAGGGCTGCGAAGTTTAAGTCTATGCTCGGCGCTTACGGCCTTGAGCAGGGAGGGACCTATATCCCCGTGCTGGTACATAGAATTACCGAAACACCCGTGATTTACCGAAAGACTCTCAAAAAACACCGAAATACCCCCTAACCTACCGAAATACCCAATTTCCCCCCCATTTTATATTAATGTAATTTAAATATATATATGGTAATTATAATTGTAACAACAGTTTCTAAGGTATAAAGAGTCTCTGATATATTAACAAATTTCTTTTGTAGATACAATATTTAGATAATTCAGTAAATAAAATACAGGATAATCATATGATATTTTTTAATACTTTTTTCTTACCTGTGACAATCAAGTAAAAAAAAATGTTTTTCATCTTCGACACTGGTCTTACAATGACCAGTAACAAAATCTGTTTTCTCTATATAGAAATGACAGGATTACATTGCAACCTGATTCTATATATAACTGATGCGCACTTATTCTTAGTTTTGTAAGAGTGCAGGTTCCTGTGAATTGGAAGACACAAATATGGTTGTATTTCTAGTTTTTTGTCCTCGTAGTTAGATAATGTATTATAAAATGAGAGTTTTCCACATTGAGTGTTATTTATATGTTCTAATTCTTCAAAAGTTTTATTTACAAAGAAATCTTGAAGCTTAGATAACCGAGAAGTTTATTTGTTGTATCACAATTAATATTCAACTTTCTTTGTAATTGTTTTATAAAGCTTTGCCAACATTTGAAATTTTCATTGGCCAACTTTGTATTCTCCAAGAATGCATTTTTTAAAACAAGGTTATCATTAACATTAGATTTTGACGGATTTTCCAATCTGGAAAAATAAGTAAATGCGAGCTGAAATATTTTAACATGTAAAGGGGATTTGCCTAGTTCAATTTTTGCAGCCAAGTTAGATGCTTTATTGTGTACACCTAGAATGTTCTTTAATATGAAATTTGAATCTTCTCAAATGGTGCTTTATCAGAATTGTTGAAATTTGTATTAAAATCTGAGATCCATATTTCTGATGAGTATGTTAAAATTGGAACAATAATTGATTCATATAGTTTTGACTACAATTTGGGGGAAAGATCTGAGCTAAGGGGAAGTTTATATTTCAGGGCAAAGTAAGCTTTTCTAGCTCTAGCTACAAGATCATCACAAACAAATTTTAGACTACCATTTGATTGTAAAAATATGCCAAGATATTTGTACTTATCTATGGTATCTAAAATAGTATTGTTATAATAAAATCCATAACAATTTTCTTCTTCTTTGCTGAACAGACCATAACTTTTGTTTTTTGTAAGTTTACATGCAGCTTCCATTCTGTACAATATTTTGAAAGAGTGCCTATACAATATTGGAGACCTTCAGCTGATTCTTATAATAATACAAGATCTTCAGCAAAAAATAGGTGATTAAAAGTTATATCGCCTAAAGATACAGGATTGGTAGTTAATTTATCAAAATAAGTTTCAAAGTCATCAACAAAAATGTTAAATAAAGTGGGACTTAAATTTTCTCCTTGTTTAACTCCTATATGTGTATTTTAAAAGTCACTACATACATTCCCTTGTCTTACAGCACATTTTGTTATAAAATACATATGTTTTATGATATTGAAAAAAATTGCCACGAATTCCTTTTTTTAAAGTCTTAAATAAAAGTGACGGTCTCCACACAGTATCAAAAGCTTTTGACAAATCAACAAAGCATACAAAAAGTTCTTTCTTTTCTTTAAAACTACATTTGTTCATTAAGGTTTTCAAGATGAAAATGTTATTTGTTGTATGGTATCCTTTCCTAAACCCTGCTTGGAAATGCCTCAATAATCATTCAGATTCTATATAATTACCGAGACGTGTTGTAAGTAACCTATTAAAAAGTTTACAAAGACAGCTTGTTACACTTAACCCTCTATAGTTATTGCTATTTCCTGGATCACCAGATTTATACAATGCTGTGATTAATGAGAGGTTCCAGGATTCTGGCATTTTACCAGTCTGGAGAATTTTGTTAAAAATTTTAACTAATATAACCAGACGTGCATCAGCACTAATCTTAACGAATTCAGTAAGAACAAGATCTACACCAGAACATCTTAACGAATTCAGTAAGAACAAGGTCTACACCAGAACATCTTAACGAATTCAGTAAGAACAAGGTCTATACCAGAACATCTTAACGAATTCAGCAAGAACAAGGTCTACACCAGAACATCTTAATGAATTCAGTAAGAACAAGATCTACACCAGAACATCTTAATGAATTCAGTAAGAACAAGATCTACACCAGAACGTTTTCCAGATTTCAAACTAGAAATACTTAGTTTCACTTCTTTAGCAGTAAATGGAAAATCAAGGAGTTTAGTTTCAATAACTTTGAAAAGTTTATACTTGTGTCAATTCCTCAGAATTCAATAGAGTATGAAAGATATATTTGTATAGGTGACTCTGACTCAGACTGCTTTTGCATATTAGACTTCAAAGATTTCCCAAACTTTTTTGTAGAGTTAGGATTGAGATCATTAAATGTGTCCGCTAAAGATTTATAACAATGTGACTAATTGTTTACACATTTTTGGGAATTGAATGTTAGCTTTTGAGAAGGTCTGATGTAAGAAACAATTATTTGGTGATGTCTGATTTTTTTTACCAAGATTTCTAACCTCCCTTCTCAGCATTTAGCATTAGACATCCATTCTTTTTAGGCTTAATATGTTGATTACGTTTACAAGTTTTATTGTTTTTGCCTCTTAATTTTTACAGTTTTGAGACCTGCTTATAAATATCTGTTAATTGTTTAACAAGTGTATTAATATCAGAGTTATTTTCATCATTCAAGTCATTATAAAGGTTCATAATATTTTTAGTGGATACTGGCTCAACTATGGCTTCAGCTGATCTTTGAAGCTTGCGTCAATATCTGTAACATTGTAGCAGCGAACACAACAACGACATCTGTGGTTACTGGAGCAGCGAAATGTGAACTTTTCTTTTTTACACGAGCGTACCATGTATTTGTTGATGATAATCTGGAACCTAAGTCTATTCTAACCCGGATCCTCACAAAAGAAATATTATCATGATGCTCGTGGAAATCTGAATTGGTCTGACCCCCCCCCCCCCCCCTTTCCATCTGTCTCCCCCACTTTCTGATGCTCTGCAATTCCATATGTTGAACATTTGGATCATAGTAAAACTTTTACATACATGAATAGTCAATGTACACTGAATGCCTCACGGGCATGTACAATGTAATTGACACACCCTCATCCACCAAAATGTTGTTTGTTCTCCAACCGTTTTTTTTTTCTTTCTAAAGCTATAATCATCTCTCTCTCCCCCCCCCCCCCCCCCCCCCCTTATTTTTTAAAAACACACCACAAAATCTCAACTTAAGATTTGACTGATAAGAAGATAAGAACACCCAGGAAGGAATTGATCGGATATTCATATTTTGTATCGCCATGTACAAATCAAATGGATATCATTTCGGAAAACGGAAGCGTGTTACCGCATTTACATTTGATTGTGACGTAGGCCGAGTATAGGTTAACTTTCAATCGGAACTCCTCGAATGTTTCGAGCAGTAGTCTCGTGCAACCAGACGCTCTGCTTTTCCCGTAAGTATCCGAAGAGCAGAGAGTCTGGTAAAGATACCAATCGGATCACGCGCTCGTCTTTTTCCGTAACCGGTAAGAAGACTCGGACGTGGATCGGCGCAAGAATTGCATAAAATCGATGCATTTCTTCGCCGGAAGCGCGCCTGTGGATGAGTAGTAAAAAGGCCAGAACTGAATCCCTGTATAATGTGTTACTTATTTTCGCCACAGATTAGCTTTGGTATCATTAACGTTTTATTCACTCTAATTAATACATAAACATGTAAGTGGAAAATGAAAGTGGTAGAATACCTTAGATATGTATGATATCTTAGATGCATTTGAAAGTTCGCGTTTCATATTGTAACGTACGATTGTGACGTCATAGTTGCATTTGTGTACACATGGCAACACAATCGGAACTCCTCGAATGTCTTGCGCACTCGACATAGATCTCGGATGTAATACGATGGCATCCATGAGCAAATGAGCACAGTAATGCATCAAATTCGCTCATGGATGCCATCGTATTACATCCGAGATCTATGTCGAGTGCGCGAGACATTCGAGGAGTTCCGATTGCATGGCAACATACTGATGGCGTCGATCCACATACGAGGTTCATTTGCGGTTACGGAAATAGCCGAGTAGTTACGATTGGCGATAATGTATGTAACGTCAGAACGAGCCTTACCAAAATTTCGGTATTTAATTTGATTGGTTGATTCAACACACCTTCAAAATAACGACTACCGAAGAAATTTGTAATAGATTGAATTTACCGTTTTAGCTTAAGGATTTACAACTAGAGTGTTTATAAAAACTTTTGTAAAAGGAAAGGATTTATTTGCTGTTCTACTGACGGGAAATGGTAAAACCGTTTTATCAAAATCACTTTTGGAGGCAAAAGTGAAAGTACAATTTCCAGCTGACAAAGAGCATATTTTTTTTTTTATTGTAGTAATGATTTTCCCATTAATATCACTAATGAAGGATCAACTCATTAGCATCGATTTTCGGAATTGACTGTTTATGTCAGAGAGAATCCAATGGAAACTAAATTAGCGCTCCCTAGCGGTAACAGTTATTATCGTGTCTTTACCAGACTCTCTGCTCGTCGGAGATATACGGAGACAGCCGAGTGTCTGGTTGAACGAGACTACTCGCGCAGTCGAGTTAGTCTCGTGCAACCAGACGCTCTGCCTTTCCCGTAAATATCCGAAGAGCTCGTCGGAGATTTACGGAGACAGCCGAGACAATCGTAACTACTCGGCTATTTCTGTAACCGCAAACCGGTTACGGAAAAGGACGAGCGCGTGATCCGATTGACAGCCAAGAGTCTGGTTGAACGAGACTAACAGTCGAGTGCGCGGGACATTCGAGGAGTTCCGATAAATGGAATTTTTCTTGTATATTTCACAACGGAAACGGCTGGAGACAAGAAGTGTAACTCTCGTTAACTATCATAAAGGTCAATAAAATATCGCCACATACAAGCATACTTGTACAAATATTTATTTTATTTTAGATGAACAATTAATGATTGTTTTCTAATAATTGTTTGCAAGCTTATTTTGGCGTTTGATATTTCGAAATCATTGCATTTGCTCTTCTACCCACAAGAAAAGCTGAGCAGATAATTTTCTCCTCCTCGTTACAGATAAAGAAAGCAATATCATCTGCTTGGATCAAACTAATTTTATACTCACAATTAAAAATCAAAGGAAGGATTTAATGAGGAGATGAACAATTTACTTTTCAAAATTTGAAATATACAAGAAAAATTCCATAAACTAGGTTTTATACAAAAAACTTCTTACACAAGTATTTAAATTACATTAATATGAAATGCAAAATTCAGGTATTTCGGTAAATCACGGGTATTTCGGTAAATCACGGGTATTTCGGTAAATCACGGGTATTTCGGTAATTCTAGTTACCCTCGCCGTGCCTCACAGGTCTACCTTCACGCGGTCTCATCCGGAGGACCACAGTCACCTCTTACGATAAGCAAGGGGTACCGAGGACCTAATTCTAACCCGGATCCCCACGGGAAAAACAACTTAGAAAAAATACAGAGGGAGTGATAAAGTATTCGGTCAGGTTTTGTTGTCTATAATTAACTAGTTGTTGTCTATAATTAACTAGTTGTTGTCTATAATTAACTGGTTGTTGTCTATAATTAACTAGTACGAAATGACATGATCGAGTGGTAGCAATTTTATTTTTAAAAATAAAATAGACACAATCTGAGAATTTTCAAGAAAGTGTGCCATGGAATTTTAATTTGAATCTTGTAGTTAAGTGGCAATAAATAGCTGGGTATCTGCATGGGACTGTCTCAATGCCCCAGTGGACGGGGCCCAGCAGCACCGTGGCCCTAACTGAAACTGAGTTATACAATAGAATATTTATTCAACCAATTCCAGCCCCCAGAAGAGCATTCATGAGGGTACACATTGACAAAGTCCAAAATCACAGAAGCATATGACAAAGGAAACAAAGACAATTGCACTGCATGATGAACAGAGAGTTAGCCATCAAATCTATCAATGTATAAAATACACACAAAACACATATTCAAGTAGTACAAGCATGGTAACTATGTTGCAGTAATCAACTTGCATGTTATACATGCACATAACTATATTGTACATATATCTTATGACAGAATGTTACGTAGGGGTATAGGCCGATAGCGCGTAGTTAATGTTTCTATGTGACAGGAAAGGTTGATTGTATATTGTGCAGTAGTTAGGGATATATGGACCGTGGTCTATATCGACCTTGGGTAACTCAGTTGGTAGAGCATCTGACTAGAGATGCCGGGTTCAGGGTTCAGAGTTCCGGGTTCTGGATTCGCTTTCCGGTCCAGCTACATATACTTAGTTTCTCCTGTCTTCGATATACTACGTTCAAGGTGCCTGTTGACCACCCCTGCACTGTAGGTTGTCCTGCGAAACGAATCTGGGTTGAGTGTCTTTGAGGGTGAAGAGGAGGGAGGAATTATTGTAGTAGTTAGGGCTATACAAACCGTGGATATCGGCCTGGGTAGCTTAGTGGTTAAACCACCTGACTAGAAGATAATAAAAAAAAGCACCGTGTCGCGGCACACTGTGCATACATGTGACATGGGTTTTCGGTTTTTGCGGTCTCGTCTGAAGGACCGCCTCATATAGTCGCCTCTTACGACAAGCAAGGGACCTATTGTAACCCGGATCTCTAACAGGACAGGAGGAAATGCAACGGACCAGACCGGTATTCCAACCAGGGGCCCCTGAATCTCTAGTCAGGTGCTATACCAACTGAGCTATATGGCTAACGGCGATCGAACCCATCTGACTGCCACATCTCACCCCCTCCCCTTAAAGGGGCATGCCGGGACATGAATTGAGCTTTAAAAAATTCAAATTTTAATTTTCCATTCTTCTAATTTTTTTTTTTTTAAATTTTTTTTTTTACATATTTATTGTTTACAATGCTTAACTACAGTATTTCTAATGGTCAACCACAATTTAAATATCAGTTGTTGAGTTGCAAGTGTGATACAACACTCGCAATTCTTTATAATGTAAACAAGGCTCGTGTCATGTCTTTGTTTACATTTAGATATAGTATGTTTGAAAACAAAATGAGATGTGCCAAACACTAGAAACTATTTAATTGTGTCTAACAATGAAAACTCTTAAATGCAACACCCAGAAGTACCAAGGAGTGCAGGATAGTCTTGGAGTGTTACAGACCCAAGGTCCATTGACACCCAACCATCCAGTAACCATGCCCACCCCCCCCCCCCCCCCCCCCCCTCCGTCATTGGATTATGGCTCCACTGCCTTGTGGATACCTTCGGGGGGAGGAAAGGCTAAGGAGTAAACCCTATACAGAAATCTGGAATGGAGCCTCTAAGGCAACTAGTCGCCCTTCTGGCAACTCCTGCAGCCTTGCTGGCTCCACATGTAATGCCCTACATTCCCTCCCTTGGAATTCGTTGGTGCGGCAGCGAGGGGGATCCTGTCGCCTGGGCTGCACAAGATCTCCATATACAGTTGCCAAGATCTACATGTGCCTTTTAAAAAGAGGCCATTCCAGCCTCGCCACGCGATGAGATCACAATACAGAAAACAGCAGTTGCCTTGCCCGACTTATGTACAGTTGGATGGTACGGGTTGTCTTCAACAGGGGGGAGGGGGGTCGTAGTCCCACCGATCAGATATCGCCCGCTTTAAGTCGGGCAGTTTCCGGTCAGTAAGGTTTTGAATCGCCACGATCTGCGTGCTTCAGTGGGTGCCTGGAGCTTAGAGTCATTTAGCTCAACAAACAGATCGTCAACTATACGCACCGGGCAAAAAAACGAAAATTGAAAACAAAGACCCCAGCTCTTCCGATTGCAAGCTGGAATGTCAGAACCACGTGAACAGGATTGACAGGTGACCTACAGGTCATTGACGACGCTCGGAAGACAGTAGTGATTGGTCGTAAGCTGTAGACTGAACATTGACACGTACAGCAGTCCTGCAGGAATCTAGAGTCCCAGAGGGTGAGTCCCTGAATGAGGAACGCTATACCTTCTTCTGGCGAGGAAAAGGCACCGAGGAGGTCTTTCATGGTGTGGGGTTTGCATTACGCCACACACAGCATCGCATGAGATGGCACAGAGAATTCTTATCCTGCACCTCTCATCAACGCATGACCCTAGCTGTGTGCCCTTACGCCCCAACACTATAAGCCTCGTCCGAAACAAAGGATCAGTTAGAAGTACGAGTCATTGGAAACTGTCACAAGCAAACTCCCAGACGCAGAGCATATCTACCCTCTGGGTGACTTTAACGTTCGAGTATGTACATACCGAGAATCATGGCCGAACGATTGGGGCACTACGACATAGGATGGATGAAAATGGCCAGAGCTTGTTGAACTCTGCTGCTATCGCAATCTATTTGTGGGGAACACCTATCTTCATACCAAGGCATGTCATAAAAGTACCCTGTAGACATCCAAGGTCAAAACACTGGCATGATTCTCTTAACAACGTGTGCAAACCAGGTCCTACCACACTGCCTTCGGCGACACTAACCACTTTCTAACTGCAACAAAGGTGAAACTGAAACCAAAGAAGTTTCATCATCCAAAGAGTCCAGAATCAACACCAACAAAACAGCCCACCCAGACAAGAATCGGGAACTCAATGAACGGCTGAACGAAGACTATCAACACCATCTACAGTGCTTCCGTTCCGACCTACGGCTAAAATGAGCGCAACAACACGGATTCGCTTGAAGTCAATATTACTGAGATGGAACCAGTCATAGATGCTAAACACAGCGCATTCATCAGCTAAAAGTGTGACCCAAGTTAAAATAACCTGCAGGTACAGAACGCTGCACGCAGCTAAGCACAGCTGACAGCGCGGCGCTGCACAAACGTCTACTGGTCACAGTTGTCAGACAACATCCAGCAAACGTCTACTGGTCACAGTTGTCGGACAACATCCAGCAAACGTATACCGGTCACAGTTGTCGGAAAACATCCAGCAAACGTCAACTGGTCACAGTTGTCAGACAACACCCAGCAAACGTCTACTGGTGTCAGACAACACCCAGCAAGCGTCGAACAGCGGCAATATCTGAAACATGTAAAAGCAGCGGGGAAACCAACAAAGAAGACTGCACCCTTGAGATGCCATTACGGGCCGGGACGAGTAAATGGAGAGATGGGTAGAGCACTACCTGGAACTTTACTCGGACAGAGCAAACTTCATCACACAAGAGCTTGACGAAATCAACGAGCTACAACCCCATTTATGGAAGACCTACTTTGGCAGAACTCAGTAAGCAATCGACGCTCTGGCCCTTGGCAAACCACCAGAAGACAGTATCCTACCTGCGACCATAAAATGTGGGAAGCCTGTCCTGTTAGAACCACACCACGAACGTCTCTGCTGGAGAGAGGACAAGGCATCCCCAGGACGTGCTTAACGCCAAAATCATCAGGGGTACAAAAACAAGGGTGGTCGCAGCGACTGCAATAACTATTATACAGGGTATCTTTTTGCGGCATAATCTTGTTATCTGCATCACGATGCTTGTAATTTTGACGTGTTTTAACATAACGTCTGAAGCGTTTAAAAGTATCAGTATTTCAATATTCAACTATATTAATGTTGAAAATTAAATATGAGTAAAAGTTGTATATTGTTATTACATATTTTCTTATTTTAACGGTTTATATCACTATAAAGGTATATATCAGAAGACATCGTCTCTCTATATGTACTCCTGTTATTAGCATCGTGATGCCTATAACAGAATTATATATATATAGAGAGAGAGACGACATTTCAAAGATTACATGGGGTGGGTGTCAGTATAAAAATGTTTGAAACATCGTCGCTCTACAATCTGACTAAAGTACAGACCTATATTATTATATATATAGGTCTGTACTTTAGTCAGATTGCGTCGCTCTATATATCGCGATGCCAATCACAGGAATAAAATTATAGAGAGAGATGTTTAAAAAATCATGTGTATACATAAACACCTCAAAAGGAAGTATAGTTTCTTTGGGGGATTGATTAGAAAAAATGGGGCTTGGATATAGGGGACGGGGTGTTATTATGAAAATGTTTACAAAGAAGAGGAATGGCCAAAACTAATTAGCATCGCCATGCTAATAACAGGAGTATTCAGAGAGACGATGTTCCAAAAATCAATAAATTATGTATAAAGAGAGTGGCATTATAGTATTATAGCCAAACCCGATTTATTTACCTGGATGACTCGCTATATCACGGGTATAAAATTTACAATACATTTGGAGTCTGTGCATGAAATACATTTTTGTAAATTATTTGTACACGATAACAATCCTCCTATGTTTTTTTTCCCTCGGAATAAATGGCATCGATTGTAAGACTACACAAAGCATAGTATTTTGACCTATATTCCGTAATAAATTATATTACAATATTAAAAAATGGCATCGATTTTACGCATAGTACATTGTATATTTGACCTTTATTCCGTAATAAAGAACTACGCACGCTAACTCTGGATTCCCGCCTACATTTTGAACTCGTATATTTTAAAAAGCTTTGCAATTTTGCTAATGATATTTTTTTTAAAATGCAAAGTAGAATCCCTTAGTAAATGATTATATACTTTGATACTGGTCAGTGTTAATTGATTAATTGCTCTTAGTTTCAATTCCTTTTGATTAGGGAGTAGAAAAAAATATGTTCTTTAAAACCGGGCTTTAAAACGTCATGAATTGTGTATTTTTAGATGCTTATTGATATCAATAAATAGCCATTTAATTTGTCAAATTGCTTTAATTTATATTATCGAGTAAAAAAATTGTTAATCTTCATTTCTTACACTTTAACTTCATTTGCAGTTGATCACAGTGTGAATATTTTCGCTGTGTTATGGTCTGTAAACTTGGTTATAAATTTGCTAAATGACACTTTATAATACCTGCAAAACGGAATTTGTGTTTTCGGGGTGGGAAGAAGGGTTAAAAATGATTTGACCCAAATTATAGAGTTATCTCTCTTTGTTTTGTCAAATAAATCAACTTTTATGATTGATTGAATATTGTTTAACGTCCCTCTCGAGAATATTTCACTCATATGGAGACGTCACCACTGCTGGTGAAGGGCTGCAAAATTTCGGCCTATGCTCGGCGCTTATGACCTTTGAGCAATGAGGGTGCCACACCTGCTGTGACACAGGACCTCGGTTTTATGCGGTCTCATCCGAAGGAACGCCCTAATTAACCCCCTCTTACGACAAGCAAGGGGTACTGAGGACCTATTCTAACCTGGATCCCCGGGGGTGGGGTACTGAGGACCTATTCTAACCTGGATCCCCGGGGGTGGGGTACTGAGGACCTATTCTAACCTGGATCCCCGGGGGTGGGGTACTGAGGACCTATTCTAACCTGGATCCCCGGGGGTGGGGTACTGAGGACCTATTCTAACCTGCATCCCCACGGGATAGCTTTTATGAAAATTCATATCAAAATCTATATTGACATAAAAAAATCATTTTAAAAATGATAACTTTTAAATAATTGACTAGAAGTAATAATACTATCGTTCGCAGTTCTTTGGTTACAAATGTTTTAAACTGTCTGCATAATACTTTACGGAACACATGGCATCGATTGTGTAAAAAAGAATGTACTTTGAGAATAAGGTAATTTCTAAACACATCCCTAAAATATCTGAATGAATGGACTAACGGTCTAATCAATTCACACTAACGCCAATAACGTCAAAAATTAGCAAGCATCGCGATGATAACAGGGTTATGCCCTCTCTGCAGAGCATCGTACGTGGGCGAAGTCTTCGCACGCGTGGCCCTGGCTTGTCTGCAAGTCCTCGCTGATCGTATAATGCCCAAAGTCACAGCGTGACAGTAGGTTGGCATGATTATCTCGGAGTTGGCTTCCATGAATAATAATAATAATAGAAATACGTACAGTAGTTACACCTATCACTGCCACAGGTGCTTGTGGACAGGACTTCCGGTATCCCCCCTTCTTGTATTTTTGAATGTTCAATTCCTTGGGTATTTTGAGTGTATTTTTAATAAAATATGTAACTTCAGGGTGTTTATATTTCAATGGCACACACAATTTTCGCATATAACCTGTTTTTAAAAATGTTGTATCACCGATCATGATATAGGAATACTATACACACATGAGGGTGTGAACTGCAACTCTTCATGCCGCCATAATTCGGCATAATTATATATATATAATTATATACTTCATAAAGAGCTTAACCCTCCCCCTCGCTTGGATTTCAAAAAATCATATGACTGCTCAGTAAGTAATGCTTCACTGCTTATATAGCTATTAGAACTTATTTCATTTGTACCATAAATATCTTCATAAAATTGCACATTAATTGAATAGTTAGACCAAAGGTAAGCTTTGAATTGCTTCCGTAAAAGGCTATTGAATATTTCTCACATTTTGATATAGTCCCCATTTGAGTGCAATGGGCACACGCGCAGGTGCTAGTAAACATCCGGGTAACCATTTCAAAACGGGCGATGCACCGATGAACATCTAAAATACACAAGGAAATAACGTGCCTTTTTGTTACCGATTCATTATTATCACATGGTTTAAATCGAGGAAATAATCCATCATTGTAAAAGAACTAAACATTTTATTTTTAATCTGTGAAATATTACAACTTGTTACAGTGAAATTTTCTGGACATGGGGTGCGCCGTTTCAGCCGATGACAAAGCGGCAGTTGAAAGATCGAAACAGATTGACAAGGTGCTGAGGCAGGATGGGGAGAAGGCATCCAGAGAAGTCAAGCTCTTACTTCTGGGTATGTATCACGGTTGTCTAACCTCACGATCAAAATTCGTCAATATTGTAGGTTTAATGTATACATGTGTGTGTATTAATGGCCAAATCGACTGTAAGTTGTAATCGTGTGCTTATTACTTGTGATTTATAAATCACTTGTAAGTTGTATACTCAGAGGGACATTGTTTCTGCTCTTGAATTCCAACGATATCCCAAATTGAATTTTAATTTAAACTGAAATTCCTGTAATTATGCATTTTTACTGGCTGTCAAATTCTACCAGATAAACTATTCAAATAGTATGGTTCAGATTAAGACATTGTCTTTTATACGAAAATTTACTAGCCTGGACGTTAGTTTGAATACTCCGCCTACCATAGTTACACAGGGCTTGAAACTACCTTTTTATGTCACCAGTCCAGCTGGACTGATAGGGTATAATTTCAACCTGTCCGCAGAAAAATTTACCAGTCCACCAGAATTTTTGAGAAATAATTAAACACATTTCGTTCATGTTTTAAGAAATGAACCCACTTAAAATTCTTTGTATGATGCATGTATCAAATGGTAAACTTCATCAATGCGGGTAATCACATTTCCTACTGAAATAATAATTTGCCCCATCGAGCAGCAGGTATGTAATTAGTTTCACTTGCAGTGGTTTTTGGTTTTATAAAATAGGGGGGTGATTTTGACCCTCTGGGGTAAGTATCAGGGGTCATTTTCAAATAGTGGGGGTAATTTCTTATGCACCATAGTCAATGTAAATAAAAACACAATTAAAAATGTTCAAATACTTGTTTATTTCCCTTTCTCTAATATTTCCTCCTTTTTACTTTTTCAGTAAAGTTATTTGTGCTATTTTCAATAAGTTTTCTTTTAAATCCTTCACAATGCTTAAGTACAAAAGAAATTTTGATTTTCTTTTCCACTCTCTCTACCCTAATCTGTTCCTTGCCTTGGATTTTAGTCTGTTCTGTACACTGAAGCGTCTTTCACAAGGCACAGAAGTCAGTGGAATTATGCAGAGGATATACATGTGCTAATGTACAAAAATCTGGAAATTGGTCATTGCAAGAGGTTATGAGATTTTCCATAAAATCACTTAATGATAAATGCCCCTTAGAATTCATTGAAATTTGAATCGTACAAAATTCCTTTCCATGCACATTTTACATCTCATGGAATCTGGGTTTTTTTGGTCGTATATTAACCACGTGTACTCGGTTAGCCACCTTTGATTAAAATTCCGGACTGATTTACTGACCACAGTCGAAGTTGAACTTGGAGTCACAGTCTTAGTTTTATTATTATTGACGTCTTCTGCTGAATCTCCCGAGATTTTGGTAGATGATTTACTAAATCCATACCGAAGTAGGGAAGACAGTGTACCTTTGGTGGAAATGAACAATAATTTGACAACTTGCTCATCGGACAATACGGTGACCAACTGACGAACGAGTTAACTTCATTCAGGTGAATTTAGCGTAAAAATCCGAGGTGTACCAAATAATATCCAAGGAGTTCCAATGTAAGACAACAAACATCTATTTATCCATGTTATCAAAACAGAACAGTAAAACATTGGCATTAACAGGGGGGGGGGGGGGGGGGGGGCTGTGCGTCATTTTGCCGCAGTAATTTTTTTTCAGGGATCAAATGAAATTTTTGTGTGTAAATTATGCACATATATTTGGTTAACAAAAAACCTTCTTGTCAGAACTGAATTTTCAATTGCTGCGGGCAATCAGATAACCGCTAATGTTGATCCCTGTCCCTTAACTGGCTTACCATTGGGTTACAGGTTAGAATTGGTCCTCAGTAACCCTTGATTGTCAGAATAGCAACTCAGTGATGATTCTGTTCTGCTATTTAGTGGAATTCCGCTATTTTGAATCCGGGAATCCGATACTCACGAGTGATTTCCGATATTTTTTCGCTTTCTAGTTTTACAGCAAACCGTTTCCGTTTATGTGTGGTCGGAAAAAGTCAGGTCGTTTAGTCCGTATTCTTAATCTCTGAAATGTTTCATTTGTCTTATCAGTGCGTGCACTGTAAAGCTGGTAACTGATCGCGATTTGACAAATATGGCATGGCGGTTCGTATGAGGCCAGGTGAAGACGTGAAAGTTTTGGACAGGACAGTTAAAATTCATGGAATTGGCAATGGTTATAGTGGGATGTCAAAGGGGAGAAAATATCTGAGAACGTTAGAAATACGATTGATCCAGGGATTGTGAGATGTGTATTATGTAACAAGGACCTGGAAATCCAGTCCATGGAATTAGCGGAAACACTCAGTCTTCACGAAAACTCAGTGGTCCGAAGACCGAGGCCAGTGAATTTTACGGTCGGGTCAGTGAAAATTAAAAATCAGGAAGTCCGATGGGCTTGTAGACTTTCTGTAAGGCTGCCTAAAGTTAATTCTACGTTTAACGTCACCCGCGCACGTAGGTTTCGGCGAAATTGCCGTTTTGAAAAAACAAACAAATCCGGATTTGAAGTAGTCGTTTGGGTTTGGTTTTTCATTTAGCGACTTGATTCTACTTCCCGCGTAAGAGGGAAACGCATGCAAAATTGGATCAGAGGTCCTTACGTGAAGAAAATGGAAGTACAGTGGAACCCCGTTATTACGTTCCCCCTTTATTACGTTAGTCCGCATATTACGTTGGAATTTCAAAGCACAAAACCATTTCTTAACAAACCTATATAAAATAGACCTCGTTATTACGTTGTCCTAAAATGCCGGGACTCGGTATTACGTTGTAAAAATTCCGACAAAAACGTAATAAACCCCTAATTATTCAATAGTGATTCTCAAAATAATAAGCCATTCACACCTTGACTGCCTGAGGCAGTCACCACGTAAATTTCCTGGTCTGTTTGGGGATTAGAGACGCTTGACTGATCGCGCTTCGATAGATCTAGCGACATCAATACAGGTGAATACCCTGTATAGAAGCCAGTGATAAACAATTAAATAATGTTTATTTAGAAATTGTACTCTATGAAATTTACTTCATTTTTATACGCCCGTCTTAAGACGGGCTGTATTATGTTATGGCCTTCATGTCCGTCCGTCTGTCCGTCTGTCTGTTAGCTTTTTCGTGTCCGGCTCATAACTTAAATACTATAAGGCCTAGAATAATCAAACTTTGTCAGTTGATACATCTTGGGTAGAAGGTGTGTCGCACATTAAAACCAGGTCGCTGTGACTTTTAATTAAGAAGATATGGCCAAATATGGTAAAACCCTGTCCGGCTCATAACTTGAAAACTATTTGATCTAGAATCATGAAACTTGGTCATCTTATGCATCTTAGGTAGAAGGTGTGTCGCACTGTACTTTAAGGTCACTGTGACATTTAGTTGAAGTGATTTTTTGAAAAAAGTATGTTATAATTGGTACAATCCCTACTCATATAAGAGTTTTGTAGAAAACCTCATTCAAAAATGTTACATCAAGAAAACACATATTTTTTTTATGATATACTGTACAGCTTTTTTTTAGCCTATGTAATGTTTCCTTTGTTTCTAACAATAACATGAGAAATTCCACTTGTCCCATGGGAGTAGCATGCAAAGGGCATTTTGACAAGACTAATTAATGAGTTTTGTGTAGAGCATCTCTGATCAACATGATCAAGCAGGTGTTATCTTTATCTCTAGGGAATTGGGCAGAGAGATCTTAGCCTCTTAATTGCAGATATACCAGAAATTATTTGTGAAAGTGAATTTGTTTGTTGTGGTTAGTCTTTATTTTCAAAATTAATTTGACATTGTACTATATAATTTTTAATTTTTTTTCTCAGCAACCTATATGCAGAGTATCATTTCTCACTAAGACAACAAATGGTTGCAATATGTATAAAGGCCTATTTTAATGATTAGTATTTTGATGTTTTGTTATGGCTGTGGCATTGTTCAGAAAAAAGATATACAATGAACAAAGCTGCAGATTGGGCATTTGTGTAAATCTGAACAGATGAAATAGTATTGCAATAACCATATTAAAAAATGTTAATTCAAGAAACTACACATTCTTCATTATATACACTGTACTATACAGCAGTATATAACAAACAAATTATTTCTTTTGTGTCAGTAACAAGAGAAATTTCCCTTGTCCCATGGGTGTAATTATCAAGCAATTCAGGAGGCATTTTGCTAACAGAAAAATTGCATTCTGTCAAATTACAGATTAATTAATGAGTTTAGAAGATTTCTGTTACAGCAATCTGATCAAGGAGGTGCTATCTATATCTCTTGCAATCGGGAATTGGGCAGAGGAATCTGGCCTTCTAATTGATCTGTCAAATTTTAGAACAGTTCTAATTGGTAGCCATTACTTTGAAAGTTAATTTGGTATAAAGTTTAAGAATTAATATGATATTGTAAAATATATTTTTATTTTATATCTCAACAACAAGGTGCAGATTGTCATGTCTCACTAAGATGACAGTTTTACAGTCTAAGAATAAACATAATGACTAATGTTTGATGTTTTATTATGCTGTGCATTGTTCTTCATTCCTTAAAATACAATGAGCAAAGCTGCAGATGTGCATTTCTCAAGTCTAACACAACCAGTTGAGAAATATATGATGTATTATTTTTTTCTAATTAATAACTACACCATAGGAGATGCACCAGTATTTGAAATAACCGTTTTTAATCTATATTTATTTATATTGACATCACCATGCATATTTTACTTTTATACTTGAAGATTTGACAAAGGCAGATACTGATATATGTATTTTTTGATAAGTTGAATAAATCAACCTTTTTGAGTACTCCCATTTATTGTAAGTTGTTTGCTTGGATAAAGGGCTATCTTGCACTTTAATCATTTCATTGAAACCATTTGGGAAAATGTTTTTATATCCTTTTAAAAATCATTAAGCTTACATTATCAATATTTGAAGCAATGTCACATGAGGCCATAAAGTGGGTAAGATTCTTAAAGGAAGGTTGACATTTGGTTCCATGCATACCTATCTCTTCATGGTGATATGTTCATGTTGACTATATGTGACGGGCGTATCATGTGCCGTGGCGGTGCACTTTATTCATATTTTGATAATCAAAGAAATAATTTCTCAACCACCTGCGTGTTCAGCATAGTGTGATTACCTTCGCTATTAAAACTCTATTCACGGACAGCTTTGGTACCAAACAAGAAAGACAAGATTTATCGTAGCAATGTTACAACCGCTTGGGTAACTGCTTGGATATAGGTGACTAAAGGTGTTCAATTAAAAAAATTGTTCGTTGTTTGGACATGCAGCTTGGGTGTTCGTAAATCTCGTCCATACATACACCAATCTATCGGCCGATTCGTGCACGGCATTTACCTCAGTGAACATTTTAAAATCCCTTAATGCGCACGTGATTTTAGTGCCATCATTTAGCGTTATAAATGAAATCTCCGTGCATCATTATATTTTTTTTTATGTGGATTGTGCTTAAATTGTTCTCCGTGCATGTTTATCGTTGGTGAGAAGTGTGCAAGTGTTGGGTATCGTGTGCGTTTTGTGTCTATAGTTTTGTTGTTTTTTGGGTGGGATTTTTTTTATTGTGTTGTGTATTGTGTAATTAGAGAACTTAATAAAAACGATGTTTTGTTATTTTTTAATACGAATGTTGAATACGAACCGGAACGAGTTATTGAGAGAAATTTACATGAACGCATTGTTTTAAAGTTGAACAAAATGGCGGTCCACACGAATGCAGAAAAAGCAACGTTTATCAAAACATCCTTATGTATCCTACACCGAAATAAAGAAAAGGGATAAGAACATGAAGAATTACAGACATTAAAGATAAGATGTAAATAAAACAAAGTATCATAGTCTTTTAAACAAAGAAACAGTAAAGATATATTCACACACCCCTTCACGGAGTACCAACGGACGATATACAATTTCCAAATGATATTTTTAACCGATTTAACTGGGAACGTTTATTACGTTGCCCCCGGTATTACGTTATTTTATCGTGACAAAATGGAAAACGTAATAACGGGGTTCCACTGTATATGCCACTATTGAAGCAAAGAAAACGTACAAAGATGGTTTGAACCGAACTAATCTCAGCGAGATTCGTCGAAGCTGGACTGACGCCTCTTCTGAATGTCAGACCAGTGTCACACAAAGTGAAATCTTGCCTGAACTTCGGCCGCTTTTTGCGATTAAAATGGGTTAAACTGAATTCCTTGACCGCTTCAACTTTTCGCCTTCGACATCCTATTAACTCCCTATCACAATGAAACATGCATTTCTTACCTTTACATAGTGTAAATCCCATAGTAAATAAAGATGGTTATTTTCGAAGCCGTTGCATATAAAATTTACCTTCTCAACACTGAAGAGTTCCGATATACTATTTCATGACAGTTTGTACTACGATTGGAAATACATAACTTACTGATTGATAATTACTTTGTACAAAGCATTTAAAGGGACATCCGACTGATTCACAATTTTACCCAAAATTTTGTTTTTCACTTTTAATGATCAAAATCTACTGTCTAATATGTTTGAAAGATTTCATATGGAAATCAATGTTATACATCATCACAGAAGCTCATTATAGAGAGTTTATTATTTGTTTTGTAAACAAAGATTGCGGTAGGATATTATTTACGAAATTTTCAAAAGAAATGGATATTGATCTAAGTTTATTATATCTTTCACATTTCAAGCATTTTGGGGGTAAAATGTGTCATCTAATAGTAAAAATTTGTGACTATACAACATTAAGATGCATTATATCACAAAATCAATAGTTCACTTGTTTGTTTGTGTACATAAAAAGACTCGAGTCTTTGTTTACATAACGTAGATTTAAGGCTAAAATATTGCTTTCATTCTTGCATTCAGAAGGTCAAAATTTTGGCTGTCAACATTAAATGAGTTATATTTCTAATGTTTAAAGGCCGGCAATTGGGTATAAAAGCAGCCAATCGGTGAAAATGGTGGAATATATGAATTTTCTGGTCACATTCAGGTTGCAGCACTTATTTTGCAAAAATAAAGATTAAGCTGTTGTACTGAAATTTTAAAATGGGTATGCTTGTTCCCTTCATAACTGTGCATATATTGGCCATATCTATTTTAGATATAAATTCTCATGGAAGTTTTAATTTTGGCCTAAAAAATCTGAAGCAGGGCTAAATTTGTATTTCAAACTAGAGATTGGCAGTTTGTGGGTGTGATTATCTTTTGTTATTGTTTACACCGGATGTTGACTCGCATATTGCACGAGCATGCTTGTCTAGTTCTAGATAAGAGGGATTGCACCAAAGGAAACATGTAATCAAATCACTGTATAACGTGGAAAAAAAGTACTTACTCATATATCATTGGTAAATCCAGATTTTATTTTTTAATTAAATATAATCACATTCCTTTAAAAAAAATTGTTAACTTTATAAAAAATAGCTCATTAGGACTGATCGCTGTTTCAGAGTTTTGCAGGATTGCTGGTACCTTTTCTAGAATAATGTCAAGCATGATGTTTGTCTGATTAAGCAACAATCTCCTAGACCAGTTGTGTAACTCCCATTGTCTCTCACCAATGATGACAAATGTCCAATTGATCAACCATCACTTTAGAATTACTCTCAATCTGGACTCTTATGTGTGAACATTACAATGTCAAAAGAGACAATCACAGATAGTAGGTCTCCAAATATCATAATGGACAAAGTGTTTCTTAATAATCCTTCAATGCACATGTCCTCCATTGCACAGCTACAATTTCCCCCCAAATTCTTCTCATAATTGAAAGGTACCAAGAGGAAAATCATAAGTATTATTATATCATATATACCAATATTTTGTGTATATTATCGAAAAACTACCGTGTTTTAAAAGACATGGATAAAACAATGATGAATTCATTTTGTAATTCCTAGGGTGAAGTTTTGTTAAAGTAAAAACCTATTCTTTCAGTGCCTCACAGATCCAGCAGAGTGGTAGAAAAATGCGGGAAAACTTTAGTTTATTTTGATAAATCATGCCAGTCTCCGTGTTCAAAATATCGTCTGCTACAGAGCACGTGTAGAGTCAAGCATCAAACTGCTGCTTATTCTGATAACACTGCTAAGCCCTGCCCTCTTGCCATATATGCTTAATTACTGTAGGGGTGTAAAGTTTTCTAGGTTACTCCCGGCCTTTAACATCAAAAATGAAAAAATATTTTTATCAAAAATCATGAACCAGTCCCTTTAATCATAAAAATTAAAAGCACTAAAAAGAAAACTGCAATATTTTAATCAATTTATTTGAAGACGTCCTAAACTATTGGAATCCTGCCTTGTATTTGTAGAAGTGAAGGTACAATCCATGATCTTTAGTTGTGGTACACCAAATTAGCATCTTTCAACACTGATTAATAGTACATAGAAAATTGTATAACAAAAAACAAACCAACACAAAACAAAGTAAAGCATATTTTAAACTTTAAGATGTGTCATTACAAAAATGTATGAAATATTGTCATAATAATTTTAATTGTAACTGTGGGTCACATGTGTCTAGCAACTATTTCCACAAAAGGAAGTTTTCCTTTAGTTTGCTATGTTTGTGGTGATGAAAATCCATTGGATGTACCACCTAAAGTTATCGCAAGCCACTACTCCGCTCACCCAATCTGCATGGTGTGTTCGCAGAGGGGATACAAGGAAAAAGTCTTTGCTGGGAAAATGCCAAAATTTACTTGGACTTGAAAATCAAATCCTACAATGTGTTTAATTTGACATATTACTTTTTTGGTCACTAAATTGGGTGATTTTAATTGACTTGGACTTGAATATAAAACCCAACAATATCTATTATTTGAAATTATTGATTTTTGGGGTCACTGAATAGGTGATTTTCAATAAATACACATTTGTTTAAAAATTTTGTTTGTTTATTTTTTTCCTCCCTCCCTCGTAGGTTTTGAAGTTTTGAGGTTACGTTAAACGTAGAATTAATTTTGAACAGCCTAAGTCACATTAAACATCATGTTTAAAACATCTTATTTGCTTAATTTACCATAAAAATAAAATGAATAAAAAAATAGCACATAAAGTAAGTGTTTGGACATCGTGATTTGTTTATTTCATAAAGAACGATAACTATACTTGTAATTGTCAAGATAACTTGTACGTTGATCATGTGAATATTCAACGAACAACTTGTTGAAACAACAAAAATGGCTGCGTTCTGTATCGCACCGCACACCGGTAATTTCTGCTTTATTGCGTTGTCCAATTAAAATGAACTTCGACAATTGCAGTTATCTCTGATTTTATGCAATTTCTATAGTTTATAGATTAATCAATCATTTACATTTGATGTTAGTAGAGAAGGCTACTTCCTAAGGTGCACTCGGCTTGTTTTCATGTTTGTGAAAAATTTGTAGTCTTGTTGTTTGCGGGCGAAGAGAGAGAAAATACCGTGTACGGTGTTGTTTTTCTGGTATCGACAGAAAGGATGTCTTAGGGTGGATATGAATACGAGTAATAACCATAGGTCCAGTAAATTAATTGTACAATTTGACAATGCATTCCATAGTGTATGTGATAAACATGAAAATTTAGGCGGCCAGTAAATTTCACTGGGGGCCAGTAAATTAAGACAGTTCACTAGTCCGACTGGCCAGCAAGTTTTAAATGTTTTCGTGAAGACTGATTACACTGAAACACTCCCCAAAAGTGCCGAAAACACCAATGTATCATTGATAAAGCATTTACAGAGTGTTAGATCATGCTTATATATGTATACATTCCCCAAGTTTGTTCGTATTGTTTTTTCAACAACATGTTGACGCTTAGCTGCAGAACTGTAGCTCTTGAAAAATATTTTGACGGAACATAGAGCTACAGTTCCACCCCTAATAAAAACCTTCGATTTACGGTGCACAAAAAGCTGCGCACGGTTGAGACCTAATATCGTTGTATTCTTGTGTTGCTGTCTCATAAATTTAATATAAAAAAAATCTTAGCATATTTTCTTACTATAGTTATGTCCAAACATACCTTCCAATATTCATTAAAGCCCCATACAACCCGAAAACTCCCAGCTTCAAATGAATTCGTGTGTTGACGTAGCCAAGTTAGGTAACCGGGTCATTTCGAATTCCGGTTCATTTCCATACTTGCAAAATAACGTCTAGATGTGAACTAATATCCCCACAAATATTTTAGCTAAATATTTTAAATAATATATCATCAGTTCCTTTAAATAATAATTATTCAAATAGCTAAACTCACAGCAATGCGGCTTTCATTAGTCTGGTCCGGCCTCCATCCCTTTCACACGAGTGTTAAGGACTTATGTAGCATTATCATTAATCAAGAGCTTATTTTACCTTTAGAAAAACTTTTTTTAATTTCTATAAATTATTTGTGTTGATAATAAATGAAGAGCGAACATATAATAAATGAAGAGCGAACATATAACTTATAACGAATTTTATGAATATATACATGTACCAACAACAACAGAGTTCGAACCCGGCTACCTAACATGGCTACGTCAACAAACGAAATTATTTGAAGCTGGGAGTTTTTGGGTCGTATGGGGCTTTAATGAATATTTGAAGGTATGTTTGGACACAACTATAGTAGGAAAATATGTTAAGATTTTTTTTATACTAAATTTATGTGACAGCAACACAAGAATACAACGATATCAGGCCTCAACCATGCACAGGTTTTTGTGAGCCGTAAATCGAAGGTTTTTATTAGGGGTGGAACTGTAGCTCTCTATTCAGTCAAAATATTTTTTCAGAGAGCTACAGTTCTGCAGCTAGTAGATGCTCCACAACAATTGTCATGCTATTTATAGCAACTTTATCAGACATAGCATATTTAATTTTATTGTAATAGTGAAATATAATTTTTACCTCTTCAAGAAGTTCTGGTTGCAATGTGAATAAATTTTATGAAATGATATATATGACATAACCGTCCTCTTGACCAATGTCGCCACCGAGAAATGCAATCTGAAATACTAGACATAAATCGTTCAATATTTTCTATCAATATAAATGAAACTTTGGTAATATTATATATGAATATGATCTAACACCCTCTAGGTGTATTTTAATGATGCATTGGTGTTTTTGATACATTCTGTGATGTTTTGGTAATTATCTGGTGTTGAATTTTATGGACCCAAGGAAATTGGTACTAATTTTCACTCTGTCGCACATTTTTACGCTTATTTTGGGCTTGCAAAACCTAAATTTGTACAGACCCCCAACAGGGGGCTTTGCCCCCATACGCCTTAAGGCAGCCACCTCGACGCCCAGCCTATTTCAGATATTTTGGAAACTTCACAGAATCATCAATGGCAACTAAACCGAGGCCCCATGTCACAACAGGTGTGACACAATAAAGATCCCTCCCTGCACAAAGGCCGTAAGCGCCAAGCATAGGCCTAAATTTTGCAGCCCTTTACCGGCAATAGTGACATCTCCATATGAGTGAAAAATTCTCAAGTGGGACGTTAAACAATGCACAATCAATCAAATAGCTTTATAGGTGCATAATCACACTTTTTTATTTCACCCAGTCTGAGATTGGTAGCTTCCTGGTGTAATGACTCAGGGTACAGGAATTTTTCAGTCCCATTCCCTATGCTGAAAAACAGTTGTTTTTCCCCAAAATCACACCTAAAAATTCCCAAAAGATGTTGGGAATAAAAGATTGCAAATGAAAAGTTTTTCTTTCATTTTCGTGTCTTTATGCATTTAATCTTGTGAACGATATTCTATAAATCTGTCAGTTTGACAAAATATTGCAAAACTCAAAATGCTCTTGTCCAAAAGTTAAGGTAGTGATTGCGTGGCATCACGTGGTTTATTCCTGTATTATCTAAAAAGAGACTATTTTCGTTTCCGATTCTGGAATACGTCAAGCGCTAAGCATCAGTAATAATGACAGACAATGGAAACAAAGACTTGTCAGATATAACCAGACACCGGATAAAGTGATTTTAGAAATATACAAGTAAAATAAAATACAAATGAAAATTTAATTAGGCCTATCTCTTAAATAATTGTCATAGTTTACGTCTCCATGATTCATAACACACACACACACACCCCGCTCCCCAGTTAATTTTCAGTCTTACAAAATGTAAATTTAATTCACAAACCACTAGGCCTATTGAAATTATGATATATAATGCTATAAATGTCATAACATTTATAATATGGTGTTTGTGCACATAAATGTAATATCCAATGACAATCGTTAGGCCGAGGAAACACGTGTACGGGTTATGTAATAGCGTCATTTGGAGCAAAAATATCGATAATTTTAATCATATCTTTAGTACACTATACATAGATTTAAAACACTTTATTTTGCTACAAATATTCCCATCCTCCACTTAAATTTGAGATTGTCAGCTAAGAGCCTCGGAGAATCGAGGGACTCTACTATGTAACGTGGATGTTAAAAGAAATCAAGGAGTCTGAATTTCGAAAACAGCACTTGCTGTTAATATGTTTTTAGGTCACCTGAATTCATTCAGGTGACCTATTGCTATCTGTTTTTGTCCGTCGTCGTGCGTTAACATTTGAACATTTTCAGCTTCTTCTCTGAAACCCCTGAACCAATTTCAACCAATTTTGGCATATAGCATCTGTGGGTGGAGGTGAACAAAAATTGTGAAATTCGTGGTCCCTGCCCCCCTGGGGCCTGAGGGGTGGGGCAAAAACCATCAAAATGAGTGTAATTTTAAAAAATCTTCTTCTTTACTCCTGGACATCAAGAAGCCAAACTGTGGGCATAATTATAATGAGGGTTGAGCCCTCTACCAAAATTGTGAAATTCATGGCCCCTGGGGCAGGGGTTCTTGTGTTAGGGTGGGGCTCTATTGGTCATATAGTGAAAATGTAGAAATTCTTTGAAAATCTTCTTCTCTGTCTCTGGGTATTAAGTAGACAAACTAATAGCATGGTAATGATGAGCAAGGATGCCTCTTTATACCCCCCGCAACAAGTTGTGGGGGGGTATACTGGAATCGGGTTGTCCGTCTGTAGACGCAATGGTTTCCGGGCTCTAAAGCATTATCCTTTCCACCTACCGTCACCATATCATATATATGGACTACCCATGGGATGAAGATGTTCCCTATCAATTTTGGGGTCCAAAGGTCAAGCACACAGGATATCGAAGTAGCAATATGGTTTCCGGGCTCTAAAGTGTTATCCTTTCCACCTACAGTCACCATATCATACATATGGACTACCCATAGGATGAAGATGTTCCCTATCGATTTTGGGGTCAAAGGTCAAGCGCACTTGACATTGAAGTAGCAATATGGTTTCCGGGCTCTAAAGCGTTATCCTTTCCACCTACAGTCACCATATCATACATATGGACTACCCATAGGATGAAGATGTTCCCTATCGATTTTGGGGTCAAAAGGTCAAAGGTCATGCGCACTGGACATCGAAGTAGCAACACTCAGAAAAGAGGTAGTTTATACCTATTACCAACACCCTTTGGGAGATTGGGGTAAGCAGGGGGTATTCTTAGTGAGCATTGCTCACAGTACCTCTTGTTAAAAATTGTGAAATTCATGGCCCCTGGATCAGGGGTTCTGGTGCTAGGGTGGGGCTCTATAAGTCATATAGTGAAAATGCATTATTTCTTTGAAAATCTTCTTCTCTGTCCTTGGGTATTAAGTAGACAAACCAATAGCATGGTTATGATGAGCAAGGATGCCTCTTTCAAAATTGTGAAATTCATGGCCCCTGGGTCAGGGGTTCTGGTATTAGGGTGGGGCCCTATTGATCATATAGTGAAAATGCATTTTATTTCTTTGAAAATCTTCTCCTCTGCTGCTGGGTATTAAGTAGACAAACTAATAGTATGATAATGATGATCAAGGATGCTTCTTTCAAAACTGAAATTTATGGCCCCTGGGTCAGGGGTTCTGGTACAAAGGCGGGGCTGACCACATAGCTATTCAATGTTTCTTCCATCCAAAAGTAAAATTCTTATATTTAAACACAAACCTAATTCAAACATTGGAAGGTTGTTACATGATACTCAGGTGACCTATAAGGCCCCTGGGCCTCTTGTTTCTCAATTAGTTTAGTTATTTCTTATAATTTAAAAAATAATGAAAGTTTTGTTGTTTTTGATAATCGCTTGGTTTGAAAAGAGAGAGAGGAAGAAAAAAACGTCGCAGGTAATAAGACGTCACAATGCACAGCTTACATCGGCTGTGTTATATTTTCCGCGTTTTTAACATACACTTATAGAGCATGAATATAAACGTAATTTCAAACAGAAAGTAATAAAAACATCCCCAAAGCAACAGTACTATCATTCTGTGTGAAATTAATTCAATAGTAAAAATCAAAACATATTTATAGTTTTAAAAAGAGTTAAAATAAATACATGTAAGATGCATATTTATCGTATTATCACTTGCAGCATTTATGTAAGGAGGGGGAGGGGGTAACTGTAGTGCTCATAGTGCCATATTAAACCTGAAAACCAATATTGATACTTCCAGGGAAAATTCCTACTAACATATGTTAAAATATATATGTAAAATTAAAAAAAATTCATTGGTCATTTATTTTTCAGGGGGTGAAAATATGTCTGTTTTGGTAATTGCTCATAAGGAGCCGTGCTACTACTTCATTTGAAAATAAATGGACATCTTAATACAAATTATATATTAATTAAGGCTTTAACTTCAATTTGATATAAAATTTGTATCATTTACTCTTTTTGTATCATTTTTAAACACCATCTGAAACACCTGTACCATTTATTACAGAAAGTCGACAAGAGGTGTTACTATGACAACCGTAGCGTCACAATTTCCGTGAAAACCACATATAATACTTTCATGATGAGTTAGAGTTACTGTCAACTACAAAATATGTAAAAATTAAAAGAATTCATAGATTCATTAATTTTCAATGACCTATGCAATCACTACCTTAAGATTAGAAAAATAGTGAAAACAATAAGTGAAGTCTATATTTTTAGCTCACCTGAGCTGAAAGCTCAAGTTAGCTTTTCTGATCGCCTGTTGTACGTTGTCTGTCTGTAAACATTTTACATTTTCGACTTCTTCTCCAGAACCACTGGGCCAATTATAACCAAACCTGGCCAAAAGCATTCTTCGGTGAAGAGCTTTCAAGTTTGTTCAAATGAATGGTCATGCCCTCTTCAAAGGGGAGATAATCACTAAAATGCAAAAATAGGGTGGGGTCATTTAAAAATCTTCTTCTCAAGAACCACTGGACCAGAAGAGCTGAAAATTACATGAAAGCTTCCTTACATAGTGCAGAAGTCATGGCTTTTGGATGGAGCCACAATAGGGGATCAAAGTTTTACATAACTAATAAATAAAAAAAAAAATCTTTATTAAAAAGATTTTCTTCTTATTAAAGAACCATTGGGCCAAAGAAGTTTATCAAAATTTTACATACAAAGATATTGGGAAAATCATTAAAAATATTCTGATGAAAAATCACTGCGCCAGAAAAGTTTGCATCTACATGAAAGCTTCCTGACATAGTGTAGATTCAATTTTGTAAAAATCATGGCCCCCGGGAGTAGGTTGGGGCCACTATAGGGATCAAAGTTTTACATGTGAATATATATATAGGAAAAATCTTTAAATCTGAGCCAAGGTGACTCAGGTGAGCGATGTGGCCCATGGGCCTCTTGTTATATTTTAAAGCTAAAGATAGATCGTCAAGTGACAATGTGGAGATGTGCATATTACAAGGGGAATGCTGCACTACTATTTTTGAAGGAGTTAGGGCCCTTGGACTAATTTTTATTTTTATTCAAAATACTTTGTCTTTGCAACTTCCAGTGTTTCCGTTAACACAAATTTCTGTGTAATTTGTGCATAAAAAATATTTTTACCCCCAAAAACATCACCTCCGTGGCCGAGTCGTTGGAGCATCGCACTCAAAATCACACGACCTCTCACCTCTGGTCGGCGCGGGTTAGAATCCCGCTTGCGCCGGTAAGTGAGAAAGTTTCCCAGTTTACTTTCGTAAGGTCAGTGGTCTATTCCCAGGTGCATTGTATCTGGGTTTTCTCTTCCACCAACAAAAACTGGGCGCCACCAGATAACTGACAGATTTTTGAATGTGGCGGAAGACATCCAAAACAATCAAAATAATGAATTTTAGATTTACCAAATAAAACACTGGCCGACAAATCAAGAAAACAATCCTGCAGATGATCAGGATGCATATGATCACGAACACAGGAGTTGGCAGTTTCATCAGTAAAGGTCTACAACGTAAGCAACAACTTACCGAGCGGTCTCGAAGAACTGCCCGCTGCTGTGATCATTACAGCGGCATGAAATGCACAAAAAAGTCCATGTTATACAAAGACTATACCTTCTAACATTGATCAGATATATATACATGATGATGTATAAGGTGTCGTAGAGACATATGATATGATGACATGCAACCTATAGAACCTTCAAAGTAAATCTATAAATCATGAAGTTATTCATTTCATATGCATTGAACCAATATTTAATTCATTTTATGAACAACTACTGTAGTATACCCTAAACAGTGTAGATCAAAGTCAAATGTTTTAAATTAACATTTCTTTTAAGTTTGACTCTCAAAAAATTAATCGATGATCGGATTAATCGGATGTACCTACCTTTTCTATTGATTAATCGAAAAATAATTGAATTTTAATGATTTCAAATTTATGGCATAAATATATGAAATTTACTTTATGTTTAACCCTAAATATTAAGTTAATTAGAATAAAATCATTAGATTGATTGTATCTTGTTTAACGTCTCTCTCGAGAATTTTTCACTCATATGGAGACGTCCAAAATCATAATTAGAACTTTGAAGTTAATCCCATACTTTCGATTTTATTTTCCCGGGATAGAGATAGATCTCTCGACTTTTGTTGTTCTTATGGGATCCCAGTTAGAATAGAGCCTCATTACCCCTTGCTTGTTGGAAGAGGCAAAATCCGAAGCCCCGTGTCACAACAGGTGTGGCACGATAATGATCCCTCCCTGTTGAAAGATTGTAAGCACAGAGCATAGGCCTAAATTTTGCAGGCCTTTACCGACAATGGTGACGTCTCCATGTGAGTGAGAGATTCTCGAGAAAATCGTCAAACAATATTCAATCTTATTGGATGATTCAGCTTCGTCAGCCATTTTGGATTTTAGATAAGTAGCGTTAGGAATATTCATATTATTAAAAAAAAAAAAACCGATGTCTGCGATTTTCGATTTCAAAATGACAATCGATTATTCACGTCATTTCAGTTATAGCGACCGACAATTGAAAGTTGGCGACAATCGGTACATCACTAGTCATAACTTCTAAATGGTAAATATTAAAACTTTCATATTGCACATGAGCATTTCTGGTGACAATATCTTTCTACTGGTACCAAGATATTTGTCCTTGTGACCTTGGCCATCTTCGGAATTGGCCATTATCGGGGGCATTTGTGTTTCACAACACATCTTGTTTAAAGGAGTTGTGGCCCTTGGACTTATTTTTTTCTATTCAAAATACTTTGTCTTCACAACTTCTCCTAAACCCTTTGGGGGATTTCAATGAAAATTGGTACAAAGGAAAATCACAATGTGTAGATGTGCATATTACAAGCAGGGTTCCAACTTCGACTGAATACTTTAGGGGCCAAGTGGGCCCCTGAATAA
Organism: Ostrea edulis; assembly: GCF_947568905.1. Lineage (NCBI taxonomy): Eukaryota > Metazoa > Mollusca > Bivalvia > Ostreida > Ostreidae > Ostrea > Ostrea edulis. The sequence goes on along the minus strand of NC_079170.1, from coordinate 55,070,494 downwards.
GAAATCCTGTTAGCCCACATGGAATTTTAGTAGCCCACACATATCATGAAATTGAATAACATGTTTTTTTTTACAAGAAAAAAGAAACATCAGATCACATTGCAATTTATTTAAAAATTAAATATCAATATTTAAATTCTGTTTCCTTCTCCGTTATTCTTTCAAATACCTCTCCCATTTCCACTCTCATTTCGTCAACCTAGCAAAAATATCAGAGTTCATGGACTTTATGATCTTTGCGGCGTCCGACTTTAACGCACGTTTCTTCAGACTTTTTATGTTATTTCTCAGCTTTACAATGCCATCAAGTTTATAACTTGGGTAAGCTGTCACAACCATTGGACCTTTCGTATCATGTTTTGTACACACAGCACGTCATCCCTTTTTCGCCGTCATTGAGCCATATTCTCCCCTTCTTTCCACTTTGGTTAAAAGCACACGCTTTCTTTCGTTTGAAGTAACCCTTGCGTTGTTCAACTTCTGGTTTAAATACATTTTGGAAGGTTTGATACCCCAGGAATGTCTCGCCAAGTGGCAAAACCTCAACCGGAAATTGAAATTCAATTATAATACGACTTGGATCGGTTGGAAAGAAAAATGTTGATCGGACAATTACGGTCGCCATGTGGGCGACGAGAATGGAAATTTTGGGTGCCCACAAGCAAAGTTTAGACGCCAATGCGAGTGGGCGAGCGGTAATTTGGAACCCTGTACAAGGGGAATACTGTCCCACTATTTTTGAAGGAGTTACAGCTAGGGGTGAAACGATACAGTACCTTCTTTATTCGATTCGATGATTTTCGATTCGATACAATAGCATGTACCAAATTCTTAATAATGCTAATATTTTCTTATGTTTTGTTGTATTTATTGATCTCTGCAAATAAATTCTACATAATGTAAAAACATTTAACGTAGAGCAACAATCTTATTACTTGTCCTAAAGCCGAAATGTCGCCATACCCAGGATTTATACATTGGGGGTGCATTTTTCAACTCGACTGCGTCCATTTTGATACAGCAAAGTTTACTCGTATGTTGATTGGGCAATTTTCAATTCCATTGGCTAATCAGAAACCGTGTTATCAAGAGCAATGTGTGCTATAATTTTAGAACCATATTGAACCGAAACAGACCCCGAATAAATCGAACATCAAATCGAGACCACTACATCGCGATTCGGCCGCATCGCGATGCATCGTTTCACCCTAGTTACAGCCCTTGGACTTAGATTTGTTTAATGCAAAATACATTGTTATTGCAATTCCGACGTAATTCTTTTGTGGATAATCCTTACTTTTTTGTTAAAATTCCTGGGTCAATAATGTATGTGGGCATAGCATGCACCGGTGTAGTGGTGTCCTATTTTTATGCGATTTCGAAAGTTCTCAGTTTTACAATGCTGTCAAGTTTATAACTCAGGCAAGCTGTCATAATGATTGGACCTTTAATGTAATGTTTTGTACACACATCACATGCCATCCCCTTTTCGCCATCATCAGGCCATATTCCCCCCCCCCCCCCTTCTTTCCACTTTGGTAAAAACAGACGATTTCTTTTCGTTTGAAGTAATCCTTGCGTTGTTCAACTTCTTCTGGTTTACGCTTTGGAAGGTTTGATACCCCAGGAATGTCTTGCAAAGTGGCAAAATTTCAACCAGAAATTGAACTACGTTTATATTAGGACTCAGAATGGTCGAAAAGAAAAATGTTGATCAGACAATTATGGTCGCCAAGTGGGCGACGAGAACGAAAATTTTGGTGCCCACAAGCATAGTATAGTTGCCAATGTGAGTGGGCGAGCGGTAATTTGGATCCCTGCATGTAACATTTCTATTAGCAGTGCTCCAAGTTGCAAGTAAAACGGTCGCATTTGCGACCAGAAAACCGATTTTGCGACTAGAGATTATATCTAAGTTGCATTTTTGCGAGTGGAAAAATATTAAGGATCCAGTAAAATTTTGTAATCGGGATCGGAAGTCTAAATAACTATTTTTCAGTCTCAGTCAAAACAGCGTTTGAAAGCAATCAAGATGGCGGTAAAACGAGGGTTAAAGCACTTTGGATTTATCAGTAGTAAAAATTGAACATGTAAGTACATGTAACAGAGAAATTCAGGAATCACACGGAGAAAGTTCTGCATTTAAAGATGACGTAGCTGCGTCTAAAGAAAAATGCAAAAGTAAAGGAAGTACCCCAGTCTTAATGGCTGAAGGAATTTTCGTGGTTGATATACAGAGATTGCAAAATGTATTGCAGAATTTGTGAGGCTAATCAGCCAGCAACTTCCACCATTTCTGGACACCCATTGTCCGATTTCACCACGACCTGGTGTACATCTTTCAAATGTGGAAGTGTGACTATTCACGGTAACAGTAAGATACATGTCTTTGTCCGTGACTGCATTATTAGCAGTAAGTCAAGCGGGGCAACTGTTGCTACTAATTTTCACAGACAATTTCAAACTTGGGATGTAGTGTTCTTATTGATGCTGATACTGATTGTTCAGCAAAAGATCCAACAAAAGTAGAAGCCCTTATTCTCATAAGCAGTGAAGGCCCACTTATTGAGGACTTAAAAGCAAATCCTTGTGTGGAACGCTGGGTTTTCTTCCCCAGAAGCATACTGTAAAATATACAGGATGGCCCAATGCAATACAACTTTTGCCAGAGTAATTTACTTGACTTGTTAGCATCCAGCATGTTTCACAGCACATTTCTATTCAGTTTAAAAATCAAACAAACAAAACACATAAATGGGTGTAGATTTTTTTCTTGAAAGATATTCAAATTAAAAATAAACTTGTAGGTCTTATTTACAAAATCTTTTACCATGGCGAGTAAAAATGTTGAAAATGGCGACCAGAAATATTTCTAGGTCGCCATTTTGCGACCTGATAGCAGATGTGACTTGGAGCACTGATTAGTGCTGGGGTGAAATCAACATCGTAGATAATGACAGATTAGCAAAGCATATCTTATTATCATAGGCAAAATATTCAAATTCAAGAAAATTTATGAGGTTTCAATATCTTTTAATTCAAAACTTTGTTTTTAAAAGTAGGGACGGAGAAGGGAAAAAATGACAACTGGCAGTCTTCACGAAAACTCAGTGGTCCGAAGACCGAGGCCAGTGAATTTTATGGTCGGGTCAGTGAAAATTAAAAATCCGAAAGTCCAATGGACTTATAGACTTTTTGTAAATCACATTAAATATGATGTTGGATTTAGATATTCTAAACGTCTTATTTGCTTAAATTTACCATCAAAATAAAAATAAATAAAAAAAATAGCACATAAAGTAAGTGTTTGGACATCATGGTTTGTTTATTTCGTAAAAAACGATAACTATAATTGTAATTGTCAAGATAACGTTTAAACGAACAACTTGTTGAAACAACAAAAATGGCCGCGTTCTGTATCGCACCGCACACCAGCAATTGCTGCTTTATTGCATGGTCCAATTAAAATGAACATCGTCAATTGCAGTTATCTCTGATTTTATGCAATTTCTATAGTTTGTAGAATTAATCAATCGTTTACATTTCATGTTAGTAGAGAAGGCTACTTCTTAAGGTGCACTCGGGCTGTTTGTGAAAAATATGTGCATTTGTAGTCTTGTTGTTTGCGGGCGAAGAGAGAGAAAATACCGTGTACGGTGTTGTTTTTCTGTTATCGACAGAAAGGATGTCTTAGGGTGGATATGAATACGAGTAATAACCATAGTTCCAGTAAATTAATTGTACAATTTGACAATGCATTCCATAATGTATGTGATAAACATATGAAAATTTAGGGGGCCAGTATATTTCACTGTGGGCCAGTAAATTCAGACAGTTCACTGGTCCGACTGGCCTGCAAGTTTTTAATGTTTTCGTGAAGACTGAACTGGTTCTTATTTTTTCATCAGACACTTGTTCCTGTATCCAGATTTTTTTCTATAGACCCAATCCGAATTGTACTGGAAAAAATTGACAGTCAAGTGACTTTCGCATAGACTGTAAATTACAGGCTGTAAATGATGCTTGAGAATTAAGGAATTACATGTAGAACAGTGGGCACTAAAGCTGGTGCTGTTTTTACTGGAACTTGTAATTTTTCTGGATCCCAAATTCCAACCATCATAACCTAATCAAAGCTTTCATCACCGCTCATTTGTAATTAAAGTCTAACTGTATTTTTAGGACATTTCAGAGATATATGACTTACCTGTATCCGATTTATTTCTAATGTCGGAATCTTTAGTTCAACTAACAAGTCAATAAAAAAAAATGTGACCTTAATTTTTCGGTTGATGAAAAGAGTGCAGCTAATTGCAATGAACACATCTGAGTGGGGGTGCCCAGTTGACTTGCTTGGCCAAATCTGTCAGTCGGCCAGATCTATAGTATAATTGTCTTTTATTTGATTGACAAGGGGTATGTTTTTATCTGAATCCAGATAAATTTCAAGGGAGGTGGCTTAAAATGTGGTCTTTAAATGCTTAAGAAATCTTCTTTTCTACCGTTAAATGAAAGATGAATACACATTTAGAGTAGAGGATACAGCTGCCTACCAAAATTACAGATATAATAATTCATCGTGGGGTTGGGAGGGGGGGGGGGGGGGGCAAATGAATAAGGGCTTTCCTTCTATTGTAATTGAATTGGAATTGTATGCATATTTAGAAAGATCATAAAGCTTTGCACAAAAGACTCCAGAATGAGGCTAATACCACCTTCACACTCACAGATTTTTCTTACGAGTCCTTGCGGATCTCGGACTTGTAGTTAATAATAATAATAACTAGACGCTCATTACTAGTAATGAGTAGGTCTTCCATTTGAACACGTCCGGTACACAGCTTTCTGTTCTTACAAGAATCATTCAAATATATTAGAGAATGTGCCTTTTCAAGACATGAGAGGTGTGTTAATGAAGTTTTCACCCATTTCTCGTAACTTCCGATGACGGCCGGAAGTAATATTCAGATGTGTTTTCCCATAAACCACAGCGACTCTCTTTTGTCTATATTCCCTGAAAGTTTCACGTCTCTATTTGAAAGAGTTCTCAAGAAAAAGAAGCAAACTAAAGAAAGAAAAAGTAGTGGCTTACTACCGACCGGCAGTGAATTTTGAAAAACAAAATTGTCTTAAATCTAGGTGTTGATACTGTTTTTAAGATATTTGAAAATCATATCAAACACTTGAAATATAAACGAGATTTATGGGGAACACAAAGACGAAAGGTATCGGAGTATTTTATCGAGAAACCGGAAGTAGCCGTTTTGACTACCGACGGGGTCAACATTCTTTGAATACTTTGAAAGAGACTTAATAAACTAGTGTAGGTTTCAATTTAAAAGAAAAAGTTTGAAATTAGTGATTCTTTCAATCACTTCTGGTTACGGCCGGAAGTGATAATGAAAAACAAATTAATGTGCATGCACTATACAATCGAGAGATCTATAATACCTGAAAGTTTCATTTGTTCCTCTTTAGTCGTTTTTGAGATTACCTCCGGACAAGATGATTTTTTGAAAAATGGAAATCGGACATATCTTACGAACGGAAGTAGATTTTGTAAAAATGAAAGATCGTGTCTAAGGGTACTACAATTCTCTATCATCTTCATAATTGGCAAGAAAATCCATTGAGCCATCTCTGAGAAATCGTGTTGAAAATATTTGAATATAGTAAATTTTTCAATAATGCCTGTAAACTCAGGAAAGTTGGGCCCAAGGGGGCCTGAATGTTCCAACTGTTGTGCATAGATGTGGCGACATAGAAATTGTGTGTTGCCTCAGATGTGACCAGTGTAGACATTTGTGTATTGCCTGACTTGTGTGTAATAAATAGAGATCTATAATAAACACCTGGTCATTAATTGTGATTGATAGGTCTATACTGCATTATTCTACAAGCACACACCAGACACATAATCTGATGACCTGCACAGGTGGAGCAATAGCCCCAAGTTCTGAAAATTGCTGTACATTATAGTGTTAATTGTCACTAAAGGTTGCACATCGTTGACAATCGTTAACTAAATGAATGCAAGTGATTGTTGTTGATGTACACATTTTTATCCCATTCCGCAGAGCCAAAGAGGACTACCAGTTTGTACTCTGTCAGTCCATCTGTCCACTATCCTCACAATCTCTTGTCAGTCCATCTCTGTCTCTGTCCACTTTCCTCACAATGCCTTAAAGTAATTCCACCCTTGTGTGATGCCATAAGATTTTGTGAAATCAGTGATTTATTTAGATTTGTGCATTATAGGAACATAAATTTTGTTGGGGTGTTTTCTGATAGTTATTGTTTAAAAAAAAGTCTTGATATTACATGTTAAAAATATTTCGGAAGTATGAATAATCAATGATGTTTCAAAATATTGAATCCAAGGGCAATAACTCAATTTTCATTGATTTCTATATTAAGTGAATAGATTTCCATTATTTTTCACAGACATTTTGTATATTTTTGTAAAGAAACAGTTTCATGAAATTTATGAATGCTATTATATCTTATTATACTTTCGGTCGAGTCTGATTGGTTGAGAAACATTTGAAAAAAACAATGTTACCCTCTTCAGATCGACAGATCAGCAGTCAACATGTTAACCGAGCTAGGCAATCAAACTGAAAAGGAATATACTAATATTGCTGATATTTATATTTTCATTCATGTTTTTAAAGGAAGTTGGCTATTTTGATGATGTAGTATACCTCCTTAAGTTCGATACGATTCGCCACACAGGTCAGACCAATCATTATTGTTTCTGATGCTAGTGCATTGGAATCATTATCTGGAATTTTATTTAGGTAATGTGACCATTTGTACTTGAATTTGGGTGGTAGGTGAGTTTGGCAATGTCAGGTTTTTAGCATGTATGGAAATCAGTTTTACATTTAAGAAATTAATTTCATTTTTGAAAATACATGAGGGGAACTGCAATGATTCATGCTGGCATGCTTCATGAAGTGTATTTATGTGTTAATTCCCAGCTGATTAAATAAATGTACTATATTTATTAAGATTCATACACATATTGTTTACAACTGCATCACATTCATGAAGAAATGTTTATCATTACAATTTATTAATATAAGAAAGCCAAAAACATTGAAAATATAAATATGATTGGGGGTTTGTGGAGATGGTGATATAATGGGTGGTGATACACTGAGGTGACTGTGTACATGTACATTACAAATTCACTACCCCCAACTCAGTTTTAATTAAATAATAAGGTCAGACAGAGTGCAATGGGATGATAATGACATGTCATGCAACATTGTTAAATAGATAATGCTGTGAAGTGTACAACATATTGTACAGGATATAATCATATTCTTTTATTTCATAATGGGAATGCTTAATTGATTTTCAAAAATGAATATCTAATATTCATTTTAAAGATTGATTACTGGAGTATGATCTTTTGATTATTTCTGTTACCGAATATCGATCATATAGTACGTGTTCTGATTTTCCATCACTACAATGCAGCTTTGACACCTGCTTAAAATTTTTATTGCAAAACTATAATTATTTTGAACTTGTTATTGCTTTGTATGTGTATGAATATTGCAAAAATATCTGTCAGCAATATACAGAAATTGTCATCTGATACAACCTATTCTGATTGATTGACGTGTTGGACATTTAATTTACAGTTCCTAAAGAGGCCAGGTCTTCTTATCATTATACCTATCTTATGATAGCTCTTGATTAAATCTGATTATGTTAGTCCAGGATATTTAACAGTAGACTCCCTTGAAAAGACTCTTTTTATACGTCCTAATATTGGCAGTTCGCAACATGAAAGGCTTGAATAATTCATAATCCAGGATAAATACCTACTTCAAGAATTTACACATGGACAATTGGACAGTTTTTTTTAAAGCAACAGCATGAAAACATTTAAAGGAGGATTTTTGTAATCTTGTCGGTTCTGTCATTTCTTTAAGGTGTTTGTGTGTGTGTGTATTAAAACTGAGTAGTGTCTGATCTCAGAGAGATGTGTTGTGTGGATTGTTCCTACTTGTGTTTCTAGTTTTTCATGTTTTATACAGCTGAGTTGTGGACTTGACAGTGGGCCCAATTGTACAGTCAGAATGTAGAGAAGATTGATAAAACAAGGCAGCCTTGCTATTTCTTGAGTCCCGGAGATTACAATTCTGTAGATGTACAGATCACTGTTTTTGTTTATTCTAGGATTTGATTATACATATCAGTGTGATTTGGTGTCATTTGAAAAAAAGAAAGTTAAACCACAATTTATTGATGCATTAAGGAAGTGATTCATTAACCATTTTTGGTGACACGAGTGCATGTGTACATTGAATTATATCAGTCAGTATGGGCTGTGTTTTGTCTGAGGAACAGAAACAAGCAGTAGAGGCTGCCAAAGTCTCCAAACAGATCAACAAAAGCATTCAGGAAGATTACAAACGCTCACTTAAGGAGGTTAAGTTTTTATTATTGGGTAAGTTTGGGTAAAATTGACCTGAAGAGAGTACAGGTGAAATCCCGGCATGCTAGTTACACAAATATTTGTTTAAACTCTGACAACTCTCTTTTTTTAACAGTATGACCTCAAGACTTCGATACCAAGTAACTAGTGACATTGTGAGGCACTGGTTTTAAAGTTCTCACTCACAATGAAATTCTTGAAATTAAAACAACTTTAAACACAGACATTGCACAGTGTGTTTTTCCTCTGTATGCAATATTACTGAAATGATTATTAAGATACTCGTTATAATGGATGTGCATTGAGCACAAGTGTCATGGAGTGTGCACTTAGGAAAAGCTTATGATAGTACAACTACACACAATTCATACTATTATTAACTGAATGTTGACATTGATTGCAATAAGTAGGTTAAGCTATTGGAGTCATATAGAAGTAAGCTTAAAGTGAAACTATGTCTTTTAAAGTTGTTTGAAAGTTAACTTTGTAGCATGCTACTTCATGCTATTCAATGTTTATATTCACCTGGAAGGTTGTATGATAAAGAAAACTACTGGTATCTATTGGATTTTCATTGATGATTGGGTTCTGTGACATTGTTCAGGTTATGATTATATTGCCATGGTGAGGACATCAAAGAAACAATTTTCACTCTTTCAATAAACAAACTCTGAACTTGTTATTCCAATCTGTTAGATTTTAGTACATATTATTGTAATATCAGTGTAATGTCAAAGAGAAGTTATCATTTCAATTAGAAGCTACATGTTTACAGTAATGGTTTGTTGGTCCTACAAATTTAAGCTGAAGATTATCAGGATTTAAAATGACATTGTTAAAACCAAAATATTTTTCAAAACTTACTAAAGTACCAAAATATTTAAGAAGATTACTGAAAGTGCCTCATTAGTATCTTGAATGATCACATTCTACAAAAATGTCAGGTGTTGAGAATTATTGATTGTTTATGCAGGGTTGGAAATTCAATGAGATTATGAGCTAGTCACACAGAGTTGGCTATACTCAAAAGTTGCCAGTCCCGTTCAAAATCTGCCCATCCTGATTTTCAGTTTATTATTTTACATGAATGAATTTACACTGATTGTTCAAATTAGCCCCACCACTGGGTTTTCATCTTGAGCAGTCAGTAAGTTCGGACCCTGGTGTATGGTAAACCTGGGTGTCAGACTGCAGCTGATGCATTATTTGGGTTTATTCCCACTTGGCAATCATTTTGAGAAATCCTATTCCCACGTAGCTGATATTTTAATTTTTATACCCGAGTGATCAACAGGGTATGGGTTTGTTTTATATGCATGAGTATTTTTTATGCATTACAGGGGAACAAATTAAGAATAAAATTTAACAGATTTTCAGATAAATTAAATTATATCAAATGATTTAAATTTGTATTATTCTTATCCATTGTACATTTTTATGCCGGTAAAAAAATATTGAAAATTTATTATGGAGCTCATTACAAAGGTACAAAAATGTGTACATTAAACACTCTAAAAGATAATATAACCTGCTTTGATTAAAAATATTTATTTCCTCAAGGAAGATTTTTGTGTTTATAAAACTTTTCATGTTAATGAATAATCAATACTAATAAATTTTCATATTTTCTGATTGGAAAATTAACTGAGATTAAGGAAACTCCATACCAGGGCGTGAAGCTAACTTTTTTTGTCACCAGTCCAGCCAGACTGATGGGGTATAATTTCAACCAGTCCGCAGAAAAATTTACCAGTCCAACAGTTTTCCAGAAATAATTAAACGTATTTCGTTAATGTTATTAAAATGAAATTTGACTAAATAATTGCCTCTGAGTCAGACAATATTGTAACACTTAAATGTGGAATTTATATTTACGAATCAGATTTGTCTGATATCTACAGATCGAAGCATGCCAAATGTGTGTATTATAAGATTTCAAAAGTATATTTTCCAAAATGATGCTTTAGAAATTTAACCAGTCCTATCGGACTGACAAAAACAAATGTATGTCAGTCCGCCAGACTTTTAACCATGCAGTCACAGACTGACGGGCATATGTTAATTTCGAGCCCTGTCATACTCGCATATTTTCTAGTTGTTAAAAGTACATGTATAGAAAATTTATTTTCATTTATTATAGAGTCAAAACTAAAATTATCAAATAAAATATATAGGTCATCTTAGTTTTTAAGATGTGAGACATACATAAACAGAATCATATATCTATGTCTATATACAAAATGTCTGAAAAATAAAGGAAATCTATTGCATAATGGACTTGATAAAGAAATCAATGAAAACAGAGTTATTGCCCTTGGATATTGTCTTGATCAGGTCATGCCTACTTTTCCAGTAACCATACGGTCAGGAAATGGGTCTGGAACAATTGAATATTTTTAACTTTTTGATTAGCGCCCATCATTGGAAACCTATGGTCAGTTGCACTTCTTTTACCTCCTGTAGGACACAACACCAATATTTTCACATAACTCATTAAAATGCATGATCAATTAAGAACCAATTGGAATTGCCAAATAATCCTTAAACTCTAAGCGTCAGCAGTAATAGCAGCGCACATGAAAGTGTGTGTGTTTTGTTGTGCCACTATCAAACTATCAAAGATCAGGGTTACAGGGCTCTGTCGTCAAAAACTTCACTTGAGCAGTACAGCTATATGCTCAAGAGTGCCTGAACTTTCACCCAACAGACGCATCATTTGCGTGCAGCCTTTGTACAAATAAATTAAATCAGATATGTAAATTTAATGAATCAATGAATCAATGGTCACAAAAATGTACCAGATGAAGGAGGAAAGAGGTAAGTTGTTAGGTATGTTTATATTTTGGTTAAAATTAATTTCAAACAAACTGACAAAGAAGTTGTAAAACATTTTGCTGAAAGCTATGTAACTTGTCAAAATCTTTGCTTCAAAAGCCATGTTTTTCTATGCTCCCGAACACTTGAAATAGGGGAGCCTATTCATCGGTTGAATATTGCAATAAGGAACAGTAAAGCGACAAATCGCATAAAGAAACTGAGAAACACCTTCCAGCAAAAATATCTGCGTTGTGATCCATAGGAGGTAAAAGAAGTGCTACGGATCGTGCGTTTCTGATAAAGTTTTACCATTCCAATTCTTTTCAAAGTTGGTATGAAGCATCTTTTGGACAAGAGTGACATAAATTGTAAATTTCAGGACTCCTGCACCCCTAGGGCCTTAATTAGGAGCAGGGTAAAAACTGTCAAAAATTGTTAAATTTCCAAAAAACTTTCTTCTCAACAACTGCATATCTGTAAGAAAAACTAAATGCATAGTGATGTAGAGCAGAAAGGTCATTGCCAAAATTGTAGGTTCTGACTCCAGGGAAGGATGTATAGTATTTGTGTGTAAAACATTTAATAAACATCTTTACTTGCTATTCAGTGTTGTGATTAACATAAAATTTGAAACCTTAGGGGTCATGTGGGCCCCAGTGACCTTTCAAAGTTTACGGGCCCACAATTTGATCCAAGGGCCCACATTGTATTTGTATACATATCAATTTCCAATAAAGACCAAATTTATAACAGAAGATTTTTTTTTTCTGTTAGTGACAAAACATTCCATTTGAAAACATTCCGAAATTCTGAAAAAACAATCTCGATCATTTGTTCTCATATTCATGGAAGTAATAGTGTCTGTTAGTATTTCTCTTCTGGAGTTTTGAAACCCTTTCGATAAAATCACCACATTGTTTATTCGTGGCTAGTCTAGGTCACATATATGCTTGACATAACCTATGTTTAGTATCTGCTTTGCACACAACACAAATAATCTTGGTTAGTATAAAGTTTTATTGAAAAAGAAAGCACATTATAAAATGAAAATGTTCCTGACAGAAAATTTGGTCGCCATATGGGTGAGGTGATTTTTATATCTATTATAAATCGCCAACAGCAAATATTACTTGCATTGTCGAGTGGTTATCCACATCCCTGCTATTGATACTAAATGGAAACTAAATGGATATTTATAATGAGGAGGTAGCCCTTTACCAAAATTGTAAATATTTGTGAACCATTTAAATAATATCTTTTTTAATGCTATTGATACTGAATTGAAACTAAACGATATAGATGTTTAGATAAGAATAAGTATGGAAATTCATTATTCCAGGGGTAAGGGTTGATTAATTATTATTGAGCTTTTCTTTCGTTCAGCAACTGTGTGTTCAGTGATACAAAAGAAATAAAATCAGGATTTAAAAACTAGTATATTTTTTTTATATTATTAGCCGCCATTTTGATGAAAGTCTGGGAAGGTACTGAACTAATTTAACAAAGAAGACACAAGACCAAGATAAAACACAATGTACTATTTGAATGATGATAAAAAGACAGAGAAATTTCTAGATACAGAAAATGTTCTACCATGCCCGTCTTGCTCCTCACATAAATATTAATTGCTTTGAAGGAGAAACTTCTGATGTATTGTCCCACAACATAATTTTGCAAGACGTGGTGAAAATCAAATGTGGATTCTAATAAATTTCAAAGAACTTTTAATAAATTTGAAATCACAAAGCTTTTCTTAAATCAACAGCATTTAAACATTTTACTTTTCAACACTTTACATGACCATTCCTCATAATAAATTAAAACTAGGCTTTTGACAACGTAGACAGCTGTTTTAATTTTCAATAAAAATTGAACACAGAAATCTTCATTTCTTGTGATCAGTCATTCAAAATACTGTAAATCAACTATAGTCGTGTTTGAGAAGGTTTCATGAGGTTCACGAGAACCCTTCATCGCGAATATTTCTCACCATGAACCAGACCTTTAATGATTTTGCATGTACGTTTAAGATTATCTTAGTCATGAAAATTAGTTGCCAAGAACCAGTTCATCATGAGTAAATCGTGAAATAAAGTCATCATGAATAATAGTCAGTTTACAGTATTACTTGGTTAAACATCGCTCTGATTCGATGTAAGCACAAATACTCTGAATTTGATATTAAAAAGGTCAGAGTTCCTCATTGATGATATATACATGGTCTTAGGTGATCAAGTCTTCCAACCTGGAGGTTATAAAACTCTTACAGTACTCATACACAAACTCTTCCATGTTTGTTTTGAGCTTAACTCTGAGCAAGCTCCAAAGCATGTACTCGAAAAAACTTGAGCATGCACTCCATTTGGGTACGAGAATGATTTTATAGATGTTTTATTTTGAGTATGAGTATGATTTAGAGCACAGAGTTTTTGAGTTTATATAGTATGAAAATGTGCTCAAAAAAGTTTTATTACCTCCAGGCCTGTTGGAATTCCCATGGGCTTGAATTGTGCTCCTTTATTAGCTGACCTATTTTAATGTTTTTATGAGGCAAAATTTATTCAAAAGCTTCTACATGAGAAGAAGAAAATCTCTTGTTGTGGCCTACAACTCAACATTTAGATATATTGATGACGTTTTATGTATTTACAATATAATCATTTTCTTTCATTTGTCAATTCATCAGTCTTCCTTATCTACTTTGTATTTGGATATTTTATTGAATATAGATGTTAACGTAAAGCTGAATGACTTCAGCTTCTCCATTGTCAACTTCCCACATTTATGTAGTAATATTCCATTATCATGGAATCATACCATGGTATTATTATGGTGTTTATGTCTCAACTGATTTAATATGCAAGAACATGTACATATAATCAATTTTTAGCCGAGTTGCAACGAAGTTGAACTCGGCTATTGGTTTGGTGATGCGGGCGGGTTGGTGGGCGGGCGGTTGGGCGTCAACAATTGGTTTCCGGATGATAACTCGAAAAGTTTACAATCTAATCAAATGAAACTTTGATATATTGTTGGGTACCAGGTAAGGAAGACCCCTATTGATTTTGGAGAAAAATTGTCAAAGGTCAAGGTCACAGTGACCGAAAATAGAATGAAAATTTTAGAAAAATTTGGTTTCCAGATGATAACTCAGAAAGTTTAAATCTGAATCAAATGAAACTTTGAAATATTGATGGGTACTAGGTAAGGAAGACCCCTATTGATTTTGGAGAAATAAGGTCAAAGGTCAAGGTCACTGACCGAATATAGAATGAAAATTTCAGAAATATTTGGTTTCCAGATGATAACTCAGAAAGTTTAAATCCGAATCAAATGATACTTAAAGATATTGTTATGTACCAGGTAAGGAAGACCCCTATTGATTTTGGAGAAAATGGGTCAAAGGTCAAGGTCACAGTGACCGAAAATAGATTTAAAATTCAAAAAAAAAATTAGTTTCCGGAGAATAACTTGAAATTTTTTAATTTGAAACAAATGAAACTTGGTTATATTGTTGGATACCAGCAAAGCAAGGCCTCTATTGATTTTGGACAAAAATAGATTGAAAACTTTAGACAAATATGGTTTCTGGACAGTAACTTGAAAAGTTTAAAACTGAAATTAGTTCTTCACAATTATAAATTATATGCCACATCATTCCTCACTTTACAATGTATCCCATGCAACTTGGCTTATGCACCCCTGGGTGCATATATTGATTTTTCTTCTTATTAAATCATGGCAAGCTACTGACAAATAAGTTGATGTTACAGGGGTTTCAACAGTCTCATTTGAAATCAGCATTTTACAAATTCTATGGCTGTTATAATGATCTCATTTGCAAATGCAATCTGTTGATTGGTCAAATGCTGTCTGACAATTTTCATACCATTTGGGCCGTTCTTTACATACAGTTTTTGACTATATATGGATTAAATTATTCCATTTACATGATCAATATCTATATCGTGGAGAGTGTAAACGGTCAACAGGGGATGTTTACTCCTCCTGGACACCTGATCTCACCTATGGTGTTTCCAGAGCTCAGTGTTTGCCCAACTCATAATTTTGTTATTCTTTATGGAATTTATGGAATGACAGTCTTTTTAAAAACCTTTTTGAGTTGCAAGGATCATTATTGCTCTCTGGGGCTGAATTCTGGGAGTCAAATTTTTTTCTTCTGTTTTTGAGGTTCACGCAATTTGAATTTTAATTTAAAGCATTTAATTTTGATCTGCACTGTATAGGGTACACAACAGTACAGTATTTTGTTCATGAAATGAATAAATATTGGTTAACTGCAGATGTAATGAATACTTTCATAAATTATTACACATCTTTGAAGTTTCTATAGGTCACTGCATGGTCAACATATCCTTTATATGATAAAACACAATGGAGGTATGACATACGTAAATGTCTCTATGTCTTATCTTGGATTGTTTTCATTACCTGTTGCAAGTCTGGTCATTGCTAGATTAATGCCGTTCTAACGACGATCTTTGAACTAAGTCCAAAAGGATTACATCTTTTGCTGACAGTACAGCATTTACATTTCATAGATTTTGCAATGTCATTGAACCAGGTATACTCACTGAGCCAGCGGTTATTGAAGGACCTTTTACTGCATTTGATGCAGACAGTATTCTTTATGTCGAGACCATGTGTATCCTGATATTTACAGGATCGTTTTCTCGATTTATCGTCATTTTATTTGGTTTTATTTAACAATGTTGCCATGTTGAAACAACTTGCAAGTGTAACTGGTTCTCTGCCTTTATTTTATATACTTCTGAATGTAGTATTATAAACTGGTCCCATCTGGGAAAGAACACCGAACCTGATGCTGATTGCAAAATATTAAATTTATCTTTGTATTTTTTTCTGCATCATGGTGACCCTTCGAGTGATGGTATTGGGGGTAAAAAGTATTTTGATGTGTAAATTTCAGATATTTGCGATAATGGAAACACTGATTGATCACTTTTAGTTTTTGTTGTCTTGAGTTTTCATTTAAATACAATGCAGAAAATGAGCAGAAATTTTTTTTTTTTAGCAAATTAATTTTAGGTCACCAGAATCACTGAGATGATCTATTACCATTGGTCTTCATCCGTTGCCCTCTTTTGTGTATAAACAGTGAACATTTTAGGTCACCCGAGTCACTTAGGTTACCTATTACTATTGGTCTGTGTCCATTGTTGTGTGATGTGAGTTAGGAATTGAACATATTTAACCTCTTCATAACTACGTACCCCTTTCAAGTCTTTGTCAAATTTGGTATGAAGCATCTCTGGGACAATGGGGACATAAATTGTAAATTTCAGGACTCCTTTTCCCCCCAGGGCCTATGGGGCAGGCAAAAACTGCCAAAACAAACACACATCTGTTAAAAAAAATAAATACATTGTCATGTAGAGCAGGAAGGCCTCTAACAAAGTTGTAAATTTTTATGATCCCAGGGGTAAAAGTTCTAACTCCAGGAGTCCAGGGTGGGACCAAATTTGGCATATAAATTGAGATTATTTGAGAAGATTTTCATAAAATTTAAATGTTATGATTAGATTCCTGTAGCTATCACTCTAACTGTCAGTCCAGTTATCAGCACTCTTTATGGCACTTGATAACTGAAGTTTCCTTGGGAATATTTTCATGAATTTTATTCATAAAATTCTTTAATTAGGCAGAGAAAGATTTTCGATTTTCATATCTAACATGGAGCTCTTTCTTTTCTTAGTTTTCTCAATGATATGAAACATTTTGCCTTTTCAGGGGCTGGAGAGTCGGGGAAGAGCACAATTGTCAAACAGATGAAGTAAGTTTAGGCTGTCTCATGATAGCCAGGGTGAATTTGAGAACTTGTAAAACATACCATTTTAATACAACATTTCACTAATACAGATGGAATTAACTGACTCATTTTGCAGGATCATCCATGAAAAGGGATATTCACAAGAAGAATGCCTACAATACAAGCCAGTAGTTTACAGCAACACAATTCAATCCATGATTGCCATCATCCGAGCCATGGGACAGCTCAAAATCGAGTTTGGATATCCTGAAAGAGCAGTATGTAACATTAATATGAGTTCATCTGTTTTTTTACATAAAGATATAGAGTGATGTATTGTTACAGACCAGGAATGGTATGCATATCTAAATTGAACATTACCCCTGCAAGACATTAAAGAACAGTTCTGGAATTGTACAACATTTTTTGAATTGTTGTAGAGAAGATATTCAAAAACATTCTTAAACATTTCTATATCATATGGTGTTGTTGAGGACCAGACATATAGTTTACGATTAATTCATTTTCCTGAACATTATAAGCACGGTTGGATGCCATATTGCCATCTAAATTTTGCAACTCGCTGTCGAAAGAAATTTAAATGGCAAACATGTGATGCAATTTATTGAATGACAGAGTATCATTTTCATCTCAGGCAAAACAAGTAATATTTTCAGGTCACCTGGATCACTCAGGTGACCTATTACAATTGTCAGTACCCATCGTCGTGAGTTTCCAGTCACACATTAACAATTGAACATTAAACTTTTTTTATCGAATTGGTATGAAACATCTTTGGAACAAGGGGGACATAAATTGTAATTTTCAGGACCTCTGTACCCCTGGGGCCTTGGGGATGGTGCAAAACTGCCCTAAAATGACCGATCTTCAAAAATCTTTCTCAACAACCTCACATCTTTAACAAAAACTAAATGCACAGTGACGTAGAGCAGGAAGGTCTATGTAAATTTCATGTAAGAAATTTTGGTTCCAGGATGGGGCAAAAATTATTATATAGTGATTATTGTTTTTATTACATTGTATTTTAAAGACTTCTTAAACTTACTGATACTTTATAAAACATAAATGCACATTTAGAAAAAGCAGAAAGGAATGTACCAAAATTTTGAATTTCACACCCCAGGGTTTTGACTCTAGGGCAAGTCCAAAATAGTCATATAGATTTAATATATAGTATGTAAAGTCTTTCATCAGTATGGGCACTTTTCTGGGGCATTTGTGTTTTAAGAACACAACATGTTTTATACTCCTGCTGAATATTAGAATTTAGCTTAAATATGCAGAGGAGGAAAATTAGTATCGATATCATAGCACTTGGGGCTAGCAATACTTTTAACTACCGTATATACTCGCCTATAAGTTGGTTGTATTTTTTAAGGTTATTTTGTAGGAATTTGCCATTGACCCGCTTGTAAGTCAGTACAAATTTTTGTCAGAATCGGTTACCAATTTCAAGTCAATGCTCTAGTGTTTTTACCTAGATGTTTCAAAAAATATTTTGAGAAATTAATAATTATGAGGTGCTCAATATCCAAGCCATGTCTGGTTGGGGTTTAAACACAACCCTTGATCTACTATGGGCAATGATCACTCGTTTACCTAAGCAATTATGGTCTCCTAATTACCAGTACCTGACACCGTGTTTACTTAGTGGTACGCGCCTCTCGAAAACTGTTATTGTGGGATTCCGGTATAATTGTATCAACAATCGAGTTTTTAAGAGTCAAGAATGATGATCTAAATTATCTGTTAACAATATTCAATCTTTTATGAAATATATTTCAGCCGGTATACATATGAATATTTCAATATTAAATGGGGTTTGTAATTCAATTTTACCGATAAACGATAGATTAGTTGAATTGAAAGAATTAGTTACCGGTATGTAAATAATTTTCAAAATAAATAATAAACACTTAACTAGATAAAAATATGTAAATACTTGTTCTTTATACATAATTTTCAAAATAATAAACAATACGATATGTGTAGATATTTGTGAACAATAATCATTTGTGTGGTAGTCCATGATAATCATCAGAGTTGTTTAAAAAACACTACATTGCGCCGCCCAGAAAAATACCAATCTTCTTAAGACACGCCTATAAGTCGGACATAGAGTTTTGGACCAAACATTGACTCTCAAAAATCCGACTTGTAGGCGAGTATATACGGTAATGTTCAGGTGACCGATTAGGCCTGTGGGCCTCTTGTTAGATCAGGTGCATTTGGGTATATATAGGTAGAGTAAAACAAGTATCTGAAAGAAATATGGTGGACTTCCTTGTTAGTTTCTTACAGCTATGCCTGTTTAAAATGTCAT
This sequence comes from Ostrea edulis, assembly GCF_947568905.1. NCBI lineage: Eukaryota > Metazoa > Mollusca > Bivalvia > Ostreida > Ostreidae > Ostrea > Ostrea edulis. The sequence continues at coordinate 55,051,087 of NC_079170.1, read as the reverse complement.
TAGAGCTTTGTTTGTTTTGAACATATTTTATTGATGAAATCAAAAGGATTGGGAACAAGTTCTGACAACTTACAAGTCCCTCTCCTAAAATTAGAGCTTTAAAGACACATTTTGCAACCTAGTAGTAAGTATGACATTGAGCACTGATGCATTTATACAGTAATATCACTGTTAGTGCTTTAGGCACACCATCCATTTCATACTTTTGTGTTAAACATCAAAAGACTGTTTTCCCACTGACTGTTATGTTACCTGTTGTGATGTGGTATTGATATGTGGCTTGTATATATCTGAGCGTAGTCATTAGTCTCTTAAGGTTCTCATGGATGCTGACAGGAAAACAAGCTTCCTCACTTGCTAAGAGAACAGACCACAAATTTCCTGTGAAAGTGAGGGGGATTTTCTCAGACTTGATATTCTCACATGGTACCTTATAATATAATGCAGAGATTTAAGGTAGCAGCAGTGATATGTTGTCTTCAATAAGGATGAACTGTTTGAAATTTAGTATTTGTTGCCATGGGACAAAGGAGCATGAATCTGCATGTCCAAGACAGTGTAGACCCAAGAGTTACCATCACTCTGGGAAATTTGTTTTCAGTTTTATTAGTCCCCTACTATTTCCTCTTCAGTTGTGTGCATCTGTCAGTCAGTCTGCCTCAGTTGGTTTTCTGCACTTGTTTTCATCATACTTTGATTTAGGAAGCTGAAAATTAGAATGTGGTTTATTACTGTATGTTTACAGATCCAAGATTAAATTTCGTCATAGTTGAGTGATTTTTACAAGATCTTCATAATATAATAGAACTTTGTGCTAGATAATGTTTTCTGCACATTTTTATGCCCCAAGAATAGAAGATTCAGGGGTATATAGTTTTTGGCCTGTCTGTCTGTCGGTGGCATAAAACCTTAACCTTGGTAATATTAGTGAAAGCGAAATGTCGTTGGACCGACGGACATGTCCAGTAATTTGACTCTCGGTCTGGTAAACTTCGTTATATTTTCGGTCCGTTTATAAAAAAGACATACGAAAACGACAACATGTTCCAATTAAAATGGAATAGTAATGCAATCCCCGGTAGACCTTTAAAACGAAAATGCATGACCAGGGGGCTCAAAGTCAAATATAAAAACAATACTACCTTTTTTTGGTCTAGTAAAATGTGATTCAGTCTGGTAATGTTCCTGTGTTTACCAGACCGAATGTCCTGTAAAACATTTCAACATTTCGCGATCACTGTAATATCATTTACACCATAAGAGGTAAAGCTTTCATATTTAATGTGTGTATTCCTTATGGCAAGACCTTTTCATTGACACCAAAATCATTGACCTGGTGACCTTCACATTGACCTTTGACCAACTTTTAGAAAATTCGAATATAAGTAATATCTTTCAAATTGTAAGAGGTACTGTTTTTATATTGAGCATGTGCATTTCTTGTGAGAAGACCTTTCCAGCATACTAGATTTGTTGACCATGTGACATTGACTCTAGATGTAGTTTTTGGAAATTTTCAAAAAAACTTTAACCTTGGCCATATATACTTTACACCATAAGAGGTACAGCTTTCATATTTGGCATGTGTATTTCTTATTGCAAGACCTTTCCATTGGTACTTGGTGACCTTAGCATTGACGTTTGACCTACTTTTAGAAAATTTTAGAAAAGTTTAGAGCTTCACTATTTATTTGCCAGGCTGTATTGACACTACATGTGAACAGGTCTAGTGTTGCACAGCTTCACTAGATTTTTTCTCAGTGATAAAGATTCTTCTGCATCATGATAAATACTGTTTTGACAGCTCTTGTGTTGGAAATTGATCTGTAATTGTAGAATATGTACAGATGTGTGTATGATAGTTGTGGTATTACCTATTGTACAGGTGATAATTAGATTACAGGAGGCAACACAGATCAATTGATAGTGAATTTCAGGTATTGTAATAGACTGAGGATTGCTAGTCTGCTGTGTAACAGGTAACAACATCACCTGGTCATTGCTCTTCATTGATAGAGACTTTAATGCATTTCTACCTATGGCTAGATAAACATGACAAGCATTAGAAATTGATTGGTATAGGTGGACAGTAGTAATAAAAACTCCTCATTCCAAGTATGTATGAATTATTTATTGAATGTGTGCCTCAAAACTCTATAACTGGCAATGCTGGGGAAACACCCCATAAACACATTGTTTTCAAGACAGATAAGATTGCATTGAAGGCATGTTGTAAACATCTGGTTTTCCTGCTTTGTCTGACATTATTTTCTGCTGTGTTCACATCACATAGAAAGATGAAATGGTCTTTATCACGTCTCAGACAAAATTGTTGAAATCTAATTGGTCAGATCTTGGTCACATGACGCCGTGAAATAAACCGTATCATGGGAGAAAAATCTGTATTGAGCGAATAATTATTGTTGGGTTTGACTTGCAGCCGTGACAAAATGGTGAAGTGATTTGGGCAGACGACTGCAACACAAATAGACGAGAAAAGGCAGAGAAATGAACAATTAGAGGTCTTCGACGTGATGAATTCATTACACAGTTAGTTAGTGACCTAGCTAGCTGATACGGAAAAATACATGGTGTGAAAAGAAAATCCGTATCGGGCTCGGCGAACCTGATACGGAATAATACATGGTGTGAAAAGAAAACCTTTATCGCCAAGCCCGAAACGGGTTTTCTTTTCACACCATGTATTTTTCCATATCAGGACGCCGTTTTATCAAACATCGTAACTAGTTGCGTAAGTTTAGTTTGGCGTAACTTTCTGACTAGACTAAATATTTTACGTAAGTCCGTTTCATCAAATGGCGTAAGATTAGAATTTACGCAAGTTTTCTACTAACTAGTAGAAACACTACATCAGGTCGAACCCTTACGTAAGTACCTACGCAAGCAAAAATCATGGTCGACTGTTAGCTGTTTGTAAATATATATGGAATTTTTACAGACGAGCTTTGCGTCGTGATCAATTTTTTCAAGACAGGATGCTTTTAGACGTTTACAACGATAAATATGTAAGGCTATAAGGGTTACTTCCCTTTGAAAACTAGTAAATTTATGGCTTGCCTTTACTGTATGATTATTTTTCACAAGTGTCTATCTGTACATGAATGATGAATGTACAGTGTTATTCCCAAATCCCTGTATAAGGTTTTCCAATGTAAAGGGAACATTCACTTTGTTGTATTATATGTAGGCCATTTATAAATCTCTTCAAAACTTCCGCTCTGACTAACTTGGAACAAATGATTAGCGAGCCAGATTCAATTCGATCTCTGTCGTATGGTGGGTGGATTTACGGGAGTGTAATGTATATTTCATGAACCGTTACTTTAAGATCTACTATTTTCCATTGTATATCTTAAATCTTGAAAAAATATCCTGTCTTAAGAGATACATCATATAACTATATTATGATAATAAAGTTCTTCCAAATAAAAAAAAAAAGGTCTTCGTAACAGTTTGATACTTGACGAATTTCGGTGATAAGTGATGTGCAGGATAATCCGTGCAGATATATATTTTATGTTATCAAATAAAGAAAAACATGTACATGTATATGAGGCACAAATCGGATTGAAGGGGAGGGGTGTCACCCTGCGTAAAGTTACTACTCCACTTTTTTTAACAATACGATTCTTTTAAAAATTTTGTACTGTAAGTGAATGGGAGGAATTCATGAATAAAAACTATTTAGTGAGGTATGATCATGAGCATTATTAGAAGAAGTCTAAACCCCCCCCCCCCCCCCCCCCCCCCCCCCCCCCCCCCACACACACACACACACATGGTGTTTGTAGGAAAATGTTTTGAGACACTCATAATAGAAGACTCTAGCACCCCCACGATTGAAGAAAATGAAACCTGAGAGAGAGAAAATTGTGGAAATCACTGCAAAAGATTCCAACACCACCCACTCCACCCCACCTCCGAATTAGGATTTTGCAGATAAGACAAAAGATTATTTGAAAATCCAACATCTAATTTATGTCCCAGCTGCACACACCCACCCCACCCTCCGTCACTTTGTGAAACGATGGTACATGCCTGTATATAATCCCAAACTGTAAAATATGCAGATATTCAATTTGTTCAAACACATTTAGGCCTATGAGTCTACATTAATTGTCCAATTAAAGTACAAATTTATATAGTTAATATTGATATACAATGTAGATGTATCGTGTCGACCTACATGCACTTAAAATATAATAATCTTTGAAATCATAAAACAACTACTTTTTGTAGAAGAAGAGATGTAAAATATATACATATATATATATAGGCTTATAGAGATAAAAACAAATTTTGTTTATGGAGTGATATGTTTGATTTAGTATGCAGTGCCCAAATAGTATGGTATAGGAAAATTTTACTGCCTCTGCCAACACGGCCATCTCTTTCTCCTCCCAATTCCGCTTGTGCATTTTCTTTACATTCTTTTCATTCATTATTTTGGTCCAGACGACAAGTGGAAAAAAAACGAAAGTATGATGTACGCATGCTCAGGACGCGGTAACTAAGCACGTAAGCTTAGATGAAAACTTAGTCGAGTAGTAACGTACCAGGCTGTCCAGCGGCCCTAAAATTCCTAAGAATTCCTAATTTTTTTTCAGTTTTGCTAAAATTCCTAAAAAAATGTAAAATTCAAGGGGAAATCCTAAAAAAGCCCTTATTTTTCATGTCAATTCCTACTTTTTTATCAGTCTTGAAAAATCAAAATGCATTCATACAAAATGTGTGTTATTAACGTAGATTGCAGTTCTTATTCAGATATATGCTGATGCAGTGAAAGGCAGTTGACCTGTGGATCCATGTGTCAAGCTTGTTTATTGGTTGTGACTTTGTGATAAAGAGTTGAGATTTATGTAACATCTTATTTGTGTGTCATTTGAGTTTCTTTATTGTCAAATTTGACAAGGTAAGTCCTTTTAAATAATTAAAACTTCCACAATTTGGTTAAAAATTCCTAAATTTAGCCCTAATTTTTTAAAATTTTACCCCTAAAATTTGCCCTTATTTTTTGTCCAAGGGTGCTGGACAGCCTGACGTACGCATGTATTTACGTCGTTTCGTGAAACGCGGTTTGCGCTAAACTAAGATTATACGTACTAACTAGATTTACGTAGTCAGCGTAAGACTTAGTTGAAAATTTACACTTATTGATGAAACGGCGTCCAGGTCACTAACTGTGTAACTAATAGTATTGTGCTAGTTCAGATGAAGTCCAGTTGTTTAAGTATATGCATTTGATTTTACATTTTGCAGTGTGTATGTCAGTGATAAACTACCAGTCTTTATTAAAGCTCACTAGCACAGGGATTGACAGATATATTTTTAGCTCACTGGGACAAATGTCCGGAGACCTATTGTCATGACCGAGGTATCGGGGTTGGCATCACACTTTAAGGAAAAACTTTTAACCTTGGCTAGATCTATCTTTTCAACCAAGGGAGATTTCACATATAGATGACCAGGTCTTTCATTATGTACCAAGAACTTTAACCTTTTGCTATATCTTATGAACCAATGGGGATAGGTCTTTTATATTTCACATGTATATACCTTGTGAAAAGACCTTTTTAGCTCACCTGAGCCGAATGCCCAAGTGAGGTTTTCTGATCAAAATTTGTCCACTCTGTCGGCGGCGGCATAAACTTTTCACATTTTTATCTTCTCCAGAACCACTGGGCCAATCTCAACCAAACCTGGCTCAAAGCATACTTGGGTAAAGGGCTCTCAAGTTTATTCAAATGAAGGGCCATGCTCCCTTCAAAGGGGAGAGAATCACTAAAATAGGGTGGAGTCATTTAAAAATCTTTTTCTCAAGAACCACTGGGCCAGAGGAGCTCAAATTTACATGAAATGTTCTTGATATGGTGCAGATTCAAGTTTGTTAAAATCATGACCCCAGGGGGTAGGATGGAGCCACAATAGGGGATCAAAGTTTTACATTGAAATATATAGGGAGTGAATCTTTAAAAATCTTCTCAAGAACCACTGGGCTAGGAAAGCACAAATTTATCACATCAAAGACCTCTAACTGTATATTTGGGGGTCTATATCATACAACTTAGTCAAATGTCTTTCCTTTTGTTTAAGAATAATTTTGTCACGGCTGCAAGTCGAACCTGACAATAAATTACTCGCTCAATACGAATTTTTCTCGCATAATATGTTGGGTTGTTTTTTTCACGGCGTCGTGTGACCAAGATCTGACTAATTAGATTTCAACAATTTTGTCTGAGGCCTGATAATAGTACATACAATACTCGTCTGAATACTTGAATGAAGTTCTTGGCGAGGGCCCTTTCTGATTGAGTCAGTTTTCTAGTTATGGCGTATTTTGCAGGTCTATTGATCTGGATGACATTTTTTTTTTTTTTTAATTCTACAAATCTTTTTTATTCATTCATTCCAGCATATTCTTGTTGCATATTTTGAAAATATGCATGTTGTTTAGTTAATGCAAAGTTTAACGTGAATATGTGTGGACTGCAAGTGATGTTAGTTGTTCATTAGTAATATTGTTTTTGTTTGTCAGTCCCATGGATACATAACAGTAACATATACACCTCGAAGGAATAAGAATGGTCATTTATTCAAATACAAATCAAATAAATGACAATAAACAAACATATAGAGTCACAGTATGCAAAAAAAACACCAGTTCAATAAAAATGTTTGACTAGAATTTTACATTATACACCAGAGTTAAAAATACGATACAGATGGTAAGTGTCCCCAAATCATAATTGTATATTCAAAAATATACCAATAAATCTGAAATATATTTATAACCCCTACCCCTCCCCTCCTGCAAAAAAAACCCAAACAAGATGGGGTGTTATTTGCCCAAGAGAAAAAATACATACACACACTCCTAGAATCCAAATGTGGTTGTAAGAGATGCAGCTCATGTTTACAAATCAAAGAAATGACAACAAGCATGCACATGGACAATTCCTCTAAAAGCAACTGGGCCCTGTGCATGAGCAATAGCTGCCATCTATGTAAAGAGAAGTGCTCTTTTATCTTATGAAATACATAAAGAAAACAACCATAAACAATTTATTTACAGAAATATGTTTTATGTTTATAAATCTTGATATGAAAAGTGGAAATTGTAGGATGATGCCAGGAGACTGTTTTCTATGACTGGTAATGCTGAGGAGGGGGATTTGTCACCTGAACTGGCAGCTCTTATGAAAAGGCTATGGAAAGACTCAGGAGTGCAGGGCTGTTTTGGTCGCTCCAGAGAATACCAACTCAATGACTCAGCAGAATAGTAAGACAACCACACAGGTTTAAAAGTTACATGTGAAATGATATAATTTTACATTGCTTCACATGTATGCTTACCTTTGCATCTACCAATGCATTTTCTCAAAGGCATGGAGAAACTTCTCAGAGCCAGGATACTGTCATATATAATTTACATGTCCTCAACCTCTTTCAAATAAAGGTATTAGTTTTACTCTCACCCCTTAAGGAATTTACGGACCACATAAAATTCTATATTGGTTCAACTAAACCTTTTGTACACTGACATGAAACAATGACATCACAGGTGACATGTGTAGCTTGCAATGTGTTGTCTGCTTTCAATTTAAAGCATTTGGAATTTATTTCTTACACCTGACCATTTCACATTTTTAGCTGCTTCACCTAATTTCAACTTGCTACAAAGCATGCATGGGTAAAAAGGATTCAAGTTTGCTCAAATGAAGTGCCACACCCTTTTTAGCTCGCCTAAGCTGAAAGCTCAAGTGAGCTATTCTGATCGCCTGTTGTCCGTCTGTCTGTCCATCTGTCTGTAAACTTTTTACATTTTTGACTTCTTCTCCAGAACCACTGGACCAATTTCAACCAAACTTGCCAAAAGCATCCTTGGGTGAAGGGCTTTCAAGTTTGTTCAAATGAAGGGCCATGTCCCTTTCAAAGGGAAGATAATCACAAAAATAGGGTGGAGTCAATTAAATCTTCTTCTCAAGAACCACTGAGCCAGAAAAGTTATTAAAATGAAAGCTTTCTGACATAGTGCAGATTCAAGTTTGTTCAAATCATTGCCCCCCCCCCCCCCCCCCCCCCCCCCCCCCCCCCCCCCCGAGGGCCACAAGGGGTATCAAAGTTTTACATACAAATATAGGGAAAATCTTCTTCTCAAGAACCATTGGGCCAAAGAAGTTGACATTTACATGAAAGCTTTCTGACATAGTGTGGATTCAAGTTTGCAAAAATCATGGCCTCCAGGGGTAGGTTGGGGCCATATTAGGGACTAAGGTTTTACATGCAAATATATATGGAAAGTCTTCAGATATGGGCCAAGGTGACTCATGTGAGCGATGTGGCCCATGGGCCTCTCTTTGAAATAGAGACAACTAATTACTATGAATCATGAATTGTCTCCCTTCATGTGACCAGCCCTCGACCAATGAAATTGACTATTATTTGTTAAGGGCGGATCATAGAAGTTCGTTTTATACAACAAATATTTCATAACTTGTAGAAGCAATGTAAACAAACGGTGATTTAGTAAATGAATATAAATTCTCTGTGAATCGCTTGCACGATTCACAGAATTTGCCCCAAATCCAAATCCGTTCATATTGACCATGAACAGCTCAAATGTGCTGTTCAATTCTTAAATGTATTGTTGAAATTATAATACTGAGTGCTTGTTATTTGTTTACAGCTATCTTAATTCACTGGACAGGATATCACAACCTTCATATGTACCCACAGAGCAGGATGTCCTCAGGACAAGAGTGAAAACTACAGGCATTGTGGAGACTCATTTCACATTCAAAGACCTGCACTTCAAGTAGGCCTTCTTTACAATACTGCAGCAATTATTGGAGGGGGTACTTTTACGTATTTGTTGAATAAGTACCACCCTAAAGAAATATAGTAGTTTAGTTCAATGCACACTTCATTGTGTTCCTCCTGTCATCAAAATGGCAGTAACAAATGCAACAAAATGAGAATAAAGCTGTTTCAGCTGTTTATCTTATTGTTGTAGGGAAGTATTTGGAAAACATTAGAGATTTCATAGTCCTTGGGGCTAGTGATACTACTAACTAATACTTGCGTGACTGAGAAGGCCTGTAGGCCTTTCGTTAGGTTTCAAAACAACTGCTGTTATTTTTTCTTAAAAACTTTCACAATGAAGAATACTGTTGAATGGTTCATTTACATCATTTAACATAAAATCCAGGTTTCAGCATCAAAAATTGCACCTTCATTCATAGGCTTTAGAATTGGAACATTTATGAATATACTATATTGACGCGGACGCTGATACTGTGCAACACTGAGGACATTAAAGACTAACTTTCTAGGCATGGTGGACTTCTTGTGTAATAGAAATACACATACACCATGGCACACCGTGTGCACTGTGTAACAACGACCATTTTACACTGTGTTTTCCATCCTGCAATGGGGAATACTCATGCTTTGTGCTGTAATTATGGAGGTTTTGACAGGACACGGGTATATAATTTTAGCAGATAGCATGGCTAATATTTGTTTGATTTTTTCATATGTAGAATTTACATTTTGAGGAAATTGTCGAGGCTAACTTTCCCCAAAAAATCACCAAATCATCCAGATTATTGAGGCCCCACTGTAATGTTGGTTCTCAATTATATATACATGAAAAGAGCGCCACATGCTTACTCTAACCTGAACAATTAATATCTAGACATATTTTGAACTGTTTTAAAGAAGGCTTTTTATATTTACAGAATGTTTGATGTTGGAGGTCAGAGATCAGAAAGGAAAAAGTGGATTCACTGTTTTGAGGGTGTGACTGCTATTATATTTATTGTGGCCATGAGCGAATATGACTTAACACTTGTGGAGGATCAAGAAATGGTAAGCTTTTGTGACTGCAGGAAGTTAGAAGAAACCTGTCAGCTAATGCACTGCAGTAGTGATAAAGAAACTGCATAGCTATAGGACTAAATTCTTTTGTGAGGATGATAAAATGATTAAACAAGGCAACTGAAATAGTAAACAATGGTGGCGGAAGTTAATATGAAATAATGAGGTATTTTGATATGATAGGATGTTTATTGTGCTTGATATATGAGTTGACATAGACAGATAGGAATATTTATTTTATAGTGTAAACTTCATTTTATCAAACAGTACTTTTGAATATGCAGTAGATAAATTTCAGACATGGGCTTTTTAGTACCCATGCCCTGATGAAAGTAGATTGTTGGAGTATAAAAAATTCTGTAGCAATTTTTGTAGACATACATTGATCTGGGAAGAAATTTGTTCAGACAATTTGTCATTTTTTAAATTTATTTAGGTAGCTCAATTCACTTTTTAAAAAAAGGAAAAATCTTACAGTAAAAAAATTCCTTTCAGTTATTCTACAGCTCAGTTCACTTTTAGCTCTGACAGCTGAGCCAAAGCTGAAGTGAGCTTTTTTGCTACACGAAGTGTGTTGTCTGTCATTTTCAACATTTTCAGTGTTAATATTTCACAAAATTAACTTCTTGAAAACATGCTTGGCCAATATCAAATAAACTTAACGAAAAGCATCCTTGGATAAAGGGCCACACACTCTTGAAGGGGGAGGTAAATGAGAAGTAAGAAAAATTGGGTGTCTCCTTTTAGCTCACCTGAGCTTGTCTGATCACTCATTGTCCATCTGTTTGTAAACTTTTCACATTTCGACTTCTTCTCCAGAACCACAGAGCCAATTTCAACTAAACTTGGCTAAAAGTGGGAGTCAGATGAAGGGCCATGCCCCCTTTAAAAGGGAGATGATAACAAAATGCAAAAATAGGGTGGGGTCATTTAAAAAAATTCCTCTTAAGAACCAGTGGGCCAAAAAAGTTGAAGTGTACATGAAAGCTTTCTGAAATAGTGCAGATTCAAGTTTGTTAAAATCATGGCCCCTGGGGGTAAGATGGGGCCACAATAGAGGATCAAAGTTTTACATGCAAATATATAGAGAAAATCTTTAATGTTGTCTTACAATTTATAATTGTATTACGGAGATAACAAATCTGAATATCTTCATATATTATTACAAAATGAATAAATATAACATATAATTCTGATTGTAAATAAAAGTTGGAGTTTGAGAAATGTGTTTTTGATATGATATGAACAGGTTTTAAAATGAAATGATTCTGAATGAATATTAGCAATATTGTTAGCTGTGAAAATGATTTCAGATTATAGATTATGTGAAAGATATGACTCAAAATCTCATGTGATGCTTTGATACGTGGAATATATAGAATTCGCAAGTTAAACAAATATTACTGATAAGGTGGAAGTTTGATTAAAATTCTATCTAATCAATTATATACTAAGGGATCTCATGCTCACTACCTCCCCACAAAGTGATGGAAAATGTTTTTCCCATCCTCTAAAGCCTGAATCATGTGATTTAAGGCCTGCATTACATCTCATATAATCCTATGATATACCAAAAGTTGGCTGGGTAGAATTTCAGTCAAACTTTATCTTATAAGTAATGTTAATATGATTCATGAATTAATTGTGCAAAGTTTAACATTTTGAACGAGATTCCAGCTCACCTTAGCTTATCGTCTATTGTCTGTCTGTCCATCTGTAAACTTTTTACATTTTCGACCTTTTTCTCCAGAACCACTGGTCCAATTCCAACCAAACTAGGCAAAAAACATCCTTGGGTGAAGGGCTTTCAAGTTTGTCCAAATGAAGGGTCATGCTCCCCCCCCCCCCTCCCCCTCAAAGGAGAGATAATCACAAATATAGGTTGGGGTTAATTTAAAAAAAATTCTCAAGAACCACTGGGCCAGAAAAGTAAACATTTATATGAAAGTTTCCTGACATGGTGCAGATTCAAGTTTGTAAAAATTATGGCCCCCAGGGAGTAGGTTGGCCACAATACTGAATAGGAATCAAAGTTTTACATGCAAATATATAGGGAAAATCTTTACATATGGGCCAAGGTGACTCAGGTGAGCAATGTGGCCAATGGGCCTCTTGTTTGAATTCATTTATAAAACTGACCATGAAACTGTTTGACTCAGTATGTAACAACTCATTTGTAGAACCGAATGATGGAGAGTATGAAGCTGTTTGACTCAATATGTAACAACAAATGGTTCACAGACACATCCATTATCCTCTTCCTAAACAAGAAAGACTTGTTTGAAGAAAAGATCAAGAAGTCACCACTTACCATCTGTTTCCCAGAGTTTCAGGGTAAAGATCAATTTATGTGACATCTCTGCTAATCAGGGAATCAAGTTTAATTGTGTCAAATATTTGTACAGGCATATTTATTTTTCAACAGCTTCACAGCACTACCTGTTGTGTAGGCAAAAATTGTTGCAGCTGTGTATATTTCTAATTATGTTCCCCAAAGGAAGTTTGAGAACATATTATTTTTGCTCTATTTCTTAGTATTATGTCCCCTTTCACATAGTGCCAGAAACATTGTTTTTGCTCCATTTTTTTCTTCTTTTTAGCTCACCTGAGACGAAAGCTCAAGTGAGTTTTTCTCCCCAACCATTAACCATTGTCTGTCAGTCCGTCCATCTGTACATTTATCTGTAAACTTTTCATACTATCAACTTCTTCTCCAGTACCACCTGGCGAATTTCAACCAAACTTGGTACATTGAATGTGTGCCTCAAAACTATAACTGTCGATGCTGGGGAAACACACCTTAAACACATTGTTTTCAAGATGGATAAGAAGACATGTTGTAAACGTCTGGTTTTCCTGCATTGTCTGACACTATTTCTGCTGTGTTCACATCACATAGAAAGAAATCCAGGGCAAGGCAAAACTTGTGTTTATGTGTAAAACATTTATAAAAAGAAAATCTTCTGTAATGCTTTTGATATTTAATTGAAATTGAATAGATATTTAGAATGAGCAGTTAGCTTTTACCAAAATTGTAAATTTCATGATCTCAAGGGGTAGGAGTTTGTAGTACCAGGGTGGGGCCAAAATGGTTGGTAATTTAATGTGTTAACAATTGAACAATTTTAACTTCTTGATAACTATCATTCTAATTCTTTCCAAATTTGATATGAAGCATCTTTTGTACAAGGGTGACATGAATTGTAAATTTCAGGATAAAAAACTGACAAAACTTGACCAATTTTCAAAAATCTTCTCTACAACTGCATATTTTTAAGGAAAACAAAATGCATAGTAATGTAGATCAGGAAGGCCTCCACTAAAATTGAATTCATCATCCCCAGTGTAGAGGTTCTGACTCCAGGCCAAATTTGCTATACATGTATATGTGTAAAACATTTAAACAGTATCTACTTTAATGCTATTGATACTGAATTGCAACAAAATAGATATTAAGAAGGAGTAGGTAGCCCTTTACCAAAATTGTAAATTTCATTTCATAGTCATATAGTGTTGATATACCATCTTTCATTAGTGTGGCACTTTTGAGGGCATTTGTGTTTAAGAACACATCATGTTTTATACTGTTGCTGAATATTAGAATTTAGGTTAGATATGCAGAATTGGAAATTTTTTCTAGATTTCATAGCCCTTGGGGCTAGTGATACTTCTAACTAATGCTCAAGTGAATGGTTTTAAAGGCCTATGGGCAATCTAATTAAAATCAGACTTCTTGGATCCGCGCCATATACTCAGCGCAAGAAGATCTGACATAACCCAACCAGGCGTCATGTTCATGTGAACTTTATGTTAGCCAATCAGCGCGTTGCCTATGAAATCTTCGGTGTTCACAATTTAAGGAAAATTACTGCAATTGTTTGGTTTGAAAGAAAACACATCACAGCTAGATGTGATGTTACAAATGCACCGTTTACGTCGACTGGCATATTCCTTGCATTAATTTAGTAAACGAACTTGAAAACTATTCAAATCATACCCATCCCTATTTATACATAAATCGGAATTCACAATTAATTTAATTTGGGTGTATTTTATATCGTACGTTTTGTTATTTGTATGAACGAAATAGATTAGGCATTTTTGCGAAAATTTAAAATTCCTTATGTAAGAATATGCAATTTTATAGTGTGGAATAAACTTCATGGGAGGGAGATTACTGCAATTTGTTTACGAATTGCCAGGAACCGCCTAAATAGCCATCATTGTCTGTGGAATAAAATTCATGGGAGGTAGATTACTGCAACTTGTTTACGAATTGCCGGGAACCGCCTAAATAGCCATCATTGTCTGTATGGCGCAGTCTGACCGGCTGATAGTTCTCATGAATATTCCAAGTGAAAGGTCATGCGGACGTAACCTTCTATGTGGTTATGTCAGATCCTATTGTGGCGAATGTGAGCATATCTTAGGATCTGATTTTAATTAGATTGGGCCTATGGGCCTCTTGTTTATTATACCCCCCGAACGAAGTTCTGGGGGGTACATAGGAATCACTCTGTCTGTTTGTCTGTCTGTGCAGATTCGTGTCCGGGCCATAACTTCTTTGTTCTTTGACTTAGGCATACCATATTTGGCACACAGGTAGATCACCATGAGACGATGTGTCGAGTACCTTCATGACCACTATATGACCTTGACCTCAAGGTCAAAATTAAAGGTTTTTACAATGGATTCGTGTCAGGGCCATGACTTCTTTGTTCTTTGACATAGGCATATCATATTTGACACATGAGTGTATCACCATGAGGCGATGTGTTGAGTACCTGCATGACCTCTATATGACCTTGAACTTTGACCTCAAGGTCAAAATTGATTATAGGGTTTTGACATAGTCATACCTTAAGACATGGGTGTATCAACATGAGACTATGTGTCATGTACATTCATGACCTCTTTATGACCTTGACCTTTGATCTCAAGGTCAAAATTATAGGTTTATGCCATGGATTTGTGTTTGGACTATATCTTCCATTTTCTTCTACAAAGGCATACCATATTTTGACACTCGGGAAAGAGGTAATTTATACCTATTAACAACACCCTTTGGGAGATAGGGGTAAGTGGGGGGTATTCTTAGTGAGCATTGCTCACAGTACATCTTGTTATAAATTAACTTTAAAGATTATAAACTCAGTTGTTTTTTTTTCAGGCGATAATAATTTTGAGCAAGCTGCAGCATACATTCAATTGCAGTTTGAAAATCTGAACAAACGAAAAGACACAAAGGAAATTTATACCCATTTCACATGTGCCACTGATACAAATAATGTGCAGTTTGTGTTTGATGCAGTCACAGATGTCATTATCAAGAATAATCTCAAAGACTGTGGTCTCTTTTAATCAGGTAAATTTTCAATAAACCAGAATTTCTTTGTTTTAAACCAGATATTTATTTGAGATGTAATGTTTATCATTAGGTTGTTTTCTTATCTGGATTCAAAATGAGACATTGCAATGTATGATACTGTGAAGAGACACACATTGAATCCAAGGAATATTCCTTAGGTACTAGACTTCCTCAAGATTCCTCCTTTATACTGACACTCTTATATCTAGTTTAATTGGTATTTTATTGATTAAAGAGAGGGACAGGACAGAAGGTTGTAAATGTACTTCTCCCTACTTTTAATGTGATTTGTTACTGTAAAATGTACTTCTCCCTACTTATGATGGAATTTGTTACTGTAAAATGTACTCCCTACTTATAATGGGATTTGTTACTGTAAAATGGCCAAAACAGGTAAGGCCAAAAAAACCAAATAGACTTTAGTTTCACAAGAATTGCCTGAAAGCTCAGATTTCTCCTTCAACTATTTCATACTTTTTTTTTTTTTTTTTCCAGGAATCAACTTGTGTTTAAGGGGACGTAACCAAGTGAGAGATTGAAAAATTGATCAAATCACTGAAATCCTCCGTCATCATTGTGACAATCTCTCTGTTTTGTAACTCTGGCTGTCCAGTGGTCTTTGTGATCTGTAGTGACCCTGTAATACTGACCAGACTAGAAGGAAAAGTGACAACAGGATCAGTGTGTTGTTTCTTATAAAAGAGACTACACTTGACACAGATAGCAATCAATTTCTCGTATTTCATAATGGCATGCAACTGTATACAGAATGGTTGTTGGAGTTATTTTCATTAAAGCTGTTGGGATTAATTTCATTTAATCACTTACACTTTTGTATTTTTTGATTGGAATTGTGTTATGACCTATATTGACATATATCTCAAGGGTTTTAGGAAATATTAGAATCAAAATTTTAACTTGAATTAAGAAAACATTTCGCAGTTCCATGGTTTGCTATTCTGAGGTCCCAATGGTCACAAACTGTATTAACTGTCATATAATGATGATTTGACAAATTTTACTTCTTTTTGCATCTGACAATAAACCCAATGCTGTAAATAATGATTAAATATTATTATTGCTTGCCTTTTGTATGGGATGGGCATTGTATGTTATTGATACAAATAAGAATCTTTTTCACTGTTCCTTAGAATGTTGTATATTAATTGGAGATTTCAATTTGCTTTACTTTCTGATTTCTGATCATTTGGCTGATGCTTACTATTAGCCTGAACAAGAGAGCCAGTAACAATGCCAAGTGTACACAACCCACCGCAATAAACTACAGTACCACCGTCATAGTAAAGCAATGCTCAACAGCAATTGCAAGATTTTGTAATTTATGTTTATTACCATATTTCATTAGGGGGGGGGGGGGGGGGGCTGATATTATCAGTATTGAAATTATAAATGCAATGAATACATCTAGAGTTTGGAATCTGTTTTTGCCAAAATATTTTGATAGTCTAAATTTTTGTGAATTTCTTTCTTGGCTTTCTGACTTCAGTTTTCAAATAAAGTATGAATCTTTATTCTATTTCAGCTTACACACAGTGGGGTTTTTTTTTTTACTATCTTTTCAGTCATGTTTGTAATGGAATATTAGAGGAACAAATGACTCAATATTTTATTTTTTTACCAACAATGGAAAAAAACCAGGTATCTATTTTTTTATGCACTTGTTAATTTTTACCTGAGTTTCACATAATTTCATTAATGTCATCGTATTCATGGTTTTGTGATATTGCCGTATCTGAGTATAAAACTTCAGCACATTATTTCTTGGTGCAATAGTTTATTAAATGATAAATTTGCTTGTGGGATCAATGAAGAAGTAATATTTGGTATGATTAATTAAGGAGTAATATTTGGTATGTGAATAAAGATATTTCTGTCATATTACTACAGATTCAATTTGAGTAAGGTCTTTTTTTCTTTTGACATGAATTATGATCATTACATGAATTATTTCTTTATCAGCAGGACGTATGTGTCTGTATTTGTAGAATTAAAGCTCTTGAATTTAGCCTACTTTTGTTTTGTGCTTGAGATACATAAGAATGGTGAAAAGAATTGATTATGCCACATGGTTTGGCTCTGCCAGAAATTTAAATCACTGTATTCATGCCTTTCAATGCCCCTGTCATATTAGGATACTGGTGCTAATCTGCATCCCCAATTTGTAGCTGTAAGGGGGAGGGTGTCAAAACGATTCATATGTTTCTAACTTCCATTTTTAGCTCACCCGAGCTGAAAGCTCAAGTGAGCTTTTCTGATCCGTCATCCGTAAACTTTTTACATTTTAGGTCCAGAACGACTGGTCCAATTTCAACTGAACTTGGCAAAAAGCAACCTTGAGTGAAGGGCTTTCAAATGAAGGGTCATGCCTCCATAGGGGAGGTAATCACAAAAATGGTGGGGTCATTTAAAAATCTCAAGAACCACTGGGCCAGAAGAGCTGAGAGTTACATGAAAGCTGCCTGACATAGTGTAGATTCAAGTTTGTTAAAATCATGGCCCCCAGGGGTAGGTTGGGGCCACAATAGTGGATCAAAGTTTTACATGCAAATATATAGGGAAAATCATTAAAACTCTTCTGATGAAGAATCACTGGGCCAGAAAAGTTTACATTTACATGAAAGCTTCCTGACATAGTGCAGATCAAGTTTGTTAAGATCATGCCCCATGGGGGTACAATAGGGCATCAAAGTTTTACATAGTAATATTCTCAACAACCACTGGGCCAGAAAAGTTTACATTTACATGAAAGCTTCCAGACATAGTGCAGATTCATGTTTGTAAAAATTATGGCCCCCGTGAGTAGATTGGGGCCACAGTAGGGATCAAACGTTTACATGTGAATATATAGGGAAAATCTTTAAAATATGGGTCAAGGTGACTCAGGTGAGCGATGTGACCCATGGATCTCTTGTTTTCGTTTTGTAAATGAATAGTAATTGTGTGCATATTTTGAAAGATCATAAAGATGTGCACAAAGGACTCCATATTGAGACTTAAATGTAAATATGAGACTCCCTGTATGGGCTAACGTTAAGGCATTTGGTCCTCTTGTTTGTATTGTAAACAAATGCGAGATATCTTTTAATTATGTCACAAATGGAGCTTTACGAAGAGGCTTACTTTTACCATCGATGGCTGACTTTTTACAATTTAAAGGGATCAACTCCAACTACAGAAACTGGACCGAAATAAATAAATATACAGACTGCTTCAATAAAAACACTAAACCGACAATTATGTTTATTAATACAGTATTGTAAACTCTTTAGCAACTCTTATTCTTTCTACATTTGTTCGACACTTTTGCAATGCACTACTCGTTTTAATTTGTTATTAAGTTAATTATATCGATATTCAGATGCAATCCATTAACTGAGAAATGCATAAAGGGACCCAGAAAATTGCCATAAAAAGAAAGAGTGGTTTTAAGTTATACTGTGCATCATAAGTGTACCACAGCGCACTCAATGTAAGCAGGCAAACTCAAGTTATCCTGACGATTTCTAAATAATGTGTCATCAGCCCTGAAAGCTTAAAAGTTCTCTTTATATCACATGTTAGGATATTCCGGCTTCCCCATGAGCAGAGCCACCCCCATCCAGCCACACATATATTTGGACCGCAGCTCTATACTAGACCAAAAAATTGAGGGGGTAGGCTTGTCGATATATATTTTTTCATAGCCCCTCCCTCTCATTTAAAAAAAAATAACATGTCCTTGTTTCCCTCTCTTTCGTGTTGAATCTCTAGGTCTAAATGTGAAGACAACAAATAAGATTGATTGATTGTTGTTTAACGTCCCTCTCTAGAATATTGCACTCATATGGAGACGTCACCAATGCCGGTGAAGTGCTGCAAAATTTCGGCCTATGCTCGGCGAAATTTTGTTAAAGATCCCTCCCTCTTTGAGCAGGGAGGGATCTTTATCGTGCCACACCTGCTGTGACACGGGGCCTCGGTTTTTGCGGTCTCATCCGAAGGACCGCCACAACAAATAAGTGATGTGTAATTGTATACATGTATATCAATTAATATACACAGTAGAATCAACAATGTTTGTGGTAACTCAGTGACTCCTGAAAATTTGGCCCCATGAAAATCGATTATTCCCTACTGTACTAGTATATTCTATACATTATCTTAATAATAATATTTATTGCAGAATACATTCATATGGATTAAGCAAACAAATGAACAGTTTAGGAACAATGATATAACCATTTGACATGCGCTTGTCCTCAAGAGATGCCGTGGATAACCGGATTAGAATAGGTCCTCAATACCCCTTGCTTGTCATAAGAGGCGACTAAATGGGCGGTCCTTTGGATAAGACTGGAAAAACCGAGGCCCCGTGTCACAACAGGTGTGACACGATAAAGATCCCTCCCTGTTCAATGGCCGTAAGCACCGAATATAGGCCTAAATTTGCAGCCATTCACCGACAATAGTGACGTCTCCATATGATTGATTGGTTGTTTTTTATGGAGCACCAAATTAACATAAACTCAAATAATTGAAGATATCATCAATTCAATTATTGCTCTCTTTAATTGAATTAATGCGCGCATCAATTGAATTAATGAGAGCAATAATTGATTTGATGCGCGCATTAATTCAATTATTGCTCTCTTCAATTCAATTGATGAGAGCATCAATTTCGTAGAAATATTGCTCGCAATAATTAATTTAGAGCTCGGTATAAATAATTTGATGATCTCTTTAATTCAATTGAAGATATCTTTAATTATTTACAATGCTTTTGTATAAGAAATTAATGCGCGCATAAATTCTTTTAGAGAGAGCAACAATTCATTAAAGAGATCATTAATTCAATTGTGGATATGTTGAATTAAATATATGTTTAATTATAGAGTTGCTCTCTCTAAAAGAATTATTGCTCTCTTCAAATGAATTAAAGATATCATTAATTCGTTGAAGAGAGCAATAATTGAATTATGCGCGCATTAAATCAATTGTTGCTCTCATCAAATGAATTAATGCGCGCATCAATTCAATTATTTCTCTCATCAATTGATTTAATGCGCGCATTATATCAATTATTGCTCTCTTCAATTGAATTGTAGCGCACATCAATTCAATTGTTGATATCAATAATTCATTTGAAGAGATCATTAATTCAATTAAAGCGCGCATCAATTCAGCTGAAGAATTAATGATATCAATTCAATTAATGTGCGCAATAATTCAGAATTAAAGATATCATTAATTAGTTGAAGAGATCTTTAATTAAATTGTTCCACCCATCAAATGAATAATTGAATTAATCTTGTTCTTTAATCTTTAATCTTCTTTAATATTGTTCTTTAATACTTCAATTATTTAAGTTTATGTTACTTTGGCGCTCCATAGTTTTACGTCCCTTTCTGGATTTTTCATTCATATTGAGAGGTCACCATCTGTAGGTGAAGTACTACAAATGTAGACCCGGCCTATGTTTAGCGCTCAGCGCCGTAGTACTGAGGGTTCTTTATCGTGCCTCCGTTTTTAAGATCATAGCTGAACGGCTCGAAATTTTCATTTCTAAATGCCGGGCGTTTGGCGAAGGAGCAATCACTACCTATTTTAACATCTTAGGTTTTCCATGTGAGTGAAAAATTCTCCAGAGGGACGTTAAACCATATCAAATCAATCAATCTTAGGTTTGATTGGCACTTAAGCGGGGCTTGAATTCCCGACCTCCCGGATGAAGTGAACGCTCTACTACTGAGCTACCACGACCGCACATCAGTGAAAAATTATCGAGTGGGGCGTTAAACAATATATACAGCAAATGATTGCGGTAAAGTCTTTGAATTCTGCAAATTTTCATATTTGGAGTTGGCCCCTTTAAATTGTAATAGTCAGCCGTCGATTGTAAAGAACTCCAATAGGATGTGTATAAATTTTAAGGAATAAGAGTGTTCCTACGTAGTTAGGAGGTCTTCACTTAAGATGTTCCTATTTAAAGATATCGTCGAGATACATTCCTAACTTTTTAGCTCACCTGAGCTGAAAGCTTAAGTGAGCTTTTCTGATCGCCTGTTGTCCGTCGTCTGTCTGTCCGTCTGTAAACTTTTTTACATTTTCAACTTCTTCTCCAGAACCACAGGGCCAATTATAACCAAACTTGACCAAAAGCATCCTTGAGTGAAGGGCTTTCAAGTTTGTTCAAATGAGGGCCATGTCCCCTTCAAAGGGGAGATAATCACAAAAATGCAAAAATAGGGTGGGGTCATTTAAAAATCTTCTAAAGTACCACTGAGCCAGAAGAGCTGAATTTTACATAAAAGCTTCCTGAAATAGTGCAGATTCAAGTTTGTTCAAATCATGGTCCACGGGGTTTGGATGGGGCCACGAAAGGGGATCAAAGTTTTACATACAAATATATAGGAAAAATCTTTTAAAATCTTCTTCTCAAAAACTACTGGGCCATGAAAGTGGAAATTTGCATAAAAGCTTCCTGACATAGTGCAGATTCAAGTTTGTTAAAATCATGGTCCCCAGGGGTAAGATGAGGCGACAACAGGGGATCAAAGTTTTACATACAAATATATAGGGAAAATCTTCTTCTCAAGAATCACTGAGCCAGAAAAGCTGAGATATACGTGAAAGCTTCCTGACATAGTGCTGATTCAAGTTTGTTAAACTCATGACCCCTTGGGTTATGATGGGGCCACAATAGGGGTAACAGTTTTGCATAACTAATAAGTAGAAATAATTCTTTAAAAATTTTCTCCTTAAGAACCATTGGGCTAAAGAAGTTTACATTTGCACAAAAGCTTCCTGACATGGTGCAGATTAAAGTTTGTAAAAATCATGATCCCCGGGGGTAAGAAGGGACCACACTAGGGGATCAAAATTTTACATACAAATATATAGGGAGAATCATTAAAAATCTTCTTCTGAAAAATTACTGGCCAGAAAAATTTACATGAAAGCTTCCTGATATAGTGCAGATTCAATTTTGTAAAAATCATGGCCCCTGGGAGTAGGTTGGGGTCACAATAGTGGATCAAAGTTTTATATGCGAATATATAGGGAAAATCTTTAAATATGAGCCAAGGTGACTCAGGTGAGCGATGCGGTCCATGGGCCTCTTGTTTCCTAAGTTATATCTTAGGACATATCTTACGATAAACCTTAGAAAGTTTTGTGAACAAGCCTGCAGGTCTTTAAGGATATTTATGCAAAAATTCCGAATCATCCTAGCCCAGCAGACATCAAAATCAGACCTCTAGTTGCAGGATCAACATATAAAACTCACAGAATTAGTTAACTATTGGATTATTAAAACCCTATGTTAGTGAAGTTCAAAGTTACAAAAGAGATGCAGTAGATTTTCCAAACAGTCAACACCACTGTCATGATCGTGTGCAGGATTGGACAAAACAAGATGGCAGACGGCATTTCCAAACAAAGGTAGGCTCTTAAAACTCTTCATTTTACCGACTTATTAGACTACGAATTTATTAATTTAAAACACTGTCTGGCCAGGGAGGCATCATTAAGTTGATTGGTTGTTGGAATTCTTGCTCATGTACACGTACAACTCTAAATTCATTGATCGAAGTTGACGATGTTGCCTCGATAGAATTCAAAGCGGGCGAAGATGTTTCTAATCATGTTTTCATGCATTTTAAGAAAGATATTTTCGGTAAAGTAGACTCTGCACATATCTTTTGATGAAAACTTGAACCAGTGTATGCGATTTGTCCCTTAAATTGCCTTGGTTAGATAGATATCTTGACTTGAACATTTACTAATGTGAAGGATTGGACTGTGGTCGTTTCCACGATAAACGTGCCGGATTGGACCTCGATTTTGGTTCAGGATTGGACCCTCTTTTTATCTTTATTTTCAAAATCCTTTATATTGTCGAATCTCGACTTCACTTTATCATATTTTAGTTTGATTAATGTAGCTTATTAGATTCTCAGACATTTCCAACATGACCATGGTGTATTTTGAATTTTTTTTTACTGTTATCAAATTACATCGTCGTTTAAGTTCCCAACGACGACAATTGCTACTGTAAAAATATTAATTCGTTATCTCCTTCAAATTGAACCAATATAACAGATCTATACATGAATCACCAATCTTTGCTTACGACAGATGTAACGTTGCCTGTTCGTATCCAGGACATATAAGGCCATTTTGACCTATAAAACACGTGAGAAATTATCATCATTTTATAATCCTCTGTAACAATATAAATTCGACGTTTCCTGAATTCAATTAAACCGCTTACATATTCCCTAATCCCAAACTCTGTTATATAGATTTTCTCCTTTCTTTCAAGTATCAAGCCCTAGAACTTCATTCCATGAGATGGGTACACTTCGAATGTGCGAAATTGGTGGTGAGGAATTCAAGACCAATTCTGAATTTCGTAGGCATGTAAAAAGGAAACATCAATCAGAGAAATCGTCTTCGTTTGTGACCAGTGCAACACACGCTTTTGCACATTATAAAAGGAACATGAAGTAAAAAAAATTACATTGTTTTCTGAATACACGAAGTGCATACATATACCATGGCAGCCGTTTTATATATCCGTTTATGTACATTATGAAACGATTATTTTTACGGTATTATGCTTTGTTTTACAGAGATACTTCTAATCTTTTACATTGCATTTTACACATGTTGATTTGTTATTTCATTGAACCAGAAATGTTCTTAATTTTTACTTGTTATTAAATATATTTCAATGTTATTGCGTTTGTATTGAACTGATAACAACTAGTGAAAATTTTGTATTGAAGAGTAACCTCTCATCTGAGCAGCAAATATTGAAGAAGAAAAAACATCATGGACAAAACTGCTTTTCATTTAGGTTCATATTTCAGCTACAGGAGTGATATTGCGAATTTCTGAGAAAATATCCTTTTTATTTTCTTTCATCAGTATATGCACTCTAAGGTTGAATTCAATGTAATTATAAGAAACCAAAGGTTTTTAAATACAAAAATACTGATATTTACTACATTTCAACAAACACTTTTACCGTAAGTAATTATCCTTGTAAGTGAGTTGGCCTCGATATCTTGCACGACATATGCACTCAAGATTTTTAGAATTAAAATGATAGGGGAATTTTTCAAAAGATAATAAATCTTCTTTAACAATCAAAACTGGTTCCAGCAGAAGCATACATATGAAAAGAACAAGTGTATGTGGACAGATGATTAAGTATTGAAAACATGAACACGTTTATCGTGGAAACGACCACAGTCCAATCCTGCACATTAGCAAATGTTCAAGTCAAGATATCTATCTAACCAAGGCAATTTAAGGGACAAATCGCATACACTGGTTCAAGTTTTCATCAAAAGATATGTGCAGAGTCTATTTTACCGAAAATATCTTTCTTAAAATGCATGAAAACATGATTAGAAACATCTTCGCCCGCTTCGAATTCTATCGAGGCAACATATCGTCAACTTCGATCAATGAATTTAGAGTTGTACGTGTACATGAGCAAGAATTCCAACAACCAATCAACTTAATGATGCCTCCCTGGCCAGACAGTGTTTTAAATTAATAAATTCGTCGTCTAATAAGTCGGTAAAATGAAGAGTTTTAAGAGCCTACCTTTGTTTGGAAATGCCGTCTGCCATCTTGTTTTGTCCAATCCTGCACACGATCATGACAGTGAACACAATCAATTCTATTTGTTGTGACCAACCTCTACTCTAACATTCCACGTGATCTAGGATTACATTGGATGGATAGATTTCTATAGTCTTTTGCATGACAGATTTCCAAAAGAATTTGTTGTAAAAAATTCTACAATTTATCATACCCCCTGCAAATGAAGTTTGGGGGGGGGGGGGTATATTGGAATCACCATGTCTGTTGGCCTGTTTGTAGATATGATTTTGTCCAGGCAGTTTCTAAGAAACTAGTGCATGGACTTTTCTGAAAATTTGTACACTCATTACTCACCATATGAAGATGTGCACCTGGTATTTTCATATTGATTGGACAATTTTTATGCCCCCGATATCGAAGATCGGGGGGCATATTGTTTTTGTCCTATCTGTCATACAGTCTGAAAGTTTAACCTTGCTAATAATTTTTGAACAGCAAGTGCTAGAGCTTTAATAATTCGAAGGACGAAATATTGCCCGACACGGAGCGGAGGACAGTATTATCGTCCCGAGGGGGCTGACATGATCAATTTTGCTCGAAAACACAGTCAATAATTGTTTTGTTCTATGAAAAACAAAACGAATCAGTAAAATAGTATTTTGTTATCATTAATAATTAGCATTCAACGTACAAGCCATTGGAAAAAATTCATCTAAATAAGGTAAGTAGTTTGTGTCTTATGCATTATCTGCAATTAGATTGATTTCTTTAATTATTGCTTAAATTGAAGTTGATTGTAACATTACAGTTTTTAAACAATATCAAAGTGGCCCCTTTCCATCTCTCTTACATTCTCACATTCCCGATTACAACAGAAAAGCAGCAGGTCGCAGAAAACTGTTTTGAAGACTCGGTGGGTTTGTGGACCACAGTCGAATACATTTTTAAGCGCTAAGCGTAGCTTAAGCGCTTATTGCCGCCAGTTGGATTTTGCTTTCGTCATCATGTTTCCGGTTTATCGCCACCTATAGGCGAATTTATGCATCGCTGTAGTCGACAAGTCGTGTTTAAAGTAGTCGTAATTTTGCAACCGATCTAGCACGGGGATAACATTCATATCTGCAGTTGCATTTCCCCCCGGAAATACAGTTCGTTGAACAGTGAATAAAATATGTATAAAAAGGTTGATATTTTGTCCTCATTCTTGGGGAAAGTGAGACACAGATGCAGGTCATTCTTCAGTTAAAATTCCAATTTGAATCTGCGTCTGTAATAATTAAAGTGATTCAAAATCTAAAATTGAATAAGAATATGTATATGAAACCGTTTTAGCTAGGGTGCCTTTGCATTGTTACCTTCGCATGGCGCTTAGAGGCCAGGAAAATCAATTTGCATGGTGCAATCTATAATTAGAAGCCACGTCATTAAGCTATACACGAGTCAGGAGGGTTTTCCACGTGTGTTTTGGCTGCTGTTCCGACTCAGTAAAATTTCTGTCCGACGCAGCAAAAATGTGTGCAACACAGTAAAAAATTAACTGATCCGCGTCCATTGTGAACGAGAAAGAATTTGTGCACGATTATGCTTTGACAGCGAAGGACAGAGATCGGTGTCTCAGAAGGATGATATTGCGTAACTGCTTACACCTTCCCCGATCATATATGTAAGTCGGTCATGCAGAAATTTAGAGGATGCAACGGTGTAACTTAAGCTTACTTTATTATTTCTAAACGACCAAGATATTCTTCAGAATCATCGTCAACACAATCAAATTTGATTTCGTGATTTAGTTTCAAAAATGAGACTAAAAATAATAGTCTTGGGGCAAAGAAAAGATAAAAGGTACAACATTATATTATATTATATTATGGAAGACAATACCCCGGTTTCAAGTATTCAAAACACCGCGTGGAATTTTACGAGGGCTGTATACTGAAATACATATGTTTAGAACAAGTGTTAGATAAACATTACCATTGATAAACATCACCATTGTGTCAAGCATGAATGTGAAATGGTTTGCGGTCCACAGCACGCTACATACAACGAAGAGTAATCGTGTTTTCAATTTCTTTGTACTTCAAACAAACAATTGACAATGACATGCATATGCTACATGTATTTCCGAATATACAAATGATGAAGAAGGGGGAGGGGCATGGATGTACTGTCGTTGTTCCCTGTCCCCACATTTTGTTTTCGCTGAACGATCTTTTCATATAAAAAAGATGCATTTAGTTTTTTGGTGAGATGCCTCTTCATTATTTCTAATAGCGGTTTGAACATTACCGTTTGAAAATTACTTCTGTAACTTTTCAGTGCCTAGTTTGGGATTCTCATTTAGCTCAGTTATACATGTATTTATCGGACTTATTTGGATTCAGATTCTCTCCAACCTGATTTTGAATTCAAAATAACTTCATTATTGATTACAAAAAATAATTCCACTTTCATGGTTTGATTGCTATTTACAGATAATTATGCACTGGATTCTGTAGTACAAGTCATACAGATGCATGTTTATATGTGTATTTAAATGATTTCTGGTAAAGTAATGAAATGGATGTAAAGCGTTTCATAATCCTGCATTATTGGTGTGTTTTGACATGTGGCATTTGTTAGTGTATGTGGTTATGTGTAATTTTCTTTTTTGTCCAGTTTGTTTGTTCCTTTCTATTATAAGTGACTTACATATATGTATCAAACTATTGATTTGTTTCATTTCAGTTGTATTCTAAAAATATTTCATACACTATTTAACTGGAACACAACAGTAAGTTAGTTGCGTAATAACAATTGAACACTTTATACCGAAAACTACCATTACAACTGTTTTCACATTTTCTACCAAAAATGTTCTTCTCTATAACATCACATCTGTAAGAGAAAAAAATGCATAGTCATGTAGAGCATTTAATGATCCAGGGACCGGAGCAGAGCGGATCAGAAACCCTTCCCTTGGGAAGATGGGTGGGAGCTAAACAGGGTATAAAGTGTTCATTTGTCAAATATTTGAATAACATAGCCTTAAATGCTATTGATTGATTGTATCTTGTTTAACGTTCTTCTCAATAATTTTTAATTCATATGGAGACGTCACCAAGACCGGTGAAGGGCTTCAAATTTAGGCCTATGCTCGGCGCTTACGGCCATTGAGCAGTGAGGGTTCTTTAGCGTGCCACACCTACTGTGACACGGGACATCCGTTTTAAAGGCCATCTCCGAGGACCCGTGACATTCACACCTGATGCCGAGAGTTTGGTGATGGAACTGTCACTATCTGTTTAACGAACTAGGTCTGTCGTGACCGGGATTCGAACCCCGACAGCCCGCATACAGAGCGAACACTTTACCTCTGGACCACCGCAGCGGTGGTAATGCTATTGATACTAAATTCTGATTATAGATATTTAATAAGAACAGGTGTCCTTTACCAAAATTGTAAATTTCATGATCCAAGGACAGGGTTTTAGTTTAGTGTGGGATCAAAATTATCATAGTGACCATTGTTT
>NC_079170.1:54750189-55017689 GCF_947568905.1 Ostrea edulis | reverse complement strand
TGAAATTGAAATGGTTGCTTAATCACACAGTTGAAAACATTCCTTATTATGTATGTTAATTATTAACCATAAGTATTTGATTTGCTCATCTGGTTCAAATAAAAAGTGGAGAAATCAATCAGATTTTTCCTGTCCAATGTATTTTTTCTTCTTCTTTCTTCAACATTACAGTCATTGGACGTAATGTTTTTTTTTTTTTTACTGAGGTTCACAGTTGTGATATTTTGTAATATTTACATTTCCAATGCGTTTGCCTTTCGATATCTTTACAAATTGTAATGGTTGTCATTTCTTCAGGAATGTATTGCAGGTGTGAACAATGGGCGTATGAATCTCAATAAATATAGTACATCTATTTTAATGGCTGGGAATTCTGACAGAAAGTAGAATTACCAAAGAAAAAAAAGTTAAGTAAATTTTAATTTTGAAAATACACGAGGGTATGAAGTACAATGCTTCATGGCTAGCATACTTTTCATGAAGCACTAACACATTTTATGAAGTATGCATACCTATATGAAATATAAAGTAGTGCATTCCCTGATGTATTTTCAGAAATGAAATGGAATGCCTAATCAATATTTAGAAATACAAACACACAGAGATATTTTAATATTTTTTGAAAAAGTTTAAACATACATGTAACAAAAAAAAAGAAAAAGAAAAAAAAAGAGCAAGGCTTTGCCCTATGTAAAGGAACTGCTTGATTCGTGATTTCCCCCCAAACTCTGTTTTTCACTTTGAATGATCAAAATCTACTGCCTAATGTGTTTGAAAGATTTACACATTATGACAGAAGCTCATTATAGAGAGGTTGTTATTTGTTGGGTAAACAAAGATTGAGGTATATATTATTGTTTACAAAGTTTTGAAAATGTATGGTTATTGATCTAGTAAGTTTATGTTATATATCACATATCAAGTATTCTTTAGGTAAAATGTGCCATTTAAAAGTTAAGTTTTTGTCTGTGCAAGATTTGGATGCTTTAAATTACACTAGTTTGTAAACATAAATAAGGCTTGAGTTGTCGTCTACATAACACAGAGTTAAGGTAAAATACAGCTGCTCTTATCCTTGCATTAAGAAGGTCCAAATGCCCAATGGGCCCAAGTTGCACATGAACCTTGTCCAGGAACTGATGAACCTTGTCCAGGAACTGATGAACCAGTTGTCCAGGAACTGATCAACCGTGTCCAGGAACTGATGAACCTTGTCCAGGAACTGATGAACCAGTTGTCCAGGAACTGATGAACCAGTTGTCCAGGAACTGATGAACCTTGTCCAGGAACTGATGAACCTTGTCCAGGAACTGATGAACCAGTTGTCCAGGAACTTGATAGCTGAACAGTTTTGTTGTGGTTTTGCTCTGGCTTCATGTTCACTCTCGGAGAATCAAGTGAACAGAGTAACTGAATGATGATGAGTGGATTTAAAGTGCAGACTGCTAGGCAGGGTCCCTGCTGCACGTGGTATGTCCTGGTCCAGCCACAGATTTTCTCCTCTCTCCTATATGTACTACAGTTGGTGCCGTTGACCATCCCTGGATTTGCAGGTAAAACTCCTGCCAGGGGCCAAAAAAAATCAGGGTTGTGTGTGTCTTCAAGGGCAATGACTAATTAAGGAGGGAGTAATGTAGTAGTTAGGGCGATATGGATAGTGGATATAGACCTGTCATGGTAGCTCAGTGGTTAGAGCACCTGACGTAATGCAGGGGTCCCGGGTTCCATACCCGGTCCAGCCACAGATTTTCTCTCTCCTATATATCTTTCCAGTATCAACCATATCCAGACATGAAAAGTACTCAACATAAATGACTGACAGTAAGTATCAGGGCTTCAATTAAATGCAATCTATGCAATAAAATAAAAATCAGATCTGTCACACCTGTTTGTGACAAGGGAATGACAGATCATCCTCTTTACCAGGAGATTGATAATTTTTCTTGCTAGGTGTTGGTGATGCTACCTGTACAGTGGTCGTTATAGTAGGTGTCGTTTGTTTTGAGGTAGTTTTGGCTTGTTGTTTTAGCTTAGTTTACTTGATGTTTGTGGAGGCCTGAGTCAGTGGTGGGTACCCTAAGCTCTGGTGCATCTCCAGAAATGTTTGGAAAGTTAGTTCGCGTTTTGTCTGCCACTGCCAAGGCTTTGATGGGTTCTATTTCTGTCACTTCAACTAGAAGGACTAACTTGCCTTCTTCGGCATGAATTGTCATTGCCAGCAAATATACTTTATAGTATGACCGGCAACCTTTGAAGTAGGCATATGTAGCGGTAGCTGATGAGCGGATCATAGGATCTAATGTTAATTAGAATGGCTTGATTTACAGTTTGTCTTGCTGGTACATGGCTTGAAGTCAATTTGGTCTCCACAAAGCCTTGTTACAGATGCCAAAGTGTGATGGTCTGCAACAAACTCGTATGGTGTGACACGCCAAAATGCGATGTTGTGAGACGAATGCGCCAAAGTGTGATATGCCAAAGTGTGATGGTCCACACCAAAATGAGTTTTCCTTATTGTTTTGTACATGGCATCACTTCTCCTTTGGTCCACACAGGGGTTTTGTTGAATTTCTGCAATCATTTGGTGTTTTGTCAGAACCCGACCGTGTGCCTTATTGACCTTCGAGATCCTGTAGAACACTGACCCCATGTCATATGGAGTATGTAGTTGGAGATCTACTTTAATACGGAAGTTTTCCCCATGTGTAGACCCAATTCTTCTTTGATCCTCTTTGCTCCCTATGATACGGATTATTTGCTTTCAACTTGCAGATTTTTTCTATATCTCTCATAACCGACCAAAACTGTTCTGGACTTCTGGACTGGCTGGACCTGGGTCATTCATCTCCTTTTTTTTAATTCATCCATTAAAAAACCTTCACTTGGGCAAACAGACACTTCTATAATTTCTTTGATTGGATATTGAAAGACATTACAAATGATATGTCATAAATGTTACTTTTACCCCACACCATCGGATTTTGGCATGCCATATTACCATTGCACTTTGGTGTGGTACACCTACAAATGATGGGCCATTGCATTTTGGCATGCCAGACCATCACACTTTGACGTAGCGTTTCTGTAGGAGAGGGACCGTTGCACTCTGGCATCGCAAATTCCAGTATGCCAGTCAACATAAACTTCAAAACCTTTATGTAGCCAATATAAATGATCACACTTTTAAAAGAGCTAGGTCATTGGAAATGATTTTCAGCATTACTGTTTTTCAATAATAAATATAAAAGTTCAAGTTGTATAGATAGCACATTGTTGTGGTATTTTTAGATATCTTCGGTCAGCTGTAAATAAATTTGAAGCTATATTAATTCGGTTGGTAATTCTGTAGTTTTCAGGCTATGGGTGAACATTTAAAGCTTATAGTCTTCTACCCTTATCTTCCAATATCCCAGGGGGAAAAGACTGTACGATTACTGGAGATACATCACCAAAAAGTATATTCTTTGAAAAAAATGATGGTAAAAAGGGACCACAAGCTACATATTAAGTGGGGAGGTCCTTTTTTTTTTAACTTGACACATACTAACTAATTTTATCTCAAAAGTTGAGAGATATATCTCTTAACCCTAAGAGATATCTCTTAAAGTTGATAGATATATCTTAATTAACTTTAAGAGATATCTCTTTAAAGTAATTAAAAGATATATCTTTGAATTAGAGGGATTTCTCTCAAAGTTGAGATATCTCTTTTTCGAATAAATAGTAAGCGGCTTGCCATAATTTTTGATTAAATTAAAAAGATATATTGATCTCTTTATGTGAAAGATATAAAAGATATATATATTTCTCAATGTTTAAGAGATATCCCCCAAGGTAAAAGAGATACCTAAATGATATATATATATACAATGTACTAGTATATATATCTTAAGTTCCTATGAGATATATATATTTTTCTAATGAGATCCTATTCAAACTGAGAGATATCTCTTAAATTAAAGTATAAGAGAGATATCTTATGATTCATTTGGTAGCTCGGCTATGTTGGGCGCGCACACTGGGTTCGAACTCGCTACCTCTTAAATATCTTCATGAGAGCTTGTTATCTACATTAATGCATGTATATTTGCCTAGTTTTATTCACTTCCAGTAGTAAAATACCCATGCGCAATGTTCCTAGTTTTGATTGGGGTGGAACCCACATCACTGGAGAAAATTTTTGAATTCGCACACGCTTATATACGCCCTTGTAACGATATAAGTCATTTAAGGTAGTTCCATCCTCATGTGACTTATCAATATCAATGGTTAAAAGTGGAAAAACTTTATTAATTTCCACTCAGTATAGTTTAATTTAATTAATAACCAAAGAAAATGTATATGTTGCCACCTTTTTAAAGATGATCAGACATGCAAAAACAGAAGTATACATCAACATCAGAAAATCCACATTTTCGTTAAACAGAATAAAAAATATAAATAAAAACTTGTTGCAATGACAAAATTTAAGTATCAACAGTTTTTAAAAAAAAAAAATGCTAATTCATAAATATGTATAATATACATTAAATGTGGATATTGGGGAAACCAATGTATAATGGACATCCAGTTGAGGAAGTTCCAGCATAGGAGTGTTGTAGCGCAGCGTAATACGCCCTCTGGTGAGAGATTGAGGTGTCCCGTGACATTAAATTAATATGGATCGGGTTCGAAATACAAGGTTAAACAGTTACGAAACGAACAAGGAACAAAAACAGCTGTTAACGGCGCAGGTACAGAATACCTTTTTAATTTGTAGATTATCTACAACAAATTAATGTCTTTAAAGTTAATGATAATTATGAATTATTAATTAAAGTTCTGACGCAAGAAAAAACATTATTTCCATCATATGATAGTTTTGGTAGCGTCAGGATTCGTCCAGCTTGAATTTTCTCTGTTCCAATGAAACTTTCTAGAAATGTATAATTTCAAGGTCTATTAGAGATGAATTTATTATGTGTAAAGATTTCCACAGAGTATGGCTTTTTAATGTATTCGATTTACAATGATCATATTGATTGCAACATTGAGGTCTGTCAGTTTTTAAAATCAAGATATCCTAGGTCATATGAAATATTACGTAATATGTTGTGGATAAAAAATCCGACACTAATCATAGGACACCAAAAAATCAACTTTCGTCATAGTCATGATTATGTAGTTGTGTTTCAGAACTGTAAAATCCAAAGCCCCTCTCTGTATGGAGATTCTGAAATTCATGGTATCTTTGAAATTCAGGTGCCTTGAATTATGTAAACAATCCTGGATTATGAATTGTTCTAGATCTGGGAAAGTTTAAAGCATTGTGGAGAACAAAATCGTTTATGAAATTCAATAAAATTTCAGACATTATGCAAGCCCAAAGTTTATTCATCATTTGTAAAACTAATACAAGTACGTTGTCATCTGCTTCCTTCCTGATTACTAAGTGATTAAGGTGTGAAACATCACTCACACTCTGACATTACAGTGTGAAACATCACTCAAACTCTGACATTACAGTGTCATCAAAAGTGGTTGATTATGAATTTCCTGTGATGGTAGGTTTACTTTGATTATGAATTTCCTGTGATGGTAGGTTTACTTACAAAGTATTTTGTAACATTATTTCACAAAAAATCTTATGAGTAAGAAAAGGATTTTGTGTCTGCTTTATATTTATTATACCCCCCGCAACAAGTTGTGGGGGGTATACTGGAATCGGGTTGTCCGTATGTCCGTCCGTCTGTCTGTAGACGCAATGGTTTCCGGGCTCTAAAGCATTATCCTTTCCACCTACAGTCACCATATCATACATATGGACTACCCATGGGATGAAGATGTTCCCTGTTAATTTTGGGGTCAAAAGGCCAAAGGTCAAGCGCACTGGACATTGAAGTAGCAACATGGTTTCTGGGCTCTAAAGCGTTATCCTTTCCACCTACAGTCACCATATCATACATATGGACTACCCATGGAATGAAGATGTTCCCTATTAATTTTGGGGTCAAAAGGTCAAAGGTCAAGCGCACTGAACATTGAAGTAGCAATATGGTTTCCGGGCTCTAAAGCGTTATCCCTTCCACCTACAGTCACCATATCATACATATGGACTACCCATGAGATGAAAATGTTCCCTATCGATTTTGGGGTCAAAGGTCACGCGCACTGGACATCGAAGTAGCAATATGGTTCGGTTTGTCATGCCATTTGTTTTTTACACTCAGAAAAGAGGTAGTTTATACCTATTACCAACACCCTTTGGGAGATTGGGGTAAGCGGGGGGTATTCTTAGTGAGCATTGCTCACAGTACCTCTTGTTTAAACTGTATTTTATTCACAAAGTGAATGGGATCGGGCAGCAGGCATAGCCTGTTTAAGCCCTCTCCCTCTCTCAGCTGCTTTATATGCAACTGAGTGTAACTATGCCATAAGTAAGAAAACTAAGAATGCCAGTTTTATTACCTATGTATATACTTAGATTTACTCATTCATAAATATGTAAGTGAAAACTTATTTAAAAAATTTTTCATCTTAATCAAAAGATTTTTTGTGAAAAGGGTGGGCCACTAAATGTGTTTTGTGTAATATATGTTTATTGATGAAACTGGACAAAAAGTATCATATGTACACTGAATGTGTATTGTTGATTTATATGAATGAAACTATACACCTGATATATATAGAACAATATAAGCTAGGCATAGAAATCTTCCCTTTCATTAGACATTCATAAGAATTACATCCACTAAACATGGTTGATGTGTTGATAAGAGGGTCAAAATTCAGAACAAGCATGAAATGTTGTGTAAGTTTTTTATATACAGGTCAGTATCAATTAACATGATTAAAGCACAACAGATTCCAGGGACTAGTATCAGTCACAGCCTGATGTAAAGTCAGCTCACAACAGATTCCAGGGACTAGTATCGGTCACAGCCTGATGTAAAGTCAGCTCATTGCATGGTGTCGCTGACCAAATTATTGGAACTCACAGACAAGATAATGCAGATTATATTGGAAAACATTATATATAAGGTTTATACCTATATATAGATACATTGTGTGATTGTACACCTGTGTAATGCGGAATCATGACACGCTTTTCAGGAAAAATATCTGAATTTAGCAATATCTGAAATACAGGTAGTAATGGATGGCTAGCTTTGGTGTTCTATATCTTGATCTCCTATTGTTGCTCCAGCTTGTTTGCATTTATTCTCAAAAGTTAGTCATTCGTGATATTCATAAAATAGTGTAAACAACAAGCCTATTATTGGGTAACATTTGTCAGATAAAGTGAAGAGTACAAATTTGAGTTATCATGACTATAGATAAATGCTGAAGAAATTCTACATTTCCTTTTTGAAGAAAAACGTTTAAACAGCAATATGTATTTAATCGATTAATTATAACATATTGAACAGCCTTAAACACAAACTCACCAGTTATGACTTGCTAAATCCATTGAGTTTGATATTTCTTTGAAATAGAATGATTTTGAACATGAAATGTCCAATGCACATTTTAAGCTTTCACATCTTCATATCTTGAGTATATATTATGGATATATGCCTCACAAAGTTGTATAAAATCTTGAAACAGACAATTTTAATAGAAAAATGAGATGAAGAGAGATTTGGAGAACCTCAGTGACATATTTGTGGCATCCATTGTGATCCTACATTTTGAATAAAGGAATCAATATCATGTGACTTAAGTATTTTGGAGAGTAGGGCATGGAATTATTCATCCAGTCTAGATTTTGTCACAATGTTGTCCTGCTGTCGGAGGTTCCGTGGGTTAGATGTTGAAATGTGTTGGAATTTGAAAGAGAATTTTATTACAAAGTTTTATAGTGTCACCAAAAACATTTTTAAGATTATAAATCTTGAATTTTTATTAACAGCAAACACAGCTCTAAAGATTAGGACACAGAAAATTCAAGTCTATACATACCGGTATATTCCTTCAATGAATTTTTGACATCAAAAACTTGCAATGTCACATCTTGTTGACCTGAGATTATGAACTTCTTACTTGGATTATTACATAAAATTTAAGGATGTACCACCTTATTGAATAGAGATTTTTACAGATTAATTTTACCTATAGTGTTACATGTATCTGAATTAAAATGTATATATGCACTTCCATTAAGTGTTAGTCCCAATTACAGGTTGGACCCCATGATAAAAAATTGCACCGTGTGAAACATGCCACTCCCCTAGGAAAAAATTCTGGATCTGCGCATGATATGTAGCTGCACGTTCCCTAATAATGGAGTGTCAGCATGGAATTCTTCCGTTCACACATCATTTTAATGCATTCTGATGTAGTAATATGTTTTCAAATTCACAATTCCTTCTGGATGATAAGAGTATTTTATGTCTGTTTGTTGAGTCAACTTAAACTGCAGAAAAGGGGATTACCAGTAATGAATGCTTCCTTACCTTCAATTTACAGTTTGTTGGTTAATTAAGTATCAGGGAGTGCATGGTTAAAGACACCAAAGTATTACAAAAATGTTCTGTTTGTACAGACAGTGGTAGAATTGTGTGACAGACATGATACATGTCATTGTACAGTATTCTGGCAATATGTTAGATGACTACAGGTAAACAGCCCTGATAGATTTATGTATTATTTTGCTTACTAATGAACTAATAATCAATATTGTACAAACTATCACAACATTTCTCAGTTCCTGACCTTCGGTCCTTTCAGACTTCCATATTAATGGTTTGGAGATATACATACGTATAACTGACAGTAACAAAACAAACTGAGTCCCGCGTACTTGATAAGTTCAAAGCCAGGTGTTTATCTACCTGATGATAATCATAAATATGAATTTCCCCCAAATTTTTAATAAAATTGACTAGAAATTGAGATATGAAAAAGGTTTGTGTGATGATGCATAATGATGAATATCTGTTTTTGATGGCATACATACTAATGATATTTTGTAATGTACGGTGTTTGCTATAAGGTTTCTCCAGTATTTCATCTTTCAACCAGTGCCAAATTGACACGTCAATATATTTACCCAAGGGCATCAAAAATTGTGATTTCTTATTTGCGTACGATAAAATTTTCCCAGTTAAACACATCTGAAGGCTCTATCAGGTAACATATTGTTTGATGTATATACATATAGATATAGATTTATACAAATTTGATTAAAGTTTTCAAGTAAATTTAATGAAACATATGGACTAAAACCATCAATTTTTATAAAAATTCAAATCGTACATATTGTAATGCTATTTTTTCATGGTTGCATTTCCAAGCCTTAAATCAAAATTTTGTTTGTATACTTAAGTTTTAGACTGATCTAGAAAAAAAATGTCAGGATTCAATTTTTTTCTTTTATTGTTCTTTCAACAAATATATATTAATTGTTTTATTTTTTTGTACAAGTTTTTCCATATTTTTATTACTTTGTGATGATTGAAAAGGGGAAACTATAGCAAAAATTTTAATGATCAGGTCAGACCAAAATAGTATGACTTAATTTAAAAAGAGGCTATCTGTGCCACTGTAGATCTTATTTTTAATGAGCTGTAATTTATTATTGCACCATAATATATGATGGGCATTTCCAACCAAACCCCTCATTGAGCTGGCAAAGGGTAAATTTTACAGACTCGTATACACCAAATGAACCATTTTGTTCTCAACTAAAATTGTTCCGTTCACATACCAGACCATTCTATTTTCTGTTCCTGGGCCAAAATGTTTCATTCCCAGAATTCTAAATACAGAGAACCTTGGGTGGTGCCAATGAACTGCTTAATGTCCTAATAAAATGTTTGATTGTAAAAACATTTATGAAGCTTTACTTGAGATAGAGATATTATATTTATGCTCAGCTTTATTAATCCTTAGTATTTCATATAAAATATGCATCCATATTTTAAATTTGTGATTTAGATGATTCACCGAGTAGTTCAGAGAATGTAGATTGTTTTACTTGGTAAGTAAGTTTAATTGCTTTTATGCCACATAATCCAATTATATGAAAAAATGTTGAAAAAGGACAGTACAAAACACTTGAGGAATTTGGTTTCAAGAAGCAGGTCTTGTGAGGATGAAACCATTCGAATTTCCTCAGCGAGTGGTTACGCGGATTGTGCAGATCAAGAAAAATCATCCCCAGAAATTTCAGTCTCTCAGTTTGTTTGTTTAAATTAAAACACAGGCAAAATAAATTTTATTTTAATAAAATGGACTTGTTTTAACTAATATTAATTTGAAAATCCCACTGATATTATAATAAATGAAATTTCAATATCAGTAAAATCACCTGATAGAAATTATGTCTCCCCTCGTTCAGGGGGAGACATATTGTTTTTGTACTTTCGGTCAGTCCGTCTGTCACAAATTCTGGTGAACGCTTCTCCTCCAATATGGCTCATCGAATAGACTTGAAACTTTTTACAATGCTTCATTGCCATTTGTAGATGTGCATATTGGTGGGACAGGAGGATCCAATTATTTTCCTAAAAGTTATAGTGGATGTAAGAGGGGTGGAGGATGTTAAAATAGCTTGTGAACGCTTTTCCTCCTATATGGCTTATCCAGTAGACTTTGTACAATACTTCAATGCCATTTGCAGATATGCATATTGTAGGGACAGGAGGATCCAATTGTCCTTAAAGTTATAGTGGATCTGAGGGGTGGAGGGTGTAATATTAGTTTGTAAACATTTCTCCTATGTGCCCAGGCTTATCAGAGTTCATAATGTTTATGTTCCGGCCTGCTCATGCTTTTTTCTCCATACCATGCAGGAGGTTCTATTTGGAGCACTTCCAATTTGGGGAGCTGAGGAGACCTTTGTTTTTTCATAAAAATTTCAATGGTTATACTGCATTTAATAACATGTGTAGAATTTGAATATAATGCATTCAACTGCATGTATGTCATTTTTTTTTAGACAGAGAGGGGCAAGATTTTCAATAAAGATTTTGCTATGAATACCATCATACCATGTTTTGCTAATTAGTGGTCATTAAAATGCATTCTTTTTTCCTTCAATTTTATTGATTAATACTTTCAAATTTTCCTAATTTGAACATTTTACACGTCAATTTTTCCAATTCTATGGACCCTGGACCCAGTAGGAAAATCCCTGTGATTATTGTGTTTATCATTAGACTTCCTCTTTGCTGTACTAAATGCATATTATTTAGGAAGGCAGAAAGGAAGGTACCAAAACTGAATTTTGCAACATCAAGGTTCTGACAGACTATAGCTGATCCTAAATAGCAATATAGTGTTAATATAACATACTATGTATTTAATTTAAAGTCTTTCAACAATATGGGCACTTTCAGGGGTATTTATGTTTTAATAACACATTTTGTTTCATATACTTCGTTACTAGCTTGAAAATACGGATGTATATTTAATTGCTGTTATAAAATTTAGAAATTCATTTCAAAATTAAGGATTATCTCCCACATGCATAGCTCTTATCCTTGGACGAATTTGGCTTCACTTTTTTGGCACGCTGTTTTTGGCTATATTTAGCTCTAAAACTATTAGAATTTAGTTTGTAAATATGCAGAACAGGAAAATTTAATATGTATATTGATTTCATAGTCCTACTTTTAGCTAATGCTCAGGTGACTGATAAGGCCTGTGGGCCTCGATCTTGTTCTTTTGCATCTCCTCGATATGAAGAGTTCTTGTATGATTTTCAAAATAGGTGTAAATTCTTTAGTAATATGACTATACTTCGTATATCAGCCTGGTTAGCTCAGTGGTTTAAGATCACCAATGCCGTAATGCAAGGATATCAGGTTCAATCTCCAATCCAAAGATTATCCTCCCCTCCCTTGCTACTTTAACTTAGTCATGTTTATATGCGCATCTGGTGCATCAAAATTGGTACCGTATAAGTTTTACATTGTGACCCCTGGGTCGAGGCCTCTGCTGGTGGACTGTTAGTCCCCGAGGGTCTCTACAGCCCAGTAGCTAAGTACTTCGTTACTAGCTTGAAAATACGGATGTATATTTAATTGCTGTTATAAAATTTAGAAATTCATTTCAAAATTAAGGATTATCTCCCACATGCATAGCTCTTATCCTTGGACGAATTTGGCTTCACTTTTTTGGCACGCTGTTTTTGGCTATATTTAGCTCTAAAACTTCATAGTTATTTCGGATTTCAAACATTTCGGTTGAGCATCACTGAAGAGACATTATTTGTCGAAATGCGCATCTGGTGCCTCAAAATTGGTACCGTATAAGTTTTACATATATACAGCCTTCTTTAATATAATGTACATAAAAGTTGACTTTATATTATTTCTTCCCACAACCAGGAACTATCAAAGTATACTAACTTTTTAAAACAAACTTAATTTTCTTTAGAAACAAGAATACAAGATGGGATACAAAAATTATATATCATTAAGAAAAGTCGCACATGTTCTTAAAGCTCACACACTTGTGTATTGTATAACTCTGTATTTTTGCAGTTCTGAAGTGTGATTCGCTCTCAGTGAAGGGCACACATACATCAACAGTCCATTAAAGCTACAAGAAATGTAAGTTTAGACTATTTTTATATACATTTGAACTTCAGTATCTCTAACATGAATATCTTGAATACCATGAATATGTCGATGTGAGTTGCAAGTCCCAACTAAATTCTAACCTCGATATCTCGAACCCTCCGATATCTTCAAAGTTTTCTCAGTCACACTGATTTCAAGATAATGAGGTTCGATTGTACATTGGTGACCTAACTATTGCAACATGTTTTTATCTGTAAATGTTGTGTGATGACATTTGAACATGTGTATATTTTCAACTTTTTGAACTGTGTGCATATAGCTATGAGCTCTAGCAAGAAGGTCCCTACCAAAATTTAAAAAAATAATGACTCCTTAGTCAGAGGTTTGGTGCAAGGGTTGGAGCTCTGACTCATACATATTATAGTATATTAAAAATTCGTTATTTCTTGGAAATTTTTTAGACTCCTGGATTTCAAATGATCAAATGCAATATGCAAGTAATAATGAGGAGAGAAGTTCCAACTAGTTAAAATTGTGAAATTCATGGTTCTGGGAATTTAACATTTGGGTGGGGCTGTATGGTTCAAATTATAGTGAAAATGTGTTGTTTCTTTAAATTCTTGAGTTCTGGCCTTGCAAAAAACGGACTACATAGTATTATTGAACTTGAAGGCGTAAAACTCATTCCAGCTGAATCAAGGAGTTGGAATCTCAGAGCTTGTGTAGTGAAGAGGCATAAAAAATCTATAAAAAAAATCTTATGTATATACAGTTGAACTTTGGTATTTCAAACTTTGATATCTCGGATACCATGGCTATGTCAAAGTGTGGAATTTCTGGTCCCTAGACCAGAATTCTGGCCATGGAATAGGGTTACATGGAACTTACAAGGAAGTCCATGAAATTTTCTCCATTTGGTCCAAACAATTAACTAACCAATGAATTATTTGCATAAGAGTAACCACTCTTGCATACTGTTACATACACATGCACAACCATTCATCTTACAGTCTAGGTTGTTATAGTATGTACCTATGATGTCAATGTCATTCCATTTTTCTCATTCATAAGAGAGTTACAGGTATTTGAATAATAGCCAATGAAAATTGAATGCATGTGTAGTGATTTTGACTATACTAATCAGTAGAGAGTCTATTCTGGGAGTTACTGTCCTTAACACTTTTGTTTTAAACGGAATGGGTAATATAGTTTGGAGGTGATCTTGTTTAGTTGGCACCCTGAATCCATGTTTATACCCAAGCTATTAATTAATTATGTGTAATCAACTTGCAGGGTCTTGTGGGGTTAATTAACAAAATCAAGGATCAGTGAAAAAAAAGCATAATTTTCAAAGGTGTGAATTTCGACTGACATGGAGATGTGTGGGGTAGATCAGATCTACCACCTGTAAAATTAATAAACCATTATTTAAAACTGAGTGGAAAATGAGTTTGATTGCAACTGAAAAAAAAACTTGAATAACTGGAGTATTCACGATTTTCCAGTATGAGATATCCGAGGATTTAGAACCGTTTAAATGTTGACATGCCTATGATGCACTTTGACATAGCCTGAGTATTTGACACATCTGAGTTCAAGAAAGTTGCCTGCTTAAAACTTAAAAAGATTTACTGTGCACAATGGATATTGTGATTTATTTAATGTCTCTCAAATTGAATTGCACATTTCAAGCATTATTTTACAAAAGGAGAAGCATTCTTAGATATTTTATTAAAAATATATTTTAATGCCAAACTAACAGCTTAGCTTTATGACAAACAAGATGACTTTAACTTCTCCATCATCAACTTGCCGTATTTATGCAGCATTATTCTTTTATCACCTGCATATGGTGTTTATATCTCTCAACTGATTCAATATGCAAGAGCTTGTTCTGCGTATGATCATATTTTAAATCAAGACAGGCTACTGACAAACAAGTTGATCTTACAGGGGCTTCAACATTCTCGTTTAAAGTCAGCATTTCAAAAATTCTATGGCCATTATAACGATCTAATTTACCAATACTACCTGTCATTTGGTCAAATGCTGTCTGACGTGTTTTATACCAATTGTTATTAAAGACCCAGTTTTAAGTTAACACCCCCAGATTTTACCTGTTTGGTGATCAATGTTAAGCCGCCTGTCAATCGAACATCTAACAATAGATCTCAGGTGGAGTGACATCTGCAGAGACTGTGGTCTGTAGGTACCAAAGAGGGGTGCTTTGATAACAATAACAGCCAATAATTATTGGCATTGTTTAGATCTTGAAGCCCAATATACCATAGTTTTGATAGCATTGACCTGTCCCCAATTGAGGGGAGGTGTAGACTGTGTGTCAGCTCATAATACAAACGCTATGACCACAGAAACTCTGCAGACTGCCCTGAGTTATTTCATGTGTATATCAAAAGTATACATGGCACCCAGATCTTTTGGCCAGGTAAATAGTAATGGCCACAGATAAGCTTTACCCACATCCACTGATCCGTGAAGAAACCGTATGGTATTATTTTTGGTTCTTTAAGTCGTTCTTGGCACACTGATTTTGACTATAGATTACTCTGTTTACCTGATTAAGATATAGGGCTCATGGCGGGTGTGACTGGTTGACTTGGGATGCTTACTCCTCCAAGGCACTTGATTCACCTCTGGTGTCCAGGTTGCCCAACTCTCTATTTTGTATTGCTTATAGGAGTTATGAGATTGATTA
The DNA here is from genome assembly GCF_947568905.1 of Ostrea edulis. Classification (NCBI taxonomy): domain Eukaryota; kingdom Metazoa; phylum Mollusca; class Bivalvia; order Ostreida; family Ostreidae; genus Ostrea; species Ostrea edulis. Next base: position 55,002,464 of record NC_079170.1, on the reverse strand, counting down.
CCATTCATTATCTTCACCTCATTTCCTGCATCTTTTATGATCTGGTCTTTATTCATTTCACTTCCAGGGTGTCAAGTCCCTATTTATTCCTATATTTTCCTATAAACTTGAAGGTTTCTATATTTTCCCTGTAAGTCATGAAAAGCCCTATATATATCCAAAAAAATTACAGTCCTGTTTTCCAAAATGATGAAAAAGAAAAAAATCCAGGAGCTGATGCTAGATTGATATTTAATTAGATTGTTATGAAGAGAATAACTATGATTATTGTATAAGAACTATTGGATGGAAAACTGTCCACATCTGAAAGGATTTTGTCTTTGTTTATGTTTAATATTATTTCTTCTCCAGTAAGATACTATGCTTGCTAGATTTTTATGCAGAAACAATGAACTTTTATACAAATTCTTTAATAAAAACCCTATTTATTCCTACAAATCTACTGTAAAAATCCCTATATTTGTCCTATAAACTGCAAATTTTCCCCCCTATATCATCCTATGTTTTTTAGACCAAAAGTGGCTTGATGTACACCCTGCACTTCCCTTATTTTCACTGTATTTTTAACAACACATCTGTGGTACGCTTGTCAAAATAAACATCACTGTGTTGTTCGTTCAGTCACTGGTAGAGGTCTGTGTTGATGGAATCTATTGGTTAAATCTCTGAGAGGAGGATTATAATTAGTCCAAACCAGTTTCACTAAAAATCTCTTGAATCCAGAATTCATGGTCACCCGCTTCAATGTTTATTTTCTGTGCTGTGTTTACATGGTTCTGTATGGAATGTTCAGTGTATCAGTATTACGCTGCAATGTATACACCCCTTTCCTCAATGATACAATGATATTTATTTTTTACACGACAGATGTTTTAAACAATACACAATGTATATGAATATCACAGACAACAATCTCACTTCTAGTGATGTAAATTAGAATATGGAAAATTCTGACACACTAGAATAAGGATGGACAACAAAGAAGTTTGAATGTAAACTTTGCTTTTATTTTATCATTTATTTTTTATTCACTGCCATCTTAGATTTTTGCTGGTCACTTAATTATAGCATGTGACTGCTACTATTGATTTGACTTTATTGTTATTAGTGTTTCAAATGCGTTGCTTTTACTTATGATAAAAAAACAAAAACCATGCAATAATGTTTCAAAACTGTAACTATAAAGCACGTTTTGTTTCCAAGGCAACCATTATTCCTGTGATTTCCCAAAGATAAGATGATTTATGAGATATATTTAATGTTTGAACATTTTACTTATCATCATTGATTTTCACAACAATTCCTGTATATCAACTTGTGAGTCTTGTGGTATTTTCAATTTTTTTTTCATTTTACCCGTTCACCCAAATCATTGAAAATTCAAGTGATTCCTCTGAGTAAACAATTTGAATACTTAAAATTAATTTTTGCTATTGTTTCATGAAGAACTCGATCTGTACATGTGCTATAATTTAAGATACCCTTATTTAGATTTAAAGTTTGTTAGCTGATATTTATTCACAATATTCAAAATAATCCCAACCCTGCAGAATGTAATGGCTTCTTCTGGGATAGAGTTGGTATTTGTGAACTTATTTCTTATAGAGATGCAGCTATTCAATCAAATGGTACGTTGCCATGGCAACAAGTGAGAAATTTTGTGTGATATAAATATTTTAAAACAGTTTGGGGGTTATCTCGTTTTTACACTAAATACTTGGCATATTTTGATTTCGTCATTAAACACCCCTTGCCTGTCAGTGACTATTAGAAAGAGTTGTAACTTAAAAAGAAAATGTCACAAGATTTTGAATGACCTTGGATATTTATAAATGAATATACTTTATGAGCCTTGGTAGTTGATCTATGTAGAAATTTGCTGTCACAAGATCGAAGTGTACAGAAAATAAGAAAAACATGCTGCATGACCCTAGAAAACTATCTATTTATACTTTTCATGACAAACATCAACCTGAACTTCCAATTAGAATTGTCTTTTCACCTTGTATTATTCACACTTAGTGGATCATTTTCCATCATTTTTATACACATTCTGCAGTTTATAAAGAAGGTAGGATAAGGTCCATTCTGAGAAGTCATCATGAACAAAACTGTACATCATTATTTGTTAACCCTATCTCAAAATATAAAGTATCAGTTTTAACAATGCCACAAGGTCACAAAGTTAATGAAAATTCGAAATTCCCCATTTTTGACAATTTTTTTTTTTTTTTTTATAAATTTGAAGCAGATGTTATTGCTTCAGAAAATATACAGAACACACTTGCCTTCCTCTTCAACTTCAATACTTTGTATTTTGTGCACTTGTAAGATATGCACCTTTGGTATAAAAATTCTACATAGTCAAATGTGTGTTCTATGTTTTCCAAAGCAAAATGTATGTAAAATTCAAAATAGCAATTATTTTCTTCTGAAATCCTAACTTTGCTCAAATCCATGGCAGTCTTGTAGCTTAATTTAGACATTTGCATTCATGGACTGTTGTTATATGTATTTTCTTTACAAGGTTTCATAGTTAGTCTATTATGAAATTTATGTAAAGATGGGGGCCACATGGGGCCCTTAATTACCATACCTAAATGTCCTTATATAGTTTTAGTGAATGGTATATTTTGGGTCTAGAAGCTAGTGAGTAAGTCACTTATTTCCTATAGTAACTCAAATTGATGACATAATAATTATATTACATGCAGACAGAAATACAGATTCATGTAGTTTTAGTTGTATTGTAATGCAAAAACCAACAAATAGTTGTGTTTATAATAAGCATTTTCAGGATTTGTTACTTCATAGATTTATATATACATGTATATAATGATGATCTATTCTAAAATTACAATCTGTTTTTGTATATAAGGTACTAGAACTTTAAAATTTCTATATGTGTTGTAAATAATAGCTAGCTGTATTAATTATGTTATACCATATGATATGGGTTTTTCCAATTTTGATTTTTTGAAAATCAAAAAAGTTAATATTTTTTTCAAACTTAAGACAAAGTTCAAGTAAGAGCATGTTTTAATTTGGAGAATTGTAGGGAACAACAGGATGTGCAAACAGGATTTTGCTTCTTTAAATAAGTTGTTGGACAGTTTTCTGTTCTTTGGCACGTTTAATTCGAATTTCAGGATGCAATCTACTCATCAAAATGTCTGCACTCTGTGCAGTGTGCATCATATTTGAGTAATTACTGTGGTTGCAAAAAAAAAAAAACCCTCAAAAAACAAACTGTCATTCAAATTAAAGTATCCCCTGAATGCAAATGACTTCCCTTTTTTGGTATTTAGTTATGATATGTGCACTATGGTGTGGGTGCATATAAGCAGTTACATATAGTGGAATGCTCTGAAATTTGCATGATTACGGCAATCAATTCTGCTGAAACATGATTTTATCACCAATACCAAATTAAATCATTTCAAACTTCCATATATTCCGAAAATTAATCAATGTTTGTCGTTGTCCACAAGCGTTAACAATTGAAAATTTTTATTTTCTTCTTGAAAACTATACCATTCCAGGTATGAAGTATTTATGGGACAAGGGGGACATATTTTAGATAGTAAATTCCAGGACTCTTGCATCGCCAGGGCTTTTACTAAGGGGCAGGACAAGAACTGCCAAATATTGACTAATTTTCAAAAATCCTTTTCTCTAAAACTGCACACATAAGTAAAACTAAATGCAGTCATAAACAGCAGGAAAGCCTTTATCAAAATTGAAAATTCAATGATCCCCAAGGTAAGGGTTCTGATTTAAGGGCAGGGCCAACTTGGTATATATAGTGTATATATGTAAAACATTTAAATAATATCTTCTTTAATATTGAAAGTAAAAGGATATTTATAAGGAACAGCTAGGTAGCCCTTTACCAAAATTGTAAATTTCAGGTCCCCAGGGGTGATAGTTTTGTTTCCAGGATGGAGCCAAGACTATCATCACATTTATATTGTCTTTGTCATTTGATAGACTTCTTTAATTTTGCTGTTACATGTACTGTATAAAAACTAGGAAAAGCAGAAAGGGATGTATTTAAATTAGAAATTTCACCAACCCATGGAGGGTTCTGACTCTAGGATGAGTCCAAAATAGTCATATAGTGTGAATATAACATATATTATGTAAATTAAGTCTTTCATCAGCATGGGCTTTTGTGTTTTAAAAGGACTGATTCATGATTTTACCCTAATCAGCTGTGTTTGAAAGGTTTCACAAAGAATTAAGGTTATATACATCATGACAGAAGTTTAATATCATTTGTTGTGTATAAACAAAGATTGAAATATGTTTAATATATTAATTGTTTACAAAGTTTTCAAAAATGTATAGTTATTGATCTAAGTTGTGTTATAAATATAACATTTCAAGTATTATTTAGGTAAAATGTGTCATTTAAAAGTTAGAAATCACGAAAAATATAGATGTAATTTTCAATGTAGATCATGCTTATGATTGAGCTTTATTCTCGTGAATAAAATCAGTTTTATTGAATTCACGTACATGTAAAAATAGGCATTTAATCAAATTATTATCAATTTTAGTTAAGTGCTCTATGAACAATTTGTACTGAATGAATTAATTATAATTATTAGCCTTTTAAAGTTTTAAATTTCACACACACATATATGTACAGTATAAGAAAACAATATTTAGATTCATTGGGGATTGATTTATCCCATTTGTAATTTGAAAAGACATTTCAGTTAAATCTTTTAGGTTTTATTCTATAATTCATATAGGTTTCATAATTCATTCTATGTAATAACGTAAGAAATTGGAGCATTATTATACGGGTTCACAGCATTAGTATATTTTAAGCTTTTGTCAGAAAACTTTTCCACTAATTTTACTTCATACCACTTAATTGTAGGTAATTAAATGCAAATGTGCACAGATTTCTGCATTGAGTTTAAGAATAGATTTTGCAATTGTAATATACATCTAAAGCTGCTGAGGATTTTTATAAAGTATATCCATGACTATATCCATGCATCTTTATCTTTGACGTTTTTATTGATGGGCACACGCATTTACACGCACACATTCACGTAAACACACTAACTAACTAACTAACTATATGTATAAAGCTTGTCAATGACATTCAGTTTTGGAAAGCAAGGGGTGATAGTCTTGTGACTTGTTATTCTTAATGTTCATTCAAGGGGAACAATTCTGGGTCTTCTGAATTTTCTCTGTTAAATTTATGACCTTGCATCACTGTTTTATATAACTTAAGTAATTCATTGTGGCCAAGAAGGATATAAAAGAGAAGGAACAACCCATCTCTTGGTAGTTAGATCTGGTGTTCATTGAGGGAGTGTCTGGAGTAAGATTTAGATACAGTAAAGGACCATGTATGCTTTGAGGTATTGTAGATTGTGAATTAGAATTCCTTCTGTACATTTATTTTGTAATATTATTTTTGTAGCAGAGAAATGTTTCATACAGTTATACCTTTAATTTTTGTTAAATTTTAATTATAAATTATTGTTACTGTTTAGTTCTAAGATATTAAACAATAATTATTTTGAAATTCATATGGCATCATGCAAGGCATTGATAGATGTTGAAGACTTGTGGAATGGTGTAATAGAGAGATTATAGAGCTATATAACTTGTTTATTTGCTTTATTTTGAGTTGTGATGATTAGCTATTTATTGTTGTTTTTTTTCCCCCATCCTTTCTTTTCTCTCTTCACCCCACTTTTTTATTACTAAATTCAAAAGTTGTAATACAATTGGTGGTTAAAACATTCCTTAGAGATAATTAAGTTTAAATGAATACAAATGAAATGCAGAAATAATTGTAAAAGTATGAAAAATTGGAAAAGACAGTTGGTGTAATGTGGAGTTTGCTTATTCTCTACAGACATGTGACAAGGTTGTTGTGTGAGTGGGGTCATAAGAAAACGGCCTTGATCAGGATCACAAGACTTGCAGTATGATTAGAACTGTGTCTTAGTCATGTGAAACCTATTTAAATTTCATGTTTTACAATTTTACCTGTGCTGATCACAAATGGAATATAGTTGATCAAGACATTGTAATTATACAAGACTTCTAAGTAGAACTTGTCCGGTGAAATGTTTCTGTGAATTTAATGTTTTCCTTTACATTTTCAGAGAAGTTAAGAACAAGCTTTAGGTTGAATTTCTGCAGTTTTATTGACAAGATATGAATTTTACTTCGGTGTATTTTTAAACCATTATACCATTTGATCGTTGTTGTATCATATCAGGAGTAAACATTTTGATATCATTGTACTTTCAGAAACACAATGTCCACTGCTTTGAGGTGTCCATTTCTGTCCAGAATTCCAGTCAACCAGGTCAAGAAGACTGCCAATCAGCTGATGAACTATGCAGAGCGGTGTCCAGTGATGGTTCATGCCATGAATTACATGTCGTCTCCCGACATGAAGACTGTTACAGGTAATTTTAACATGGCAAAGATCAAGAAATACTGTGTCCATTATTCTCAAATATTTACCAACTCAATGATACATATGAAACTTCCACAAGAAAAACAAATATATGGGTTTAAAATGTAATACTGATTGAAATCATATCAGTTTCATGTCTTCAGCCTGATTAAACATTGTGTATTGCCTTTAAACAGCTGTTAGATGTAGACCTTTTTTTATAACTTTTTTGCGATCCTACCTACTGTTTTTTGCACTGTATTTTACTTATGCAACAATAAAATCAATAACTGATGATTTTATTTCACTGTTATAAAAATAGATCAATGTAAACAAATTGATAAATGACGGACATTCGGCAAAAAAGCAATTATCTGCATTCTGAGAGTGATCCACGTGTAAACAAAAGTGCTGATACACAGACAAGTGGGTCCTCGGGAGATTTCTGTGTGTCAGTAGAGTTTTGTTGTACTCTTGTATACAGAGCAGATCAGAAAATTACATCGCATTTATATAATCCGTCAGCATATCAAACTAAGTACTTATTAATAAAAAATTTTCAAAATAGCTAGTAGACCCTACAATTTCACCCTTTTTTGTCAGCAAAAAACATACATGTACATTCAGTCTCAGAAACTGCCATGACGTCACAAAGTGACCTAATTCATAGCGGTATAGATAAACGATCAGCTGTATATTTCTGAGCCGTAGTAGAATAGAAATAAAGTTCTTCTTTTCGTGGATGATGCTGGATAACCTCCTCAATCTCGGAATTGTTGTTTCAAATATAAAAGCCTCGCTAACGCCTCAGCTTTACATTTCAAAACAACATTTCTTGACTTTGGGTGTTGTCCTGTAACATTCAAGAAAACTCGTACTTTATTATGCGCCTCCCCTCAGGTTTTTGTACACACTGTGGCCTTGACATCTAACAACTGCATGGATTAGTGATTGATCTGCCAGTGCACGTTGTTTTTGTATTTAAAAATATTGTTAACTACAACGATATACCCAAAGAAGCCTTCTTTTCAACCCAATCTAAACTATAATCTCTTGTAAGATGTTATCTGATGAGAGTTTTCCAGACAATCCATGCACTATTGCATGTAAGATACATTTACAAATGGAAAGAACTTAAAATTGTCATAATTGATTGAATAATGTATCCTCACTGAAGGATGGTATGACTAAGAAAGATAGGCCTGTATATACAGAGAATAAGTACTGAATTTAAGTAGCCACTTGGACTTAAGTCTGGAATTTTACTAAATTAGACAGTAAATTAAATTTTTCTGAAAATAATGTTCATAAGAATCAGACATGTAAGAATTCAAAAAAAAAAATTTGCACCAAATATCATGAAAATTTAAATTATCAGAAAGAAAAATAACTGTTATATAGTACATATGTATTGTGTTATGTAAAAGTATTGTGAATTTCACACCATAGAGATCAGACTGTGGAGGTACAAGATTGCACAAAGTTTTACAGAGTATGTGATTAAAATTAAAGTTTAACGTTAGTGTATGTATGTGTTTTGATTTTAGATGAACCACTTGAAAAGCAATGTCCATTCTTTGCCAAGGAAGAGATGACTGTCAAGGATGTGAAAAACCATGTATCATCACTGAAGGATGGTATGACTAAGAAAGGTAGGCCTGTACATACACAGAATAAGTACTGAATTTAAGTAGAAACTAGGATGTCTGGGAATTACTCAAATTAAAAGAAAACTCAAACTTAAGTTTGAAGTTGTTTCAAGAAATCTAAGTCAGATTGCTGCAGAAAATGCTTTTGATTGTATTCAAACCCGCCCCCTGAATCTTTAGTCAGGTGCTCTGCCAATGGAGCTATCTAGCCACTGACGATCAAACCTGACTGATCGCCACAATATGAATGATACAAAAGTTTTAAGATACAAATCTTATATATCTTCTTAATGCTAAGGAGAATAAGGGAAACTTGGTCTCCATTATTTTGCAGAAACAGCAGACTCTGCCAACATGACTGTCACTAAAGCAAAGGAAGCAGAGGCCATTGCTGTCCCAAAATACCCATCAGGGATTACCGTGGAGAAAACTCTGGACTATATCAAGCAATGGGGCAAAGGAAATGAGAAAGGTAAAAAAACAAAACAAAAGTAGAGGGGGTGAAACCAGAGAGGAAAAGTACTAAAATGAAACTTCTCTAAACTGAGATAACATATCACTAAAAGTTCTTAAACTGGCCAACCCTCTAATCCAGCCATTACTCTCACTCTGACAGCCAGCTGGTTTAGAGAACTCTGTAGTAACTGGCAGGCATGGGGAGGAACTATTATGGATCATATATAGGCACTACTAGGTTGAAGGAATAGCAATAAGTATTTTGATATGTTGAAGGTGCTACTGTTAGATGAGCTCAGCTTTACATTATCAAACAGAACACACCCCTGACCTGTGCAATTTTAATTCGTTTGGAACACGACGATTAGTTACACAGTCAGTTTGGGACGTATTGTGTTTCTAAATTGTACCATTATTGAATCGTTTCACGTATTTCTGTCTTTTAAAACAGCAATTCAAGCACAACTCGTCTAACTTCGTTTAGGCCTTGAATTTTGGAATCATACCATTATTGCATTTTTGTATTCCTAAACAGTGATGCATTCAACTCTAATTTAGTGGTAAACTTGATTTAGCATACGACTTATCTTGTCGGGCTCACGGCGGGTATGACTGATAGGTAGGGAGCTCACTTCTCTTAGGCACCTTATCCCATCTCTGGTGCATCCATCCCGAGAAACAAATGGGCCATCCCTGGGACTTGTCGAATTGTTCATGTAGTTGGTCATATTAGTGTATTTATGTGTGTGTCTTTGTGTGTGCCTGTGTGAAAAATCCTTTAAAACATTCACTATAACAGGAAGTGGATGATTTCGCTAGAATTGTACATTATAAGTTTGTTCATTTAGCATTGATCAAGTTTGATTAAATCATTGTTCATACAATCTAATTAAAATTAGATGTTAGATTCGCGCTCACATACATAACTGCAAGTATGCAAGCTAGTGGATCTAATATCTAATTTTAATTAGAATGTTGTTCATTGTTCAAAATAGGACCATGCATTAAGAATGTTTGAAGAAATAAAATCATAAGAATATATGTAAGACAATGATGTTGATATAATAGTCTAAGAGCAATGTATTGCAAATTACTCGGTAATTTGAAAGCAATTTTGATTAATTATCTCTGAAACATGTACGTGTTACTATTAGAGATTGCTGTACTTGCTAATATTCAAATTAGAGATATTGGAAATACTAAGATGTATTTGTACACTAGATTTTGTCAAAGTAAGAACAGTTGATTTGTATTTTCCCTGTCTAGAAGTGAAAGCTGAAGAAGAAAAGCCAACTCTCAGAAATGATGGTATTGATTGATTTTCCTGACTGAATTTTTGTATGGTTTTCCTCTTTTAAGTGCCTTTGAATTTTACTTTAGTTGAGTTTCATTGTAGTTTGCTTTTTGTTTTTTGTTTTTTTGTTTAAATGTCTTTGTTTTCCCATTTTTGTTAAGAATAGATATAATAAGCTTGCTTGTGTTTTCTTTTCTTATGATGCGAAGTCCTCGAATTATTAAAAATCATTGAAATAAAAAAAAAGCATAGAGCAAAAGTTTAATCACAACCCAATATATTTTTTTAAGTATCATAATCATAATTATTTGTAGCAAGGAAATTACAGATATTTTAAAAAATGTGAAAATTAAGTATTCAAAACAAAATGTTAAAAGAACAGTTTGATGTTTTTAAAGAAAAGAAATAAAGGATTCTCACTATTGATGCATCAAAAAGCATGTTTTTTGTTTTGTGTTTGTATGTATAACTAGCATCCTGAAGAACTAAATCTCATAGCAGCGAGCATGAACATATATATAGATATACAATGTATATCCAAATGTGAAAAATTGGCTGTGTCTGGTAATCAATAAGTAAAAATTAAATAAAATATCTTTCATATATATATATATATATTGTATATTGTGTGTGGTGTGTGTGTGAATTTTGTATAATAAGCCTAAAAGTGCAGTAAGTGTGTTTATGATTAAGTGTAGATATACGCTTGGTGCAGTTGATAGGCTTTTTTCATAACAAAAATTCTGTGCTTTATATATTTTTTGCAGAAGTAAGGATTACTATAATTTCACTATTAGATATGTGTAAAAAAGATCACTCTTCATCTACTTTATAATCTTTATATGCCATCAAATTTGGTAAACTTATTCATTGTATTACCGACAATCATGCTATTGACAACTGCCATTTTGATTGTTGAACATGTAAAATTAGGCGACAATTGAACAATAGGTTCCTAGATTGATTTGAAAAGGTTAGAAATAGTCAGACAAAAAATTTATATGATTGAGGGTATGAAACAGTGTCAATCAGGTGATCGTAAACACACATTTTTTGTTTTGGCCTTGACATTTAGTGCTAACTTTTGTAAGTTTTACATGTATGTTTACAAGAAAAGAAGGGAAGCACAACAATTTTGCTTAAGTTGAAAAATTATTTGATACAAGATGTACTTGCCTCTATTAACACAGTTGCAAATATTACAAGATTTGTGAGTAAATTTTATTATGGTGCCATTTGTTAGTTTAGAAACATCATTTAGCTGGGTTTTTTTTTCTATTTGCAGCTCAACCCACAATGTTTAATTATGAAGCGTTCTTTGCTGGGGAGATCGACAAGAAGAAGAGTGACCACACCTATCGTGTCTTTAAGAATGTGATGCGTCGCGGGAAGGAGTTTCCATACGCCGAGGACCACTCAAGCGGAAAGAAGAAGGAAATCACCGTGTGGTGTAGTAACGACTACCTCGGAATGAGCTGGCACCCAAAGGTCATCAATGCAGTCAGGTTAGGACAGCTGAGCTTATTGTGTTGGTGAGAGTGGGAGGCAAGTGTTGGCGATGTTACAGTAATTTAGAATTGGTTTATGTTCTGAACCTGGAGAATATTTCAAAGAAAATCCAGGCCCCACCGTCATAAAACTTGACGACGGTTCCTGGAGTTTTCCATTGAAACTAATGCTCACAAAGAGTATCTCCCTATTAATGGGAATGTTTCTGTTGGTCTATAGATACTGACTGACTCAGGGGTTTGATTAAATGTTGGTCTTTTTTCTTGCAGTGAAGCTCTGAAGAAGCATGGAGCTGGTGCAGGTGGTACACGTAATATCTCGGGGAATTCTCCACTCCACGAGGGTCTCGAGACAGAGATAGCATCACTGCACCAGAAAGAGGCGGCTCTAGTGTTTACTTCCTGTTACGTGGCTAATGATACATCTCTGTACACGCTAGGAAAAGCTATCCCAGGTACAGTAGGGAAAAACTAAGGACATTTTGGAGTTTTTAAAGATATTTTATATTTTGAATATATTTGCAAAAAGAAATTGATTTGCTTTTCCATCCATTTAAATAGTAACAGTCAATCTTATGTCTTATGTGTATTGGATCTTCAAACTTATCATTATTTCATCCCCGGCCAATCTTTTTAGTACACATAGTTCAGAAACTTACAGCATATGATATTCCATGTTTAATTTCCAGTCTTTTTATTTTAAGGTGTTCATATGTTTTCTGATGCTGGGAATCATGCTTCCCTGATACAGGGGATCAGGAATAGTGGAGTCCCTAAGCATATATTCCGACACAATGACCCATTACATCTGGAAGAGCAACTCAGAAAAATCGACAGCAGTGTCCCAAAGATTGTCATTTTTGAAACAGTGCATTCAATGACAGGTAATCTTGTGAAATAAGTAGAGCTTCAATCTGTGCATAAAATGTTCTTGTTAATTTTCAATTTGAACAAATATCTGCTTGGACAGCTTTTTATATGCCTGTCTAAGATGATGATGGGAGGTATTAAGGTGGGAGGTATTAAGGTGGGAAGTATTAAGGTGGGAGGTATTATGATGGGGGGGGGGGGGTATTAAGGTGGGAGGTACTATGGTGGGGGTATGATGATGGGAGGTACTATGGTGGGGGTATGATGATGGGAGGTATTAAGGTGGGAGGTACTATGGTGGGGGTATGATGATGGGAGGTATTAAGGTGGGAGGTATTATGGTGGGGGTATGATGATGGGAGGTATTAAGGTGGGAGGTACTATGGTGGGGGTATGATGATGGGAGGTATTAAGGTGGGAGGTATTATGGTGGGGGTATGATGATGGGAGGTATTAAGGTGGGAGGTATTATGGTGGGGGTATGATGGTGGGAGGTATGATGGGAGGTATTATGACAAATCTTGTTATATCCGAGTAATGAAGTAAACTAGTAAATAAATTGCAATGAATTCAAAGGAAAAATGTTTTCATTTCCTTTATCTATAAGATATTTCATTGTGTATGTATATATATATATAATACAATGACTACGCAGATCCTATATTCATGACATTGATTGTGTCTAAGTATCTGAAATAACCCATATTGGAGATACTGATATTCACATGTATCGTGAATTATTTTGTACTCTTTGTTAAATCTTTTATGCTGAAAAGTGTATACTTTAATTTTTTGTAACACTTACAGAGCCAATTAAGACCCTAAGTTAACCTTGTCCTTTGTACGGTTTAAATCTACAATGAAAAAGTGATTAAAATTGTATTTTAATGTTCAAAGCACTACAGAATATACAATATGGAATTGTGTGCATTTTTTGATTCACGTATTTAAGAAGTAATTTATATCTAGATGGTTGTATTATGGAGGTATTGAAGTTATGAGCAATTTAATTTGTATAAACAACAAAACTGACTCTACAAAAACGTAAAGCAAACTTCTGTATAGGATATATAAATATGAACCAGAAAAGGATAATTGAAAAAAATATTGGTGAGTGTGAATATAAGATAGGACATGTACCTGGTATATAATTTGTCAAATTCTGTAAAAGTATGATTTAAATCTTCTAAAGGAATAGCCTATTTGATAAGATGAGACTAATATTTGGGTACATTTATTGGCTGTACAGGTGATGTATGCCCTTTGAATGAGATGTGTGATGTGGCCCACAAGTATGGTGCTCTGACGTTTGTTGATGAGGTCCACGCTGTGGGATTGTATGGTAAACACGGTGCAGGAGTCGGTGAGCGAGACGGGTGCATGGACAAGATAGACATCATAACGGGAACTCTAGGTAGGATTTCACTGAAGTCTTAAATCAATATGTTTATACTCTTCTTTATTGCCGAAGATTAATTTGAGTTGAAGAATGATACAGTCTATATTGAATGGGTATGAGGGCAAGTTTATATATATTGCTCGAATTCAACATTCAATTAGTTGTGAATGTAATCATGTTACGGCCAAAGACTACACCTGAGCTGTCATACCAAATACCTCAACATAAATCCCTCACATATGGTTTTATTGTGCAGAAATGCTACTGGAATGGGCTTTTATGAAATTCACAGAGGCATTTTCAAGATTTGCAAATTTGATTGTCATTAGAAAAAAAAATTGACTTATGAAATGTTTAAAAGAATGATTTTTGTGTCACGGCAGCATTGCAAGCTCTCATTGGAAGTTCCTTCATACCATACTTTCACTCAGACACGGTAGATTCCTAAAGATGCACACGGAAGTTATTATTGCATAATTGAACAAAAAGTACAACTTACAAAATAAAATACAGTCAAACCCTGTTATCTCAAACTCCATGGGACAAAGAAAAAACTTAGAGATATCCAAGAATTCGAGATAACGAGGGTGAAATACTTAAAAGATTAAGTGGTTGGGACTTCTGAATTATTTTGACATGTCCCTGGTGTTCGAGATACTGAAGTTCAACTGTACTAGCTTTTCATTTAATTTGCTGAAATACATATAAAAACTTTTGATTAACAGTCCACACACAAATTGATGTTGTTGTGATTTGACGTGAATGAGTCATTTTATGATAGTAAGTACTTGATGTGTAAAATAAGGAATCTATACAGTTAAACAAGTAAACAGTAAGTTAGTATACTCCATCTATAGGTGCTGTACTATTAGAACCTAACTTTTAAGTTAGTATACGCCATCTATAGGTGCTGTACTAGTAGAACCTAACTTTTAAGTTAGTATACGCCATCTATAGGTGCTGTACTATTAGAACCTAACTTTTCAAGGGTTTTAACATAAGATTTGTCATTGATAGGGAAGGCCTTTGGTAATGTGGGTGGCTATATTGCCAGCTCTGCTCGTACCGTGGACATGATCAGGAGTTACGGGTCAGGCTTCATCTTTACCACAAGTCTACCTCCCACCACTCTGTCAGGGGCTTTCGCTTCTATACAGGTAACTCATCTAACATACTATCACATTGTAACATGTAGAGATGAAGAAGAGTTTATCTGTCATCTGTCTAGTTTTCTGTCATTTTAAGGTCACTAAGTGACCTGTCGCTATCTTTTCACTTGGAACTCCTCCTGTGGCTTGTACCTTTGTGTGAAGTGTAGAGGATCATCCGAGGATTGCCGATTGTATACTCCACTTAAGACAACTCATTCTTAGAAACATTCATGAATTTATCTACATTGTGTCACTTCATAGTACAACTTAACAAAGCGAAATCAAGAAATTATTTTGCATGTGATAAAAATATGGATGCACACACGTCTAATATTTACTAGCCCGATCATTGGGGACTTTTGATAATTATTTATATATTAACTAGCCCCAAGGGATGCTCTTGGCAAGGCACTACCCCAGATCCATAATTTACTGGCCTCAGACTATCTAGCCACCAATTATTTCAAGCCCCAAAGCCTCTACTGAAATTGAGAAATTCATGACTCCTGGGTCAAATGTTCAGGCCCAAGGGCAAGGTTAAATGGATCGTACTGTGAAAATGCTCAACTTGTTATTTTTCACCAGTACGTCTGTCAGTTAGTCAGTCCTGTTTTTGTCAGTGCAATTCCTCTAAACTGCTCAACAGAATTTCATGAAACTATTAGGTAATTAAGGACTCACTGTATATACATGTATGTGCATACTCGTAGTAAATTTTTATAATTTTTTTTTCCTGGGAGTTATGCCCCTTTTGACCTCCATCAGTCCTGTTCTTGTCAGCGCAACTCCTCCAAAATCGCTCAACAGAATTGCCAAAACTGAAATTTCTGGTCCCTGGGTTTAGAGTTAAAGCTATATGAATCAATATGTGCCAAAAACCCCACTGAATTTCAAGAATTTTCTAGCTTCTGTACTCCTGAACATACAGCAAGCAAATGAATTTGATAGCAATAGCTCCTGAAAAAAGGATATTATAATAAATAGGAATCACCATGTCTGTCCACATGTTTATCTTCTGTCCTTCCCTCCCAATTTGCATGTAGGGGACAATGTTATACATGAACATGTAATAAAGGGAGCATAGAAGCTTGTCCTATGATCTGTAATAATTGATCACAAAATCTGAAGCCCATTCCATTCTTTGGGTTTGAAAGTTACACTCATTGTGACATCAGAATGCAATACTTCCTTTGTGTGTTTGATACTCAGGTGACCTTTAAGGCCCATAAACCTCTTGTTTTGGATTGTTAAGGTGAAGAATTATTTTCCTTGTTCTCAGATATTAATGGTGTGTGATTTCTGACTTCAGGTTTTGCGCGGTGAAGAGGGTATTTACCTGAGGGAGCGCCATCAGAGGAATGTTAGGTATCTGCGAGACAACCTGATTGAAGCTGGTGTGCCCGCCCTACACTGTCCAAGTCATATCATTCCTATTCATGTAAGGATATAATTCATCTTGAAGTGCTTGAGAATTATTTATCAGTCAATCTTTAATGTTTGAATCGCAGATAAAGCTGCCATATCATCTAATCAATTACATCTGTTTTTGATCAAATTGTAATTCAGATATTTGTAAATAAATTTTAATGAAGTGCAAATGTTTTTATGTAAGAAATGCATCCAGGAATTAAAATTATTCCTCTCAATTAAGTAGCCAAACAGGCTACCAACCCTTCAAATTTCACTAGTCCTTATTGATATTTACTAGTCCTAATAAAAGAGCACCATTTGGAGGTACATGTATAACAGGAAGTGTAAATGTAGAAACCCAAACATGCCATTTAAGATTCTGTAATTTATTAACTTGTCAGGTCATGTAGATATCTGCATCATTGTAATTTTAAATCATTTTACTCATAAATAAATAAACATAAGAAACAAAAACTGTGATTTTGATGAGAAAATATGTTTATTGTTGACATTGTAACTAGAAAGACTGAGGAAATTCTGGTCACCAAAGGGTCAGCTCTCATCCACACCAGTATTTAGTCACCTTGGACAAGTGGACAATCATTAATTTTAATCCCTGGCATTGAATACTGTAAAAAAGAGATGATGCGAGTCAGTATACTTTGTTTCTGTATTAGAATGTTTTCTTCTTAGGTTGGAGATGCTGCCTTGTGCACTCATCTTTCCTCAGAGCTCATGAATAAACATGACATCTATGTACAAGCCATCAATTACCCAACTGTGGCCCGTGGCAATGAGCGCCTCCGTGTGGCCCCCACTCCACACCACACTAAGGCCATGATGGATTACTTTGTGGCATCAGTGGTCAATGTCTGGAAGGAGAATGGTCTGGAACTAAACAGGGAGCGGTCAGTTTGCCCCGAGGAGTGTGAGGTGTGCCAGAAACCACTTGGGATTGAGATCCTGCAGGCTGCAGAGAAAGTGTGTGGTCGCTCCAACTGTACTTATGCCTCCCTCCAAGACAACATTGCTGTGGCTATGGCTTAAACAGGATTAACTTAAAAATCTGTTTGAGATTTTAAAATGACTTTGACAATATATCTCAATGTCATGATGATTCAAAATTGATCATTTGTGATTCTTATTTAATTGTTGTAAACTCAAATGAGTATTTTGTTTTTATCATTAAAACTGTTATTGCACTGCAAATATAACTTCTGTAGGCTGTACTTTCATGTTATTTGTAGTTTTTCCCCAAACTGTATAGTGTTATGGATGCTCTATGGTAATTGTTATGTTTTATTAAATTGACATCAACTGAAAGTCCAATCTGTACTAAGGCTTTATTTCAGATACAGCTGATTGATCATATTTCAAAGTGGATGATTCAGGTAGAAAAGGAAATGAAAATCATCTCCTCAAAGTATATTATAGATTTAGGAATAAAAAAAACCAAACAAGATTCTTGACTGGAGAAGCATTTGAATTTTATGACCACTTATAGAGAAATTGACAGTATGATATATGAAAGACCATTGAAAAAAAAAAAGAACTCCGTTTCATAAATGCTTGCTTCTTTTAAACAACATACTGTTAATACTTTTGAAGAATTGAAAATAAATTTAATAACTTACATGTGCTGGATTCAAATTTTTTTTCAAAAGCATTAATTAATAGTTTATAATTCCTGTTACTGAAGTAATATCATAAATAGTTACATGATTGATAAAGCAATTGACAGACCCATCTATAGTAAGTAGTGAGGGAGTGATTAATAATCAATAGTTAAGGCAATGGACAGACCTAAATACAGCAATTAGTGGGCAGGTGAAAAACCCCATGATTGATAGAGCAATAAGCATACCTAAAGTCCTACCTGTATTATAATGGCCGGATAGGTGATGTACCCCATCAACATTTGTCATTCATATTTTACTGAGCATCTGTTAATATCAAAGGCTTGGAAAACAAGATTTGATTTGTTATATTTATACATCTATAGATTCTAATTGTTACAATTTTCTTCTATTTTGACGTGTTTCATGTTATGTGCAAAAATCTCTTTAATTATATTTATGAATCATCAATATATATATATTTTATTGAATAAATTCAGATTAGGTGCATATATTTTTTTCTCTTAAAGGTGATGGTATTTTTGAGAATCAGGTTATAATTGATTAATAACACAATTATATGTCCTAGTTTTGTTTAGTATGTACCAACTATTTTAATTTTGTGATTTACCTGTGAACAGAATTTTGATTTGTGGCATACTAAACTAAATCATGTACTCGTACAATTTATAAGATGTTAATATTTGTATGTTATTTGTTTTGAAATGTTTCCAAGAATCCACTGCCAAATATTTTGACCAAATTTCTGCCAATGGAATAACTAAACTGAATATGTAAACATGATCTCTGAAATAAAATTAAAGTCGGTCCACTGTTGAGGTTTGTTATGTTTAATTGTTTGGTGACATTGAAAGTTACTTTTTCTTCACGTTTTTAGATCACCTGAGTCACTCAGGTGACCTACTGCAATTAATCTTCATCCGTTATGCATTAACAATTGAACATTTCTAACTCCTTCTTGATATCTCTTCAAACTTGGTATGAAGCATCTTTGGAAAAGAGGGACATCAACTGTAAATTGTAAAACAGACTTCTGCACCCCCATGGTCTTGCATATATTTAAAGGTTGGGGCAAAAACTGCCAAAAATTTACCAATTTTAAAAAGTCTTCTTCTCTACAACTGCACATCTGTAAGAAAAACTAAACGCATATATAGTCATGTAGAGAAAGAAGGCCTCTACCAGAATTATGAATTTCATGGGACAAGTTCTGACTCCAGGGTGGGGCCAAACTTGGAATATAGTGTTTATGTGTAAATCTTCTTTAATGCTTTTGATATTAAATGGATATTTAAATGGAGCAGTTAGCCCTTTACAAAAATACTAACTTTCATGTTCTCAGGGGTAGGGGTTTGGTATTAGTGGGGCCAAACTGGTCATGGTGTTTAAATGTCTATCATTTGAAAGACTTCTTTAATTTTGCTGGTACATGTAGTATATACACCGTAAAAATTAAATACATATTGAGGAGAAGCAGAAAGGGATGTACCAAAATTGTGAATTTCGCAATGTAATTTGTTTTCTGCAATTTCATTGGTTAAGAGGTGTAGTCCTGGCTTATCAGAATAAGCGTTTATTTTTAGTAACTCATCGGGTATAGTCGGCCCTATATATAAGGAGCTGCATCAGGAGATTTACTCACTCTTCTGGGATCAAGAACTCTATGCTCTTTTCTTTTAACTTACTTTTTAGCTCTCCGGGACGACTGTCCAGAGACCTATTGTCACGACCCTGGTGTTGGCATTTGTGTCACATTTTAAGGAAAAAACTTAAACCTGGGCTATATCTTTTGAACCAAGGGGTTACAGTGTTTGAACTTTACCATAGACTGAGTCTATGTCAAATGATACTGGTCTATGCCAATTGTAATTGAGATAGACCAAATTGTCTATGCCGATTTTCTAGATTTAAAGCAATAAAGTTATTCCAAATGACCCTGCATGGTCAGTCGAAATATGCTTTCTAAGTACATTAGAAGTACATGTAAATGAATATGTTTTGAATTTGTGTTATTTTTTTCTAATGTTGCTGTCTATGCCAATTTGATGAGGTCTATGTCATCTTGTTTTGGCATAGACCTGTGGTCTACACCAAGTTTTAAACCAATTTCAAACACTGGGGATAGGGTTTTGATATTTCACATGATGCTTCATGAAGAGGCCTTTGTTTTGGTACCAAGACTTTTGACCTAATGACGTTTTAATACTGTGGACTTTGTCCTACTTTTAAAAAACTAATCTGGGATGTGTCTTTTAAACCAAGGGGGATAGGGTTTTGATATTTCACATATTGATTCCTCATGAAGAGACCTTTGTTGTGGTACCATGACTTTTGACCTAGTGATGTTCACCTTGGACTTTGACCCATTTTTTAAAAACTTTAACCTGGGCTATATCTTTTGAACCAAGGGAAGTAGGGTTTTGATATTTCATATATAGATGTCTCATAAAGAGACCATTGTTTTTACCAAGACTTTTGACTTAGTGACCTTGGACTGTGACCCACTATTCAAAAACCTTAACCGGGCAATATCTTTTGAACCAAGGGAATAGGGTTTTGATATTTCACATTTAGATACCTTTTGAAGAGACCTTTGTTGTGGTACCAAGACTTTTTACCTTGTGACCTTGGACTTTGACCTAGTTTTTAAAAAACTTTAACCTGGGCTATATCTTTTTAATCAATAGGGATAGGCTTTGATATTTTACATATAGATGCCCCATGAAGAAACCTTTGTTTTGGTAGAAGACATTTGACCTAATGACCTTTGCCTTGAACTTTGACATAATGTTCAAAAACTTTAACACTGGTTATATCTTTTGAACGAAGGTTGATAGGGCTTTGATGTTTCAAATATAGATGCCTCATAAGAAGACATTTCTTTTGTTACCAGAACTCTTGACCTTGGACTTTGACCTACTTTTCAAAAACATTAACCTTGGCTATATCTTTTGAACCAAGGAGATATGGATTTGATATTTCATATTTAGATGCCTCAAGACCAGGCCTTAGATATGGTATCAAAACTTTTGACCTAGTAACCTTGGACTTTGACCTATTTTTCAAAAACTTTAACCTTTTGAACGATAGGTCAAGTAGAGTCATGCTTCCCGGTGAGATGTGTTGTCTTCTGACAACTCTTGTTATGCACTGTAGTTGGGTTTTAAATATGCAATAAATTACACATTTGTAGGCACCTTAGTAGAGTCAAAATACTTTGGATCAGTTTAGAACCAGATATGCCTTACCTAACTATTTTTTAAAGAGTAAGCACTTTTATCCCAGTGACATTGAGGTGTATGGAAGCCCGCTAGTGCCATGATTTTGCATTCTTCCTAAAGCCATATTTCCTTCCTATGGGATTTATGTTTTGTAAGATTTTGCAATATAATTTTTGTTTAATTTCTGATTATTAAAATAAAGTAAAATTTATGTTCCATTTGTTGTTACTATTTACTTTTGTTGGGAAACATATCATTT
The DNA here is from genome assembly GCF_947568905.1 of Ostrea edulis. Taxonomy (NCBI): domain Eukaryota; kingdom Metazoa; phylum Mollusca; class Bivalvia; order Ostreida; family Ostreidae; genus Ostrea; species Ostrea edulis. The sequence goes on along the minus strand of NC_079170.1, from coordinate 54,981,168 downwards.
GTTATCAACTATTTTCACTACATTTTTACTTCAGTTTATGTCGAATTTTTACTCTTGTTATAATATATTTGTAAACTTTACAAGTCTTTTCATTTTAAACAAAGGGGGCCTCCGTGGCCGAGTGGTTAGAGCATCACGCTCAATATCACACGGCCTCTCACCTCTGTCAGCGCGGGTTCGAATCCCGCTCGCGCCGGCAAGTGAGAAAGTTTCCCAGTTTACTTTCGGAAGGTCAGTGGTCTCTTCCCAGGTACATTGTATATGAGTTCTCTCTTCCACCAATAAAAACTGGGTGCCACCATATAGCTGAAAAATTGTTGAGTGTGGCGGAAAACATCAATCAATCAATCAATCATTTTAAACAAGGTGTTGAAAATATTCTAGGAAGAGCTGAACTTGGTACAAAACCAAAACTGTGTCTGATCCAAAGTAATATTAATTTTGACAAAGACGATTGAACTTGTACTTTGGGAGAAGCTCGACTTTTCAGTCCCAGCATACACTGTTCAGTTACTTTTTTTGGTGCTGTGACCAGAATCTTGTCGAAGATATTTAGCTTAATGTAGCTGTCAGACAAGTTTAATAGTCAATGGCCAGATACCTCAGCTGATAGACCGGGATTCTAACCCGCCTCCCCTGAATCTCCAGTCAGTTGATCTACCAACTGAGCTATCTGGCCGTCGGCGATCAAATGCCTCTGACTGCCACACTTGAAATATATATTGATACCAGTAGCTAGCTTTTTTCACTGTAAAGGAGATTCACCATCATATTAATGGTTCATTTAAAAATACCGGCATTTAACAGTTTGCCGAAGTTCAATCATACAAGAAGGCTGAAATGAAATTCTTTTATTTTGAATGTTCATCCGTATTCTTAGTCTGAGCACGATCTGTGACGTAATCTAGCTGGTAGGGATTGAATCTGAATATCATTTGACTTATCTTTCAGCTGATGTCTATGATATCATTGCACCTGTTACAATTTTACCAAGATCGTAAAACTCCGGATGCTTGTCAGAGGGTTTATCATGTGTTCTCTGAATTCATCTCCACCCCCCCCCCCCCCCCCCCCCCCCCGATTGAATACATTCTGCAAGTTCCTGGGAATTTTCTATGGAGGCCAAATTAACATAAACTCAAATAATTGAAGATATCGTTAATTATTTGGAAATATCTTCAGTTCATTTGCATGATGCGTGCAACATTTCTCTTTTAGTTTAGTGTGCGCAATGATTCAGAATTATTATTGCGCACACTAAATTTAATTGTTCCGTTGAGTTGATGCGATCTGTAATTGAATTGAGTCGTTCTGAATAGTCAGTTTCTACCCATCTTCACAAGTCAAGGGTTATTGATTCGTTAGTGCGAGGTAACGAATCAATAATCCTTGACTTGTGAAGATGGTTTCTACCTTCTTCATGTAAGCTTTTGAGATGACCACTTGTGAGATCCTCATGAATATATTAGGATCTCACAAGTGGTCATCTCAAACGCTTACAGATCGAAGGTAGAAAATGACTATTCAGAACGACTTATGGGGGTGATCGGTAGGGAAATAACATATTTTTGATAAACCATTGGTTCTGTATAAAAATAATTTCCTCAAGATGGGGGGGGGGGGTACATAAGATCTATACAAGCTATCCACACCTAAGGTGCTCGTGCCTGCGTACTCACGATAGGATACCCACGAGATCAGCTGTGGGTATCCGACGATGCTGTGGACTGAGGGCCGAACATACTAAGGCTGAACGATAAATCTTTATCCGGATATACGATGGTTAGTCGGTTTTGTTTTGTTTTTAAGGACCTATATAAAACATCCGATATATCAATGATACCAGTCATATGATGCAGCTTCTAGTATTATCACATTTGTTTACCTGTGGTGCCCTTTGTTTACCTGTGATGCCCTCTGAATATTAAACGTCACAGTAGACAGGGGCCTATTGTTGTGACGTAGAATCATGTTTGATGGGAAGCATGGGGAGGTCCGCCAGCGAAGCGTCAGCACTAATACAGTCAGCACCCCACACCAGGAAGATAGCCTCATAGCATGCACTGGCGTATGTATTTATATGTCAGATAGCAGAACATTAATCGTATGTCTTACCTCGCAGTGATAAGCAGAGCAAGGTGCAGTAAATTTAAGAATTGGTAGACCGGTTTCCCCATTTTCTAGGTATTTAAGAAACACAATCCGATTCCCATTATGGAGTTATCTCACTCAATTCCTTTTACATTTGATGTCATCTTTGCCCCAGAAACTGACAGATGAAAATGCATGCTAGGGTAGAGCATGGACATTGGACTGGATCGATTGACATGATAAAACAGAACTAAACTATGGGGTCCCGGCATCAAACGTTTGGTTGGCTCATTGAATTTTTTCTCCTCTCATTACACTGTAAACCATATAACATCTTGCAAAGAGAAAATATACAGTCACTTAGGGGCTTTTAAAATAAAAAAAAATTCAAGTTTGTAATTTTTAATGAATAGCTGTCTAGTGTTTAGCTCACCTGAGCTAAAAGTTCACATTTTCACTTTTTCATCTTCTTCTCCAGAACCACTAGACCAATTTCAATCACAAATCATGGTCCCCAGGGGTAGGTTGGGGCCTAGTTGCAATAATGTAGCCCTCCGATTTTTTTATTCTGATGTTTTTGGAAGAGGGCTACAACTCCTTAGGACCTCTGTAATGTTGCAAAATATTTTTATGAATAACCTGTAATAAAGTTGTGTATTTGTCTCCAATGTTGTTTACACTAAAAAGAGTACCAACTTTGCACTTGGGAATGTCTAATAAACACAAAACATGTACAACATAAACAATTCTTCTTCTGCTCCACCATGCTTAAGTTGTTATCGTGAGATCTTGTTGGTGGATCTACTGAAAAACCTTAACATTGATAATCAGCGTGAAGATGTAGTTTCCCATGTCATTCTGACAAAGAAAGGAAAATCATATGGTGGCAGAAAAAAGTTACACTCTGCCAGGGATTGTTTTAGGGTCTGTAGGGAGCCGAAATAAGGCCCCATTCTAATTGCTAAAAAGCAGGTATTTTCCCCAATGTTTGCTTTGAAATTCCCAGACTATGAAAATAAATCAAGCAGGGTAGCCTAATTTTTCATAAATCTTCTTCACAGGCCCACAGATTACAATTTTTGCTTCAAAATTGTAAAGTAAACCTAATTTTTTGGCCTCTGCTTATTTGAATGAGGTAAGCTTTGACCAAATTGAAAGGCAGAAGGAGCCAAATTATACCTTAGTTAATGCACTCTGGATTAGTTTTCTCCCTATTGCTTTGTATGAAATATTTTTCCCAATTTCAAGCAAATGTTGCTATTTTTCCCAATTGGAAATTGAAATCAAGACCTTAAAAAAACCTGACTCTGCTGTTCATTTTTTAACTTGATATCAAATTTAAACCATTTCAATACTGACAAAATAGCTTTCTCCCCCAGTGTACTTATCCATTGATGTAAACACCACCTTATATGGGCATATGCAAATAACTTGACAATCAAACGTGACGCACAAATATGAATAAGAAATTGGAGTATATCGAAATTGTTAAAAATGGTAGAACAAATTGTCAACTAGTCTTTACAAAAAAGTCTTTTATAATAGGCATCCTTGAAAAAACAAGGGTATACAAAATATTCTCATCATTTGGTTAAAGTATTATATTTATACAGCAAGGTATACAGAGAAAAATTTGAGTGTGCGTTTTGCAATATCATTTTTAAAGTTATTCTATGAAACACAAAAGTTTATTTCTTATAAAAATGGTGATACTGAAAAATTTGATGCCCTTTGGAACAGATGAAACCAAATTTTTTTAAATAGCTCTCTCTCTCTCTCTCTCTCTCTGAAACAACTAAACACTTCTGTAATTCTATATTACATGTATATTATAAAGATATACCATGAACTATTTACAGAATGTTGACAAATAATTTTTAAAAAAAATGGTAGAATAGAGCATCACAAATTGTGAGTTGCAGGTTGTAAATTTATTGACTAAGAAACAGAATATCAATATGCCTCCCTTCAAAGATTGATTGATTGCTGTTTTCCGCCACACTCAACAATTTTTCAGTTATCTGGTGGTGCCCAGTTTTTATTGGTGGAAGAGAGAACCCAGATACAATGTACATGGGAAGAGACCACTGACCTTCCGAAAGTAAACTGGGAAACTTTCTCACTTACCGGTGCAAGAGGGATTCGAACCTCCTTCAAAGAAGAGGGAAATATTGCTTTGCACCTGTCGGTCAGTATGTTGGTTGGTCGGTCGGTAGACCACATGTTGTCCGCTCAATATCTTGAGAACATCTTTCATATGTGAGTTGGTTACGAGTAGAAGAGGACCCCTATTGATTTTCAGGTCAAAGGTCAAAGGTCAAGGGTTAAATCTACTCTGGACATAGGAAGATGCTGTCCGCTCAATATCATGGGGAACATTTCCTTGACAGACATCAAACTTTGTACACTCATATATTGTGAAGAGTAGAGGATCCCTATTGATTTTGAGGTCACATGGTCAAAGGTCAAGGGTCAAACTGGACATAGGAATATACTGTCCGCTCAATATCTCGAGAACCCTTTGCTCAATAGACATCAAACTTGGTACACTGGTACATTGTAAGGAGTAGATGAACACCGCTATTGATTTTGAGGTCAAAGGTAAAACTGGACATAGGATGATACTCTCCCCTCAATATCTTGAGAACTCTTTGCTTGACAGACATCAAACTTGGTACACTAGTACATCTTAAGTAGATGGTACACTGGTACATCTTAAGTAGATGAACCCTATTGATTTTGAGGTCACATGGTCAAAAGTTAAGGATTAAACTGGACATAGTAAAATACTGTCTGCACAATATCTTGAGAATGCTTTGCTTGACAGACATCAAATTGGTATACTGGTACATCTTAAAGAGTAGATGACCCCTATCGATTTTTAGGTAACATGGTCATAGGTCAAGGGTCAAACTGGACATAGGAATATATTGTCCGCTCAATATCTTGAGAACCCTTTGCTTGACAGACTAGGTACACTGGTACATCATAAGGAGTAGATGACCCTTATAAAATTTAGGTGCATATGGTCAAAGATCAAGGTTTAAACTGGACATAGTAATATATTATCATCTATATTTTAAGAATCATTTGCTTGATTGACACCAAACTTGGTACACTAGTACAGCATATGGAGTAGATGACCTCTATTGATTTTTAGATCACATTGTCAATCCACTTTGGACATAGGAAGATATTGTCTGCTCAATATCTTGAATTGGTTTGGCACTACTGGGCCAGAAAAGTGGAAACTTAAAAGAAAGCTTAATCCTGACATAGAGTAGATTCAAGTTTGTTTGGGTAGGGAGGGAACACAATAGGGAATCAAAGTTTTATATGCTGATAATTATAGGAAAAATCTTGTTCTCAAGAACTGTTGGGCCAGAAAAGTTGAAATTTACCTGAAAGCTTCCTGACACAGTGCAGATTTAAGTGTCTTCAAATCATGATTCCCGGGGGTAGGGTGTGGCCACAATCGGGGATCAAAGTTTTAGATATGCTGATATATAGGACCAATTTTACAAGTATCTCTTGAACTCTATAAGTCAAAGCTTTCATATTTTGTGTATGCATTCTTTACAGCAAGACATTGTATGTGATGCAGTGGTGTGTGATCGTGTGACCTTTACCTGGAAGTTTGACCTACTTTTAATACAAATTTGACCTATTCAATATTTCCTGAACTAATAAGGTAGATCTTTCATATTTTGTACATATACATGTACTTCATATGGCAATGCCTTTCATTTCATGTCATGTCTTTTGATTTTGTGATGTTGAACTTGAAGTCTGACCTACTTTAAAAAAACCCATAACCTACTGAATATATTTGGAACTATTTTAGGTAGGGCTTTTATAATTTGTATATAGATTCTTTATGACAAGCCCTTAATGTACATTGGTGTTTGATTTTTTGGCCTTGGAGTTTGACCTACTTTTAGTTTAAAAAACAAACCTTGACCTATTCAGTATCTTCTGAACTACTTTCATAATTTGTATATAGATTCTTATGGCAATACCATGTCACTCTGTGAAGTTTGAACCTGTGACCTTGACCTTGGAGTTGGATTGACTTTTAAAAATCTGACCTATTTAATATCTCCTGGACTATTTTAGATAGATCTTTCATATTTTTTATTATATACCCATCAGTGTTTTGTTTTTTGATACTGTGGATTTCACAGAGCACGATCAGGTTTTCCAGATCACCACACTGTGGTTTTCTGACTATATCAGTATCCTCTGAGACTGATGACGTCACAATGCACAAATGCAACGTTTTCTTGTGGAAAATATCGACCGCATCACAAACAAGACTTCATACACAAAATATAATTTCACTGTATGTCTGTGCATGCTTTTTATGATTTATATTACATTCAGAAGGCATAAGACATATGGCAATTCAAAATGGCCACTATGCACCGGGAAATATCGCTGTTTCGTATGAAATTTGATGACCAGTGACCGCGTTACACAAGCGGCTGCATACTAGAGTTATAAGTAGGATTTTTAATCAGGAGGAAATGAATTGACCACATGAAACAAGTGACTGCTTGATAGAGGTGACCGCTATGGCAAGTTTGAATGTGCATTACTATTAGAGATGTGCACCAGTCGAGATCAGCTAGAAAACCACTCAGGTGTAACAATCACATTCATGAGTAGAGAAAAACAGGCTATTTCAATTTGACAGAAAGAATGAGAAATATGTACACTGTATGTATCTAAGAGTTCATGTCAGCTTTAAGTACAAAAGTAGTCGTGTACAATTAAGGAACTGCAAAATAGGGCATTACATGTCAGAGCCAGATCCAGTATTCAAGTCTGTAGACAATTCACATTGTTCACAGATCGATCATCGAATAACTCATCAAAATTAATTAGTATTCTTCAGAATTATACAGTCAATTTCATTGGTCGAGGGCTAGTCAATTCGTGATGTCTCCCTCACGTGCAAGGTGACAACTGTGTTGTCTCCCTTTAGAAGATAACTTCTAATGGCACAAGCGAGAAAGCTCTATTAAAAATAATTGCAAATATGCAGGATTGTTAATCATAAACTTCAGCGTCAACATTAACGGTCACAAAGAACAATCGAGAAGAAAAATATTTCCATTCTAATGCAATTTTGCATTTTACTTGATGTTTACGTTTTTATCTTGAAATACGTTACAAAATGTTTACGTTTGACGTTATGTTTTTACGTCATTCTACTGTGACGTCACAACTGAAAGCTTTCTCTCGTTTAACTTTCTGAAACCTCAATGTTTTGCTTTCGTTAACATACATATATCTAATAAATGTAGGACATTGAGTGTAAAACAAAATAACGTATGTAGTTGGGGGTAACATTAATTTCACCCCTTGAAAACTATTGAAAAGTTATCAGAATTTTCTGCAGAGAAATTTATTACGAATTTGTTGACGTTTGAAATAAAAAAAGATACATGGTACAAGTCAATATATGTGATAGTTTTTTTAACGTTCAGATTCTTCAGGATAATAAAACTATTATGGACTGTTTTAAGCAGGGAGACATCACAAATTATCAGGTCTGAGTAGGGTTATCACTCTCGGGCGCATAGGCGTCCTCGGGTGATGTCTCCCAGCTAAACAGTCCATAATTGTATATTGTTTTGTAGACATTCACATTGTTCACAGATTGATCATTGTTAGAATAATGTTCATCAATATCAATTGTTTTGTATCAATACTTAAACTGATCTGAATTATGTATCAACAGACCTATGATGTTGTGGAGGAGTTTACTGAGAGAAACAGGAAAAGCATGGGGTTTAGCTCAGAATGTGAGAAAGAAGTTTATGAAATACAGTTACTGCAACTTCAAGAACAGTTAGAGTCTGCAATGATAGAAAAAGAACAATTGGGTGCGTATACATGACAAAATCATTCAATCATACAAGTAGGGTGACAAAAGTCTGAAATGAAATTTAAACACATTTACTCCTTTATCCAGTGGATATCACTCATTTAATACATCAATTCTAATTATACCCTCTGCAAATGAAGTTTAGGGGGTATATTGGAATCAGCATGTTCGTCTGTCTGTAGACATGATTTTGTCCATGCATGTTGTATTTAAGAAACTAATGCATGGATTTTTCTGAAAATTTGTATGCACATTACTCACCATATGAAGATGTGTACCTGGTATTTTCATTCTGATTGGACAATTTTTCTTCAATTTACAGGCTTTTTTCTGCCTATGGACTCATTTTTTAAACTAAACAGAATGTATCTTAAAAATACATGAAGAGATTTTATTTAAACATTGTAAATACATTGTTCTTAGACTGAAGTTATGCATTTCTTATTTAAAATTAGAATATTTAAAGTGAAAATAACATTTATGTACCTTGCATTTTGATTTATAGTGAATGTAGGAATATTTCCATTTTCTGTTGGCATGGGGGCTTGTTGTTGTGTGTTCATACTCTAGCAATTTTTAAACCGTGTACCAAATTGAGAGAAATGATAATAAACAGTTTAATTCTCTGAAAATCCTATTCATTGGTATGGTGTTTATGTTGAGCATCACCAGAAATATCTATATTTGATTGATTCATGGATTTTTTAAAGCACTATGTTTCCTACGCCGTTTGTGACGTCACAAACAAACATCGATTTTATGTAGTTTGTTTATAAAATGACAGGAAGCAAATTTCCCAACAATACAGTAACATAAATGAATAAATGGAAGGGGGGTTGTTGTTTAACATGTGATAAAAAGAATCTCCCATGGTTGTGTGGTTTGATTTGATTTATATTCAACTCGTGTTTTCTATCACACATCTCGTTGAGTATAAATTGTATCAAACCACAAACCACAGGAGATCCAATATTGAACTCTTTTGTTTAACAGTTTGTTTCTATTTGGTTCAAGCAAGGCAACTGAGGAAATTTTCTGAGTCCTCATTCAGAAAGTTGCAGGATGAACTAGAAGCTGAGAAGCAAAAAAACAAGGATCTCCAGCTCATGATTTCTTCGAAAAGGTGTGGTTTATAATCTAAACATCCTCAAATTGTCCCCCCTACAGTAAACAATTAATTGTGCACGGGTGAAAGATGTGGAAAATATTCTGCAATGTAGTCTTGATGACTGGAACGTCTGTGTTCTTTAAGGATAGCAGAATTAAACAGCTCAGTATAATTCAATATTTAAAAAAACCTTCAAATGAAGGTTTTGTATAAATTGAACATCATATTAGATGAACAAATATCATAAATCAATTCTACAGTTGTACCGTAAGACTTTATTTTGGTTTGAAGCATTATGGTTTGAATTTATTTGGATAATTTATATCTTTATATCCCACAATTCCGTTTGCACAATCCCTACATTCAATGAGAGTTACTTAATTAGTTTACAATCTTTCATTGAAAATTGTGATAATTGATGCTAAACAACAATAAGATTTGTGATGAATTCACCCGAATACATAGATAAACATTTTAGATCAGATTCTAATGAAGGGATGTGTCTACTTTTTGTGAATATGAAAGGGGGGGGAGTTATCATGTATAATTGCTCTCTGTCCATTTGCTTTTTTTAAAAGGTATTCCACCCACGTATTTGAGGGACATAAATTCCCTGAATTAGCTTGTACAACTGGAAGTGCATAGAAATAGGCAAATATACATATATTTACTTTCTAACAAACCAATGGATTGTGGGTTCAGACCTTCCATTCCCCATATATGCATGCCTGTGTATTATAGCCTCTACCAGTGGAATTTAAAAGATATTTGATTTAAAAGAGAATGGGAAAGATCTGTAGGATAATGAAAATCACACATTGTAATTTGTAATTTGAAATTACAAAATTCATCAAAACCTTGATAGCAAGGCTGTGATTATCCTGAAATTATATCAAATAATCCCTATGTAGCAATGAAGTATTCTGATTAAAGAAAATGATTAAATATTCCAGCATTCACATACTAGTAAATAAATTGCCTGCTGCTACATGTTTGACCCCTTCCCCCCTTTTTTTAGCTCACCTGAGCCGAAGGCTCAAGTGAGCCTTTCTGATCGAAATTTGTCTGTTGTCCGTCGTCGTTGTCTGCAACATTGTCGTCGTATACTTTTCACATTTTCATCTTCTTCTCCAGAACCACTGGGCCAATTTCAACCAAACTTAGCACAAAGCATCCTTGGATGAAGGGGATTCAAATTTCTTCAAATGAAGGGCCATGCCCTTCTGCAAGGGGAGATAATTACAAAATAGCAAAAATACATTAACAACTTCTAAAAATCTTCTCCAGAACCACTGGGCCAATTTCAACCAAACTTGGCACAAAGCATCCTTGGGTGAAGGAGATTCAAGTTTGTTTAAATGAAGAACCACACTCCTTTCCAAGGGGAGATAATAGCGAAATAGTGAAAATACATTGATGACTTTTAAAAATCCTCTTCTTCAGAACCACTAGGCCAATTTCAACCAAACTTGGCACAAAGGATCCTTAGGTGAAGGGGATTCAAGTTTGTTCAAATGAAGGGCCATGCCTTTCTCCAAGAGGAGAGAACTGCAAAATAGTGAAAATACATTTAAAACTTTTAAAAATCTTCTCCAGAACCGCTTGGCCAATTTCAACCAAACTTGGCACAGAGCATATCCATAGGTAAAGGGGATTCAAGTTTGTTCAAATGAAGGGTCACAACTCTTTCCAAGGGGAGGTAATAGTGAAAATACATTGATGACATTTGAAAATCTTATCCTCCAGAACCACTGGCCGAATTTGAACCAAACTTGGCACAAAGAATCCTTGGGTGAAGGGGATTCAAGTTTATTCAAATAAAGAACCATGCCCCCTTCAAAGGGGAGATGATTACAAAAATGCTAAAAATGGTGGGGTCATTTAAAAATCTTCTCAAGAATCACTGAGTCAGGAGAGCTGAAATTTATATGGAAACTTCCTGACATAGTGCAGATTCAAGTTTCTTAAAACCATGACCCCCAGGGGTAGGTTGGGGCCACATTTGGGAATCAAAGTTTTACATGCGAATATATAGGGAAAAATCTTTAAAAATCTTCTGAAGAGCCACTGGGCCAGAAAGGTTTACATTTACATGAAAGCTTCCTGATTCAAGTTTGTTAGAATTAGGGATCAAAGTTTTACATGCGAATATATAAGGAAAATCTTTAGATATGGGCCAAGGTAACTCAGGTGAGCAATGTGACCCATGGGCCTCTTGTTTGTTGTAAGGATACATCAATATCCATTCACAAGCCTAGAGATAATCATGTTGATCATGATCACCTGATGTTATATTATAACAGTTACATAGACAATAGCTACAATAGTATTTCTGTCATAGTAAGCGACATGGTTGATTTTCATTGTCATGTGTGTGCATGCTAACTCATCCTTAATCAATGAGTGGGGATTGGGGTTGTTGCATCATCAGGCATGCTAAAGAGTTAAAACTGGAAACTAGACATGTGCAGTCAATATTTTCCAATGCAGAAAAAACAGAGCTTTTTTATTTTCTGTTGCATGAAACAAACTACAAATCTAGATTGACTTATGCTTCAGTTGTATTACGATGTCAACATGTAGACTGTGATTTAACGCATGTATTGTCTTGTCCTAGCTGGTATTATATCTCATTGTTCACTGCTTTGTGTTGGGGACCTGAAGACTACGATGAAATCGAGATATTCTTTGTAAGTTCATAATCAAGAAGATATGACTTTGTGAGATCTCCACCATTTTTTATGAGGGACTTCTGGGATTGTGTCAAAAAAAATTCTAGCTGAATGTACAGCTCAGCTCGGACTTATTCACATGCTTTAGTCATTAGAGCTAGTAGTACAAGCTAGTGCACTCACTACATAGATAACAAATAATTAGGATTTCCATGGTGTTGTTCATTCTTAGTTCTTAGAACATTTAACCCCATGACCTTAAGTCCTGTGGAAGTTAACTTTCAACCTTCTATTCATTGATGTATTGTAATTAGAATGTAATTAAATGTTTTTATAATAATAATATAAACCTCTACGTGAACAGCAATGGTCACATTTTCAAGCAATTTAAAATTTTTTTTAGGTATGAGTAATTCATACCAGCTAAATAAGGCTGGTTATCCTGCTCTCAGTCTGTAAGAGGTTTTATAGAATACACAAGGTTGTAAAATACACAAAATTATAAAATGAAAATGATTTCAGAAACAGCAAGTCATCGTTAGAATCTTCTGCGGATGCTAGACAAGCCTCCGACCTACAGAGGCACGGATCTGAACGGAGTAGACCTAGAAAGCGAGAGAACAGCTCCAAGGGTACAGGTACTGCAATACACATGTACCTTTTATCACAACACATATCTTTTATCACAGAGCATGAGTGAAAATAATCATTATATCATCTGTAAGCGAGTTGGATCTATGTTATCTGTTATAACAGTTATTAGCAATGTCATAGAAATGAAGTTTTCTTCAATCAGCTGTTATGGGTCAGAATTACCCGTAATAATACAGAGCAGAATTTACTAACAAAAGGCAATTAAACAATTGATATGATTTATTTACTATTAATAATTGAAAGAAAATTGTAACAATAGCAAAATACTAACTTACGGTAGTTGAACAATAAATATTAAAATCTGGGCCAAACTGAATCTACACACACAAAGTAATTAATTCCAAAATCCTGGTTCCCAGTTATGAAAATAATCCAAAAATGCCTTAAGGACTTGTCTAACCAGAGTTTTTTTAATCATAAAAATGCACAGTGTATTTATAATAAGAATGAATTTTCTAGTATAATCTTGAAAGACAATGATACAACCATTACATCATTTTTCTACTAAAGAAGTAAACATCGAGCTCTAGAACAAATCTAGGTCACAGGTGTCAGCTGAGTGCAAGTAGTACACAGCAAAAAGTAAACATTGAGCTCTAGAACAATCTAGGTCACACCTGACAATTGAGTGCAAGTAATACACAACACAGCCTTGTATATCTAAATGTCATGAGTATGAAAGATGCATAGAAGAATTAAAAACAATGTAATCCAAAGGTTTCCAAAACAATAGTCATGGGTTTTTCTGCAGTTACCTCTCTTTGTTCCTATTGCATCAGAATCCCCAACTCATTAAAGTTCTGGATTATCTAGATTTCTATAGTCAGTACTAGTCATGAGACTGACAGTAAATGTTGTAGACTATTGAAAATCTCAATGAAACCCAGACATTGCATTTTGTGTGATTCTCTTAACATTAAAAATATACACACAAACAATAAAATATCTAAAATAAATAAAGGATATGATTAAATAAGTTTCTACCTTTTGGAATATTTATTAGAGTTAGAGTTTAACATTAAGATGTTAAGATTGTAATATATTCTCCAGAGAAGAAATCTACCCTCCCGACCAGAATCATTGAGAGAGTAACCAGGACTATGTATGAAATTGCTGAAGACTTTACCGATGACTCTCCCAAAGAATCTGCAGCCGAGGAAAAAGACACACGGGTCAATATCACAATGTAAGTATCATATCTCTAGGATTATAGACAGAAACAGAGAATGTACAGGTCAATATCACAATGTAAGTATCATTTCTCTAGGATTATAGACAGAAACAGAGAATGTACGGGTCAATATCACAATGTAAGTATCATATCTCTAGGGTTATAGACAGAAACAGAGAATGTACAGGTCAATATCACAATGTAAGTATCATATCTCTAGGATTACACAGAAACAGAGAATGTACGGGTCAATATCACAATGTAAGTATCATATCTCTAGGATTATAGACAGAAACAGAGAATGTACGGGTCAATATCACAATGTAAGTATCATATCTCTAGGGTTATAGACAGAAACAGAGAATGTACAGGTCAATATCACAATGTAAGTATCATACCTCTAGGATTATAGACATAAACAGAGAATGTACTGGTGAATATCACAATGTAAATATCATATCTCTAGGATTATAGACATAAACAGAGAATGTACAGGTCAATATCACAATGTAAGTATCATATCTCTAGGATTAAACAGAAACAGAGAATGTACGGGTCAATATCACAATGTAAGTATCATATCTCTAGGGTTAGACAGAAACAGAGAATGTATGCAGAATGATTATAACTGTCAGTCATGATGCTTGTTTCACTGTTAAAATAGGACAAAAAGCAGAGATCTTTCCACATTCTTCACATTTCAAAAAGTGAAAGAACATTTCAAGTTGTATTAAAAAAGAATAATGTAATGTAGTGTTTTATGAAGTAGAAATGACTTTGACTTTGAAATCAACATTGAAAATGTTATACATGTATATTTAAAATTTTGAATTTAGATTTAGATCTAAAATTTTATTTAAATTTGTATGAAAGACTAAAAAATAGCATTTGTAACTACATGTATGTATGACCTTGATCTTGAATTCAAGATCAAATACATAAGAAACAATTGTTGAAAACCCCAATTGATTATCTTTCATTATACATGTATTAATTCCATATAAGTTCCATATTGGGCCAAAGAACATTTGTTGGAATTAAAAAGGACCTAAACACTTAGAAATATCCTGGATGACCATGACCTAATTTTTAAGGTTAAACATGAAAGAAAAATTCCCAACTGAGCATCTTAATTATACTGACAATATCAGAGTTAGGATATTGTCATTGAAAAAATCCTAAAACACTTGATTACTGGTATATGTGCAAAATCTCATTTCCCTGAGTATCTTAATTAACCTAGTTTTCAAGGTCAAAGGTTATATGCAAATAGTCCCATGTCTGAGCCATCATAAGACTACTCATATTGATGATGAAGTTACCAGTTTAAACAAAGAAACTGGAGACTTTCAGGGGCAATAACTACCCTAAGGGTCATCAGATCTTTTCTACTAAACTTTCATTGAAATATTGTTTTAATGTGAATTCAATTATTTATACAAAGGTTTTGTGTCTCTATGACCCTTGGTTTATAAATATCAATAAAGACAGCTAGGAAGATGAGCTGTTATTGACATTAGTTTGGACATTGATTCTGGTGAATGAGTCATTAAGTTTGAACAGTCATGTTAGATACTTTAAATTTGTTTTTAATTTTGTGTAGTGTATGGTCTTTGATTATAGATACTAGCAGGACATCTGGTGCTAATTACATGAATACTTCTGTGCTTTTATTGAAACTTTTTTCTCAGTTTTCATGATCTTGGAGTGTTGGCCTTTTTCATCCCTTTCTTAGAACAAAAGATATTGTTCTATACCATTCATTCCTCTCTTAACCTAAATATTTGTCTGTGAAAAATGTCCAAAAACTTAGAAAATGTAGGAGAGTATTTGCTTGTTGGACAGTTTTCAGTCCAATATGGCAGAGAGTGTATGCAAAGAACAAAGGGGTACTAACATATCGACTATGATTTTACAGATCCAGGCTACTTGGTGAAATTTTCTGAACGTGGACTTGTAGCCAATAAAGTCAGATTTTCATAGGAAATGAGCAGATTCCAATTTTATGCATCACATGTCAGCCATCAGTAATCTGTAGTAATTGCTATGTCAGACTAATAATATAATAATCAATGCTATTTTGGTTGTGAAAGTGATAAGTTAAAAAATTATCAGATACCAATAGCTCAGTAATTAACAGATTCAATACTCTTTTTCAGCCTTAAAGAAAATGTCAAAAGGTTTGGTAAGGAATTAGATCATTTGACAATTGATTAATCATTTCAGTTTAATCAATTGTGACAATTTATGTTTTCTTCTCATAAATGGAATTTAAGAAGAGAAAGTATAGACTTCTTATGTTTTTTAATAAAGTAATGAGGAAAAGCTTCTTGTTTTTTCATACTCTGTGTAATCTGAGATGTCATGTTGAATTCTAACCCCACAGGCGCTGCATTAAAGCCATACATTAACACAGTAAAAGGAATTCAGGGACTTCTTCATTGGAAATCAGCCCCCTACACACTGGTGGTGTTCATGGTAAGGACCTTATATGACAAGAGCTCTACTTGTCCTCACAAATTGATATTTGTGCTGTTGTTTCAAATTTAAGTGTATTTTGTTAAGTGATTAAACAGGAATTATGACATTATAGACATAACATTTTGTCACCAATTTTGACACAAAATGGCTGTATTTCTCATACTGTTTTTCTTCTTAAAGACACTGAAAGCAGGCTTGAGCAGTTTTTATCTTTAATCATATATGGGGGCCAAGCAATGCTACATATACATAGGTAATCCATTCTGGTTGTCAGGAGATTTTTTCTTCCTCTTATTTTTCAAAGCAAACTTAAAATTGTTGAGGACATCAACTGTGCCATTATTATGATGAAAAATTAATTGTTAAAAGATATGGAAGATAAATCCACAAAATTATATAGCAAAAATGACAGGAGATTAAAATTGAAAATCAGAAAAGGTTATTGAAGAGTCCTACCTTTAGGAGATTAGCCCGTGTAGAGTGTATGTGTCCATGCATGCGTGTGTCGGGATGTCCATGTGTTGACAGTTTTCCAGAAATATGATTTAGCAACGAGACAATGCCATAAGTAAAAACTAAAAGAAAAATGAAAATCTTTCTCTTTTTTTTTGCTTCTTCCCAAGAAGCAGTTGGCCATTATTTCAACTAAACTTCACTCAGTTTGTTCACACCATGCAAGAACCACAAGGGTAGTACGAGTCCAAATGATATACAATGGAGCCTTTGACATGCAACCTAATTCTTGTTGAAATAAACTCTACTAAATTAAATACTTAGCAGTATTACAGACACAATTGCTCAATACAATTGACATTGATTTTAAAATTAAAACTTATATACAATGTACATGTACACTATATGTGTGTACAATCAATCTCAAAATAGTCAATGTAAATAGTCAATGTAAATAGTCAATGTCAATAGTCAATGTCAATAGTCAATGTCAATAGTCAATGTCAATAGTCAATGTCAATAGTCAATGTAAATAGTCAATGTCAATAGTCAATGTAAATAGTCAATGTAAATAGTCAATGTCAATAGTCAATGTCAATAGTCAATGTCAATAGTCAATGTAAATAGTCAATGTAAATAGTCAATGTCAATAGTCAATGTAAATAGTCAATGTCAACTTGCGCTCTGTTGATGTACATCATCAAGGGGTAGCTGAAAGCTTTTGACGATTACATTGGATGCATTATCATTTAGATGGCCATGATAGAAATTGTCCAAGCTGATTTTAATGATTGAACTCCCTAATTCTATTGATAAGCAATCATATCGGGTGCTATCATCAGAATCTCCTCTTGATTTGAATGCTCGTCAACACTAAAACTGACAGAAACTGCATTTATGCTAATCATCCCAAGTGAGATTTCATTATTGCCTGTACAAGTTTATTCAAATTTTGATTATATATATACGGTATCAAAATGTCACGAAAATTATCAAATTAAAATGCATGTAATAAAATTTGGTATGTAAAATACTGTGCATAGAGAATGATTGTTACTTTTATATAACAACTTAGTTAATTTTTTGAGATTATACTGAGCCTTATATAAAATATTAACATAACTAGATTCTTCTTATTCACATTAAAATCACTATTCAAGCCATGTAAATAATAAAAAAAATTGCAAAAGGAGATTTTTGTTTTAGTCGCAAGTTCCTTTTTAAAACATGACAGAAAGGATGTAATCATACACATGCAGTTCTGGAAACGTGAAATAATATAATATATAAATCACTTGTGAATCTGTTAGTTCTGTAAACCCTATTTTATTCACAACAACTTTATTTTTGGATTTACCAGTTCATGACCACTAATTTTCTTGACCAGGATATCTTTTCAAGAGAAATTATAGGACTGGTTCGCAACAAGAAATATTTGCGGTGATGAGAATCTCAATAATTCATCGCACTCGAAAAAAATTGGTTTACAGACCAGACTATACATTTCTTTAAAACTATATACACTTTTTGATCATGACATTGATTTTATTGTCTAAGTGTGCCCTTTGCCACTTTTCTGTCAATATGCACTTTTCATAGTTTTAAAATATATTTTTTTCTTAAAGAATTTTCACTGAATTTGAAATCGACAAACATTTTGGATAGGATATCAAATATGAATATGATATTGTAGGTGTGTTGGATTAAGGTATTGACATTTTACTACAGGTGTATATGTATGCTGTTTGGTGTGGATGGGCTGTCCAGATGTTCATTCTTTGCCTCATCTTTAGACACTTCATTAGTTATCTACAGAGCGTGTAAGTGATTGAATCATGTGATGTGTAAGTGATTGAATCATGTGATGTGTAAGTGATTGAGTCATGTGATGTGTAAGTGATTGAATCATGTGATGTGTAAGTGATTGAGTCATGTGATGTGTAAGTGATTGAATCATGTGATGTGTAAGTGATTGAATCATGTGATGTGTAAGTGATTGAGTCATGTGATGTGTAAGTGATTGAATCATGTGATGTGTAAGTGATTGAGTCATGTGATGTGTAAGTGATTGAATCATGTGATGTGTAAGTGATTGAATCATGTGATGTGTAAGTGATTGAATCATGTGATGTTTGTTATCTTCCTCTGCTCTAATGTTGATTTCATCTTTCTCCTCATTATAACTACATGTATATAAAAGATGAAGCTAACTGTGCATGTTTTTTGTAATGTTTTGACTCTGCCATTATTGCATATTTTCTTACTGTTGATGTCATCTTTTTTTGTTATCAATATATACAGTAAGACAAAGCCAACCATAAGTATTCGATGATGGTTATCAGCTGATTACAAGTATTCGATGATGGTTATCAGCTGATTACAAGTATTCGATGATGGTTATCAGCTGATTACAAGTATTCGATGATGGTTATCAGCTGATCATATATATTGTTTTATAAAACAGTTTTTAGCTCACCTGAGCTGAAAACTCGTGAACTTTTCTGATAACATTTTATCTGGCGTCCTTCTGTCTGTCTATAAACTTTTAACATTTTTTACTTCTTCTTCAGAACCAATGGGTCATTTTCAGTCAAACTTCCCACAAAGCATCCTTGGGTGAAGAAAATTCAATTTTGTTGAAAGGAAAAATCTGAAAACTTGATTTAAAAATCTTCTGAAGATTCACTGGGCCAGAAAAGATTAACTCATTTTAAAGTATCCTCAGTTAGTGCAAATTTTGAATTTGTTCAAATCATGCAGGGGTGGGGGGTGGGGGGGGGGGCCTTTAAGGAGGAGTAAAACATCATCATAATGGCTGTCTTCCTTTTGACAGCAAGACCATGATCAGTCATATTTGTATGCAAGCATAGTGCAGATTCAAGTTAGTTCAAATCATGACTCCCAAGGGTAGATTGGGGCCACAATAGAAGATAGAAGTTTTATTAGATCTTCTGAGCCGAAGGCTCAAAGAGCTAATCATATGGCCATATGTCTGGCGTGCGGTGTGCGTCAACTTTTTGGAAAAAGGGCTATATCTGAAGAACCCCTTGGCCAATTTTTGTCACATTTGTCACAGGGTATCCTTGGCCCAAGGGCTTTCATTTGTATTAAAACTAGGGTTATGAACTATTAACAAGGGGAGATAATTAGGAAAATGCAAACAAAAGTAGTGGTTGCTAAAAAAATCTTCTTCTCAAGAACCACTGGGCAAATTATCACCAAACTTATGCATAAGGATGAGGATAGGTTATAGATATAAAATTGTTCAAGGCATCATCCTGGGGCAAAGGGTGTGGTCTCAAGGTCACTTCAAAGTTGACTTTAAATTTTGTTTTGTTAAAACTTTGATATTTTGCTTAGTATAAGGACTAGGATCATCAAATTTTGTCAGTTGATGTATCTTAGGACCTAATATAATGTTGTCTTAAAAGTAGGTCATGGTGACCTACTTTTTGAATTTCGCAGGTAATTATTATTAAATGGATTTTGATGCATATCTTGGACACTTTTGAGCCTATGATCATCAAAAGTTGTCAGTTGATGGATCATGGGACCTTAAACTGCGTCATGTGAAAAGTATGTCACCATAACCTACTTTCTGAATTTTATGGCTAATCATTTATGAATACATTTTAGGTTGTTATTTCAGATACCGAAAGGTTTAGAATCATCAAACCTTTTTAAGTTGATGCATCTAGAGGCCACGAAACATATTTATAAAAAAAAGTAGGTCACAGTGATCTACTTTTTGAATTTTGCAGACATTCAAATTTCACATTTTCAATTTTAGATGCATATTTTGGACACTATGAAAGCTACGATCATCAAACTTTGTCAGTTAATGCATGTTGAGTCTTCAGAGTATGTTGACTAAAAAGTAGGTCACCGTGATCTATTTTTGGATTTTGACGGCTATATTTGAATATTTCAGATACTATTTGACTTACAATCATCAAACTTTGTCAGTTGATGGGTCTTGAGTCTCTTGAGTCTTCAGTGTGTCGACCAAAAGTAGGTCACCATGACCTACTTTTGGACAGTTACATTTAAATTTTCAGGTACTATTTGACTTAACATTATCAAACTTTGTTAATTGATGAATCTTGGTTAGTGAGAATTTTTGCCTGTTCTACAATGTATCAGAAGAGTGATTCTAGGCCCATGGGCCTCTTGTATTGGAATCTTGGCCCCCATGAGTAGGATGAGAGTCATAATAGGGGATCAGAGTTTACATTGAATATACATGTATATATAGCAGCAACATTGTTTAAGAAATCTTCTCTATAATAGAAGGACCATGATTTAGTCATTAATTTGCAAGCATTAAAATTCTCAGATAGTGCAATAGGGGATAAAAATTTATGTGGTGATATGTAGGGAAACTTTTTCTCAAGATGAACATAGTTGTGGTTAGTCATATTGAATGCAAGCATCCTCAGGTAATGCAGATTGAAGTTTCTCCAAATCATGGCCTGGGAGGGGGAGGGGGTGGTGTTAGGATGGGGCTTCACTAGGGGATAAAATTTGACATTGGAATATATATCATCTTTGAAAATTTTCAATCAAAATCCATTGGCCATGATTAGTCATATTAATATTCAAGCATTGCAATGTAGTGCAAATTCATCAAGCATTGCAATGTAGTGCAGATTCACCTTTGATTTGGGTTGAAAGCAAAATCAACATAATGACTACTGTCTTTATCATTGAAAGACTGATACTGTATAAAAAGTAAATGTGTATCTTAGGAAAAGCAGAAAAAATGTACCAAACTTTTGAATTGATTCACAACCCCCAGGGTTCTGACTCTAGGGCAGATCCAAAACAGCCATATAGTGTTACATGTAATATAGCATGTTATGTAAAGTTTTTCATGAGTATGGGCACTTTCAGGGGCATTTGAATTTTAAGAACATATTGTTTTATACTGTTACTGAATTTTTTTCTCTAGATAGCCCTTGGGGCTAGTGTTACTTTTAACTATATACTCAGTTGACTGATAAGGCTTGTGAGTCTCATGTTTCATGGACCCATGGGTTAGGGTGAGGCTAAAATCACAAATCAAAGTTTACATAATACATGAATATAGGGAGGGGGGACTTTTAAAAAATCTTCTTCTCAGAACAGCAAGGCCATGTATTAAAGTTATATAGACTTTGAAGCATCCCCATATTGTGTGGGTTCAGTATTAGGTGGGGATTATGATATGGGGTGAAAATTTGTTTTGGGTTTAAAGAAGCTAAAAATCTTTTAAAATTCTTCTGAGGAACAGCAGAGCCAAGGTGACTCAGGTGAGTGTTGTGTTACTGGTTTAGCCTTGAAAAAGTTTTTTTTGTAACGTTAATTGCTATTGTATTTCCAGGGGGATGAAGATAAAGTTTAATTTTCTTGACCATGAAGAAGAGAACAATTTGAAAGTAAGTTTACTTCTTGGAAGTTTTATTATGAAGTACAGATGTATTGTGAAGTTATATATTTACGCCCCCTTCAAAGAAGAGGGGATATAGCTTTGCACCTGTCGGTTGGTATGTCAGTCGGTTGAGAACCATTCACTCGAACGTAATGATATTTCATATGTGGGTTGGTTATGAATATAAAGGACCCCTATGGATTTTCAGGTCAAAAGGTCAAATTTCAAGAGTCAATCCACTCTGGACATACATATGTAGGAAGGTACTGTCTGCTCAATCTTTAGGATCCTTTCCTTGACAGACATCAAACTTTGTACACTGGTATATTGTAAGGAGTAGATGACCCTGTTGATTTTGAGGTCACATGGTCAAAGGTCAAGGGTCAAACTGGATATAATAGTATATTGTCTCCTATATGCTTGATTGACATCAAACTTGGTACACTGGTACATCCTAAGGAGTAGATGACCCCTATTGATTTTTTGGTGACATGGTCAAAGGCCAAGGGTCAATCCACTCTGGACATAAAAAAATATTGTCTGCTCAACATCTTGAATTGTTTTGGCACTACATGTACTATCATTACGCCAGTTTCGAGATAAGAGCTCTTCTGTGAAGGAGGTGCATTTAGTGGAACTTTGACTGCCCAAGTGGGACAGAGTTAATGAGAATGACGAATGATAAAATGTATTAAAAGCGGTTTCTCTTTAAATATGTAAATGTAGGAAATACAAAATACCATAGAAAGAAATGTTTTACAAAAGTGGAAACATACATGTATAAACAATATCATATTTGCAAGTAATATCCTGGATATGATACATATGAGCAACAAAATAACGTGATATAATAAGAATTCCATGTATTTAATTACTCCCTGACTACTTATCACTTACTTAGGTTGTGTATCATTCAAATTCGGGTGATGAAATTTGGTATGAGAAACTTCTTGAACACATTCACTCATGCAGTGATGGATATTTGTTCCACTCCCGCATGTAAACAAGTTGTTTTGCACCTTACTATGAACGAGAGTTCTCCAAAGTGAAATAACTCGGATGTATCTCGAAACCGGTGTATTAAATGGTGTATATGTATAACCCTTTTCAATTTTGCACCACGGGAAGCATATATGTTTTACAAATTACAGGAGTAGATTGTGTACCATATATTGGGTTATATTCACAGGAGTAGTTTGTGTACCGTATATTGGGTAATTTTGGCACACTGGAAATGTTTGCATTTTTGATGAGGAAAATTTATCAAAAAGAAAAGTTTCAAAATTTTATTAATATAAATGATACACCTGTTAAATGTAAATTCACCAAAATATGAAGCGCTAAGATTTCAATCTACATACATTTGTATATTTTTTAGCAAAATCTGCTAAATATTCCTGAAGCCAAAATTGCCTGATATACAGCATATGTTGTGTTGTACTTTTTCACACAGAAAGAAGACTCGTCTTTGGGACTATCGGACAAAATTAACTTGGTAGTTCAGATATCAAAGAAAGTGCAAGTAAGATAATTAGCATGACTTTTAACGAGAGGACCATGAGCCACATCATTCAATTGTGCAGTTGCAAATTCCTCATTTAAAAGTTTGAAAACTCGATTGTGGCTTCACCCTAGTCACGGTCTGAATTTACCTGTATTGCCTAAGAAGAATATTGTTGTCTCCATGGGTCATCATCATGTTGTAAACAAATTTGAATCTAAACGACAAGAAAATCCTTGAATATCAACTTGATAAACAAATTAAGTTTGATGGTTCTTTAGAATATACCTGCATTCCTGTATAAATTGTGGGCCTGCCCCAGGGGTCATGACCTGATCAAACTGGAATGCACTCTATATGAAGATGCTTGATATGGTTCTTTCCTATATACATATATTTCTGTGTTAAACTTTAAACCCAGAAATCAGGGGTTACGATTTGAACAAACTTCAATGAGGATGCTTGATATGATTCTGAAGGTTTTTTTTAAAGAATCTGTGACATGTATATATATTTCTATGTTACACCCTAATTGTGGCCTCTTGGGTTATGGGGCGAACTTTGATCTGCACTACAATAGGATGCCATCATATTATTTTCAGAAAGTATACCCCAGTAGGTCTTGAAAAGATTTTCAGAGTTTGGCATCTATGTTGTGTACAAGTAGGATGTTGTTATTGAAGATCTCTTACACGACGTATATACAGCAGAAAAGGTACATGTGCTTGTATAAAAATGACTCCCATATATTTGACATTTTTTTCAATGAAACTTGCTTACTTCAACTAGTGTCTTTAATAACTTAGGGTCAAAGCTCACAAAACAATGTGTTTCTTATATAATGTGATTGAAAACTTTGTCCTTGAGACTATTTCTCTGTGAAACACTGTGCAACACAGGTTTCTTTCTCCATTTTGCACAATGTTCATTGTACAATAGATAGACTTTGAGGATGGCCATCATAAGGTGAAAAAATATCTTTCTCCTCTACTTCAGTTTTCCAAAGGCAGAGAACGTTATCGTGCACCCATGTATTTGTCATAGGCTAAAATTGATGCATGTCTTTGAATTGGATCTCCAGACAGACAATCCACTCTCCCAGGAACATCTACAAATCAAACATTGTGAATTGTTGTACACAGGTGGATGTCCCATTTATCTTTCCATTCTAAAAGCTGCAATGTGCTATTTGTCATTGCCACACTTTCTCCAAAACACAAGGGTACTTGTCAAATTTTGATATACAGTGAAACTTTTCTAAACAAGCCTGCTGCCAGATTGAATGAAATGCCTGGATTAGAGGGGTGGCGGGTTTACAGAGAACTTAGCATTTAATTATATTTTATCTCAATTATCATTTGACCCTGTGCACCAGGAGAACTTGTAAAATTTAATATCAGAACATATGGAGGCCCGAGATGGTCAAGATGACTAGAGAGCTATAGGATGGGTTCGAGTGTGCCATGATTGAAGAGGGAGAACTTAATATCAGAATGGTTCTAGATCAAAATTGGAGTATAGCAGAGACATGTCATGTCAGGCTTCCTGTTCCTACTGACAATAGATTATGTGACAAGAAGAAAGGTTGTAAACAGGAATCAAGTGGAAGTTCATGATAGTACATGTATACAGGTAAACAGATAAAATCATTGAGGCCACTTGCATTTTGACACCTCTGGTCAGTAACATTCTGTCACTTCGAGGAAGCATGTCAGTCTCTTTTCTGAAGCTCTCTCCTTCCTAGTGAAATAGTAGAAGAATTGGTGGATGACTGGGTCTTCCTGTTGACATGAGAAATTTCATCACTATCATACTTAGGAAATCAATACACAGTCACAAATCACATTTCTGTAAACAACTCCTTCCTCCTCAGTGCATCTGATTGCAGACTGTAGTGTTTCTTTTTGGAGGGTACCTTCAATACTAGTGCTAGAGTCTGTAATTTCTGCAAGATGAACACTACACAATGGCATCCAAGACAAAGCATCAACAGCAGAATCTAGCTTATTAGGTCTGTATTTCACTGTGAAGTAAAACTGTGCTCTCTGAGAGACCCAAAGCTGTTCTGATCCTCCAAGCTTACCATGTGCACTTGTCAGAATGTAACTGAGCAGATTATTGTCTGCATTATTTTGAACTTTTCTCCAAATGGAGAGTCCTTGAATTTCTCAGTGACTGCCCACTTAATGACTAACGGCTATAACTTAGATGAGCTGTAGTTCACATCAGTCTTCTCAGACTTTTGCAGTGTGAAATTCACACACCTACCTCTATCTTGGTTTTGCATCACCTTAGCACCAATGTTCCTGTTGGCTAGTATCAGTCTCTACTTTTCAATTCATCAAATGCTGCTTCACAATCCAAGTTCCACAAAGACTAACTTTTCGTTGTTTCCTTTCTTCTGGTTAGCCACTGAAATGAGTCCTTAAAATGGTTTAGTGATTTGGGCAAAGTTACTGAAAAAGTATGTTTTGTAAATTAAAAATCCAAAATGAGATCAAAGGTGTTTCACAGTCTTTGCCAATCCCGCACTACTTTAATCTTATCCAGAGACTCCATCAGCAGAAACTGTGTATCCAAGGTAGCTAATTTTTTCCAGAAACAAGTTGCGCTTCTTTGGACTCAGCTTTAGGCCATACTTGCTTTAGGCCATTCTCATGCAAATGAGGGAAAATGGTATCTTGTCTCCCCACATGTTCATCTAGTATCTTGGAGTAAATAAATAATCTTGTGCAAGTCTGATGAAATCCACTTGCTACGTCACATGTGCTGAACCACTTTGCTCTGTGTAAGGCATCCAATGACTTGTCTATGCGGGCATTGGAAACGCATCCCTCACCGTCTACAAGTTTATCTTTTGATGCTCTAGCTGGATAGGTCTGTCTTTCTTCCTCGCTATGATAAAAAGAGAGTTTAATTTGCTTCAAGCTTCAAACGATGCAATTTTTGTGCATGAAAAGTGTCAGTATTCCTTCATCTTAGACAGAATACGAAACTCATCTTGGTCTATGGATAGTACAATGGCTTCTTCTTAAAGATCACCAAACAATAGGGATGGTCTTGTATGACTCTTTCTAGCTGACATTTTAGCACTTATCATGAATATTCTTCAGCTAACTGATAACCAAGGGTTTTCTCTGGTTGGGATATAAAGCTTCTGTCTATATTTGTAATGTCACATCTTGCTTTTTCTGTCTCACTTGCTTTGTACAATATAAGTGAGCCAGAAGTTCAGATGTTTTCTTTCCTAAGGTTTCATGTAAAACATGCAAAATTTCATCTGGTTGTGTTTTCGCTGAAGGAGCTTGATAAAAAAAAACTTATTCATTAGCTGGATCATCTAAATGGTTAACCAGAAAGTTTATCTTCTCTTCATCAGAGGTTGGTGTCTTCAAAACATGGGTGATGTCTTCTATAAAATCATACATAGATTGCTCCCCTTTCCTTCCCCAAAATTTCTTTATCTTACTCTTTTTGAGTGCAAACATTGAACATCATATTTCTTGATGTCCTTGAGCTGCAGCAGTAACGTCTCCATCTGACCCTCGCAGTAACGTCTCCATCTTCGAGTTCCTCCACTATTCTCACTGATGTCTAGATTGGTTGTGTTGTCCATAAGGAAACATCAACGCATGGAATCCATCCCACCAGTGACACCATTTTTAGCCAAGTGATAATGATGGATATTGGTTTCCAATTACAGAAAAAGCAACAGTGATTGAAACAATGGTCAAATGTTAGAAAATTACAAATAATATGCTGTATGATGTTTGCTGCAGCCAATGTGATACATCCATGATAATCAGCCTCAATCCAAACCTTTCCCAGAAAATACAATAAAGTGTTTGAACAACATTAAAATTCTACATAGAATTATATAAACTTTCATGCTTCCTCATATATATCCATCTTGGTGAGGGCACTGAAATCATAAGATGATATTTCTTTGTGACAAGACACGGTACACGTACCTCCTTTTTAAAGGTCATGACTCTTGGGGCCAGGGTGGAGTCGCAATAGAGGGTTTAAAGTTTACATAGTGATGATTGCCTTTATTTAGGTAAGGGTAATACAATTTATCAATTTGATAAACAAACATCTTCATGTAGTGTATATTCCAGTAAGCTGGTGAAGATAAGTATTGTGGCACCTGATCTTCTTTATAAAATAAATATTTAACTCACCTGAGCTGAAAGCTCAAGTGAGCTTTTCTGTCTGTTCATCTGTCTGTCTGTAAACTTTTCACATTTTCAACTTCTCCAGAACCACTGGGTCAATTTCAACCAAACTTGGCAAAAAGCATCCTTGGGTAAAGGGCTTTCAAGTTTGTTCAAATGAAGGACCATGCCTCCTTCAAAGGGGATATAATCTCAAAAATGCAAAAATAGGATGGGTTTATTTAAAAATCTTCTTTTCAAGACCCACTGGGCCGGAAGAGCTGAAATTTACATGAAAGCTTCCTGACATAGTGCAGATTCAAGTTTGTCAAAACCATGACCCCTGGGGGTAGGTTAGGGCCACAATAGGGGATCAAAGTTTTAAATGTAAATATATAGGGAAAATATTTAATAATCTTCTTCTCAAGAACCACTGGGCCAGGAAAGTTTACATTTATACAAAAGCTTCCTGAGATATTGTAGATAGATGCAAGTTTGTAAAAATCATGGTAGTATAAACACATAATGTTTACATGGATTGTATACACTAGTAGATATGTACAAACACATAATGTTTACATGGATTGTATACAATGGTAGATATGTACAAACACATAATGTTTACATGGATTGTGTACACTAGTAGATATGTACAAACACATAATATTTACATGGATTGTGTACACTAGTAGATATGTACAAACACATGATGTTTAACATGGATTGTGTACACTAGTAGATATGTACAAACACATGATGTTTTACATGGATTGTGTACACTAGTAGATATGTACAAACACATGATGTTTTACATGGATTGTGTACACTAGTAGATATGTACAAACACATAATGTTTACATGGATTGTGTACACTAGTAGATATGTACAAACACATAATGTTTACATGGATTGTATACACTAGTAGATATGTACAAACACATAATGTTTACATGGATTGTGTACACTAGTAGATATGTACAAACACATAATGTTTTACATGGATTGTGTACACTAGTAGATATGTACAAACACATAATGTTTACATGGATTGTGTACACTAGTAGATATGTACAAACACAATGTTTTACATGGATTGTGTACACTAGTAGATATGTACAAACACATAATGTTTTACATGGATTGTGTACACTAGTAGATATGTACAAACACATAATGTTTTACATGGATTGTGTACACTAGTAGATATGTACAAACACATAATGTTTTACATGGATTGTGTACACTAGTAGATATTGTATTGTTTATGCTATATAGGATTACCTTGGGAAAGCTGCAGATAGCCTCGAGAAGATTGAAAGGTACATTTTATTTTATGGAGTTAAAGTGGTCTTCATACTATGTATCATTGTATAGCAGTATGATTAAGTAAAACTTGTGTAATTATGTTTTATTAGTGTGCTGACGTGGCGATACCGGCCAGCAGCCCAGCGGCTCTTCCTTGCTCTCTGTGGCTTTTTTGTCATATCTGTGGTTGTGAACTTTGACCTGCTGCTCTGTGTTATAGGTGAGGTGCTTTTATGAGTAATTTTACTGAATTTGATAATTTACATAGTTGGAGAATTGTTAAGTTGTTGTGCAGGGAAGATCTACTCTTCTATACACTTAAGTACAGGATGTGTTGAAAATGCAAATATTTTCGCTTTAGTCTTGATATTTATTTATTCATGTATTCCTTGATAATGATAATATCTATTGATATCCAAAGGGCTGATGCTCCAGATCCAATCTGAGGACAACAGCACCCCTGGTGCCTTAGTGGCAGGCAAAAATTGACCAATTTTCAAAAGTCTTCTCTACAACTGCAGATGTGTATGAAAAACTGAATGCATAGTCATGTAGAGCAGAAAGGCTTCTACCAAAGATGTAAATTTCAAGATCCCTAGGGTAGAGGTTCTGACCTTAGGTTTGGGCCAGACTTGGCATTCAGTGTGTAAAACATTTAAATAACATCTTAATAATAATATGCTATTGATACTAAAAACTGAATGGATGTTTAGAAGGAACATGTAACCCTTTACCAAACTTGTAAATTTCATGATCCCAGGAGTATGGATTTTGATACCAAGGTGGGGCCGAAACGGTCATAGTGATTAAATGTCTTTGATTTGAAAGACATCATAAATTTTGCTAATACTGTATAAAAACTAAGGAAAAGCAGAAAGGGATGTACCAAAATTGTGAATTTTGCAACCCTAGGGTTCTGACTCTAGGAAAGGTCTAAAATAGTCATATTGTGTTGATATAACACATATTACCGTATAGGTGTTTTTTTCTGGTGGTCTAAAATTTGATAATTTGATGGCTCAAAGGTATGCTAATAATTTTATCAGAATAAATTTTGGCAGACAAGGAAGAGTCACCTCTCTTGCAAATACTGAAGTTGCAATTGGGTGTATATCTGACAAGTGAACTTTTATTGGAAGCTATTTAACAGCTAAAATAAGCCAAATTTATCACCCTGCAGAAAAAACCCATTATACGGTATAATGTAAAGTCTCTAATCATCAGTATGGGCATCATTGGGGCATTTGTGTTTCAAGAATACATCTTGTTTGATACTGAACAATTGGCTTAGATATGCAGAACAGGAAATGTTTTATAGATTTTGCAGCCCTTGGGGGTAGTGATACTTTTAGCTAATACCCAGGTGACTGATAAGGTCTGTGGAACCTCTTGTTTGAATATTCTTGTTGTTATTGTAGGTATTAATATGGGAATAAAACTATTTTTAATCAACCATGTGTACTACAAATTCCCAAGAATCAAGCAGAAGTATGACTCGATGTCTAGACTCTGGACAATGCTTCCAACGAGACAGTCATGGGAGAAGTCACACATTCAGTCACATATTGACAAGGTAAGTCCAGTCCCCAGTAATGTAATATCCTTTGTAATTCTGTAAAGTGCTACGAACCACAAAATTTATAGTCTATACTAAAGCAAAATGCTAGAGAGTTCCATTCTATGATTATGTCTCCCTCTTCGAGGTGGAGACATATTGTTTTTGTACTTTCTGTCTGTCTGTCTGTCCATCTGTCACAAAATCTTGAGAACTCTTCTCCTCCTGTATGGCTTATTGGATAGACTTGGAACTTCATACGTGCTTCATTGCCATTTGTAGATGTCAGTATTGTCAGAAAGTAACGGTCCAATAATTTTCCTGAATGTTATATTGGATATAAGATGTAAGATAGCTTGTGAACACTTCTCTCCCTATATAGCTTATTCGATAGACTTGATACTTTGTACAATACTTCATTGCCATATTTAGATGTGCATATTTACCTCTTACAATTTGGAGGGTGTAAAATAGCTTATAAACACTTCTCCTCCTATATGGCTTATCGGATAGCCTTGAAATTTTGTACAATACTTCATTATCATGTAATGTTTGTTTACATTGTTCTGACCTAAGGATCTGATACCCCCCCCCCCCCCCCCCCCCCCCCCCCCCCCCGGTATTTTTCTACAATTTAAAGTGGATCAGAGAGGAGTGTATTATATCTTTTTCATGTACAAGGGTATATTCAATTTCGTACTGGTACTTCCATGGGCAATTATATCGCTTGGGTATGAATTTACTATAATAGTAAATTCGAACCTAAGAGATATTATTATACCTCAGTATGAGAATTCTATGCAACGCGTAATCTGATTGGTCTAGACGGTCACATGTCAGGGATAACAAAACTTCATATCTCCCTCTCAAACATCATATCTCCCTATCATATTTACCGCTTGGGCAGCCTCGTGCATTTTCCATAAATTTAACGTCTAAGACGACGAAATGTATTGTGACGTCACAATAAGTCCGAGTCATTCTACTTCCATAATTCGTAAGGCACAAAATATGCGGGTCTCTGATACACAGTTAAATCGCCTGGTTTGGGTTGATACAAAACAAGCAAGCAAATCAGCATTCAAGGAGAATGGAAATACAAAAACTGGTTATCATATATCACTGTATTTCGTTGTTTGTACCTTATTATTCGTTGAGGCGTGGTGTTACCATTAGGGCAATCTCAGCTACATACATGTACAATGTATAGATGAGCGGACTCCAATCTCAAATGCAATTTTGTGGTCTTGCTTTGTTTCGGTATAATAAACAATTTATTGCATGATAGTGAGGGAGATATGAAGATTTATTCACCCAAGAAAAATCATATTCCCCGAGGGCAACACCCTCGGGGAATATGATTTTTCTTGGGTGAATAAATCTTCATATCTCCCTCACTATCATGCAATAAATGTATATAATTGCCTGTGGATACTTCAGCATAACAATCATTATTTTTGTATCATATACAACAGTGACATTGGTCACATCGATGTTGAATTTTTTCTCCATCTTTTTCATCAATGCACAAAGTGCAGTTCACAATGTACAGTATATGTTTCTGCTCATATAATGCTTTCTCCTCCATACCATACGGTGCATTAAGGGGAGGGGCCGGGGTGTAATTTGGAGCACTTTCAATTTGAGGAGCTGGGGGACAATGAAAACAAATTATATTTCATAAACAGGTTACTTATTTACATTCTCAAACACTGTTCTAAAAATACAACGTCATGAAACTTCTAGTGACTTAAAAATAGGTCACATATGTTAATAAACAATATAGAGCACATATGTAGGTTGCACCACTCTATTAATTTTGCCTATATGTTCTTACCAAAATTACTCACCTTTGACCTGACCCAGTTTCCTTAAAGGCTTTATGTGTATGATAGATCCTTTGCAACAGATGATTGAAGAACACTTAACTTCAGACTTCATACTAATGGCGTTTTCCAGAATTCTTGGATTCAATGGTTTTACAACCTTTTGGGAACAATTTGGTTCCCAGTTCTGACAAAAGAAATGAACTCAGTCAATATCCATGTGTTCTGTTTGATTTTTGTGCTAAATAACTTAAGGAATTTGCTGTCATGATAGATATGTAATATTAATGATGCATTCTCCAGTATGTGTTGCCTGATGTGAATAAGTGTGCAGAGGAAGACACAACTGAATCAGGACTGGAAAATATAGAAAATTCAACAGAGATAGATCCATCAGATGAAAATAAAGCTTTCTTTCAACTCTTCTGTTTACCTGCCTCGGAAATACTTTTATCGGGTTTGATCATTGATTTAGCATATAATGTATTCCTACAGAAGCCAGTAGGTCCAGGGTAGAAGAGTGCAGAGGAAGAGAATTCATATCAGATTAACTGGCGGCTACCTCTTCATTTATGTGTTGGCCCCATTTTATTTAACTGCAACTACCACTTACCGTATAAGCAGAATTTTAAGCGAGGATTTAATTTTGGTATTAATTGCGACAGTGTTGAGATTACTAAAATTGAATATCACTAACAATTTATTCTATATCGGAGGTAATTATAGCTATCTTTCTTGGAATTATAATGTTGCTAAAATTAGCTCTTGCTAAATATATATACCCATAATTTATGGAAAAATTGCTTAATTTGTGTCCACTTATTTGTGACCACTTATACAAAGCTGCCACTTATTTAATTGGCATGCAGTCACCACTTAATATCTGGTGACTGCCACTTGAGTTATGTGGTGGCTGCCAATTAATTTAACTGGCATTATCTGATTGAACAATTTCTGTCTTTGAGATTTACTAGTATATTCACTGTTTAATTTCCAAAGTGCATCCCTAAAAATGTTGAGCTTTAATGTGCACATAAATTTGACATAACTTCTAAGAAGATCTCTAAAGAAATTAGTGTCAAAAGACATAGGACAAGGTTGCAGATTCCTATATTGTCTGAATAGTTTTCAGATGATGTCTTTTGTTCTGTTCTAGCTTTTGCAATGAAACATTTAGATGACTCTCGATGACATAAAAAAGATTTTTAGACCAGATAGTCAAGTCACAAATTCTTATGATGTATATAAGTAACGATTTCCAGAATATGGCTCTAGCATTTTTTTAATTTATGCAATGAAACTTTACATGGTGATTCCCAGGTAACTGGTGGCCACCAAATAAATTAAGTGGCAGCCACCACATGAATTACATATAATTAATATTAATTCTCTACCCTGACACTCAATGGCTTCCTTATATTCTTCACAGAGTTGTGGAGAATAAATTTTAGCTCAGCTAGCTTTAGTAAGAAATTGAAATGTTAATGATTAAAAAAATGTTTTCAGTGCCTATTATAGAATTATGCAATCTACAGGGTAGCAGGGGATGGGGGAAGACGTTGTACAATGCCTATTATAGAATTATACAATCTACAGGGTGGCGAGGGGGAAGATGATGTGCAATGCCTATTATAGAATTATACAATCTGCAGGGTGGTGAGGGGGAAGATGATGTACAATGCCTATTATAGAATTATGCGTACTACAGGGTGGCGAGGGGGAAGATGATGTACAATGCCTATTATAGAATTATGCGTACTACAGGGTGGTGAGGGGGAAGATGATGTACAATGCCTATTATAGAATTATACAATCTGCAGGGTGGCGAGGGGGAAGAAGGTGTACATTGGTGGACAGAAGAAAAAGAGGAATGGGTGCTTTTAAGAATGGCAAGCTGTATTTGACTAAAAGGTATCCACCTTAGGTGTTAATACATTCTCAAAATCAGAAAGAAATTAAGGTCATGTAAAATATACACGATCACAAACTTGCTATTTTACTGGTTACTTTACCCCATTTTTGTTACTGTCAGTTATAGCTGATAACTTGCTTTTAGTCCTCTTGTCGCTGATAAATAGTAAACTATAAAATCTCTCTATCTGTTCAGACTGAGATATGCATGAGAGTGAAATTGTGGGTTTCAATGCATTGTGCTTTTTTACTTACAGTTTCATTTGTTTTGAAAGAAAATGCATTCCATCAAAAGAGAACCTCCTCATTCCACTGGTTGACATAGTGACTGTCACCAAGGTAAACAACAATAAACAACAATATGCAAGATACACCAAGTAGTAGTTGTCTCGATTTAAAGAAAGGAAAACTTTACATTTTTACTGAATTATGATGCTATTACTGAGGTGATGTGGATTTTCTAGACAGCTGTGAAATTCTATATGATGAATTCTGAATCCTTATAACTCAAATAAGACCTTGTTGATATGTTAGAAGCCAAGGTAAGAATATTGTAGAAATTTCCAAATGATATCTTTAGTTTTTTTTAGTTTTTGCAAAGGAATTCAATACAATGTCTTTTTATGGATATATATATCTATACCTAATATATATATGACATCATGATAGAAAAATCCACTGCTATTGATCTTGAGTTGAATGTCAAGGTCACCAATTCATACTTTATTGTCTTATTTGCGAGTTATATTTGCAATAAAACTTAAGATAATGATCGACTTTAATACTATAACTTAATGCTATTGATACTAAATTGAAACTAAATAGATAATTAGAAGGTGTAGGTAGTTCTTGACCAAAATTGTAAATTTCATGATCCTAAGGGTTTGGTTTCAGGCTGGAGCTGAAATTATTACAGAGATCATTGTCTTTATAATTTGATCAATCTAATTAAAATTACATCCTTTGATCCGCTCATATACTATTGCTACCTTTGTGTAGCGATAGTAGATGAGCGGATCATAGGATCTGATTTTACTTAAATTGCAATTTGATAGACTTCTTTAACTTTGCCGATACAGTATAAAAAATTAACTGCATATGTAGGAAAAGCAGAAAAGGATGTACCAAAATTGTGAATTTTGCAACCTCAGGGTTTGCCTCTAGGATGGGTCCAAAGTAGTCATATTGTGTTCCATGTTACATATATTATGTAAAGCCTTTCTTCAGTATAGGCACTTTTGAGGGCATTTTTAAAGTTTTAAGAACACATCTAGTTTATACTATTGCTGAATATTAGAATTTAGCTTAGATATGCAGAACAGGATTTCATAGCCCTTAATTGGCACTATAGTCAAGTGAAACTTTTAACCAATACTCAGGTGACCGATAAAGCCTGTGGGCCTCTTGTTTTTGTAAATAAAGTATATGTTTTGAGTGACCTTGATCTTTACAAATGACCTTAAGTAACCTTTTTCCAAAAGTCATTTGCACAGTGATCAATAACTGCAGAATAAACCTTTGCCTGGAATCCATTTGCCTGTTACTTCTTTGTTGATATATGATCAACACCCGTTCAAAAGCTGTTGAAGTAAGGAACTTGTATGTTCTAATCAACCTTGATCTTTCCAAATGACCTTGAGATACCTTGGTCCAAAAGTCCTTATCTCAAGGATCAAATATGATCAATTTCTGATGAAAAGTTTAGGAAATATGAACTCGGATGGACATACATTATAGCAATTACTAGTGAATGCTCTGACAAAATTTTTTGGGGAGCATAATAATGAAGATATCATAAATCATTTGAAGATCTTAATTTCATCCATTAGATGCACACAATAATTCAATGTCATAATGTTTCTGTTTTTATCATTTAAACAAAATCTCCTTGCAAAACCCTCTGACCAATTAAGATCTTAAATTATTGAAAATAATGAACCAAAATGGTTAAAATTGAACACAAATATAATGAAAGGATTTCTTAAAAATCCAAATGCATAAAAGGAAATAAAATCAGAGAAGTGCACATATGTTGAATAGTATTCAAAAATGGTCATCTCTAAAGCTTATAGAAAGTACAAGAAGTGGTCATCTCAAAAGCTTATAGAAAGTACAAGAAGTGGTCATCTCAAAAGCTTATAGAAAGTACAAGAAGTGGTCATCTCAAAAGCTTATAGAAAGTCCAAAAAGTGGTCATCTCAAAAGCTTATAGAAAGTCCAAGAAGTGGTCATCTCAAAAGCTTATAGAAAGTACAAGAAGTGGTCATCTCCAAAGCTTATAGAAAGTCCAAGAAGTGGTCATCTCTAAAGCTTATAGAAAGTCCAAGAAGTGGTCATCTCTAAAGCTTATAGAAAGTCCAAGAAGTGGTCATCTCAAAAGCTTATAGAAAGTCCAAGAAGTGGTCATCTCTAAAGCTTATAGAAAGTCCAAGAAGTGGTCATCTCAAAAGCTTATAGAAAGTCCAAGAAGTTGTCATCTCAAAAGCTTATAGAAAGTACCAAAAGACTTATGAAGGTGATCAGAGGGGAAAGTCACATATTTTGGAGAAATCGGTTCTATATTTATTTTTTCTTTGGGTGGGGGTGGGATGGGCTATGAGCATAAGATCTATACACATTATCCACACTTAAGTGCTTTTGAGGGGTCATTCTTAAATTTCCTGGAAAGTGACACCAATGAAATATTTTAATTCAAGAGTATATTAACATATCGATGATTATTTTTTTTCAGTCCAAACCATTTCATTTTATGCCGGGATCAGGTATGGCAATAGAAGTGACTGTGAAAGAAAGGGTAAGCATAGACAATTTATATCAGGATCTTGTACAAATTGAAATGTTTAATGTTTATTTATTATTTCAAAATACATGTGCTACAACATAAGTACGTATCTTTACCAGAAACATTCTTCACAATATTCTAATGTATTGTGTAAATTTATTCAGAGTTTTGTATTTGGCGGGCTGCTTAACCGAGACGATGCATACGACAGCATTCAAGAACACGGTGTAAACAAAGGATTGCCATGGGCAACTGGAATACCATTGGATGAATCATCACCATGCCCAAATATTGTACGATTAACAGAAAATAAACAGAATTTCAGTTTTCCAGTTGAATATGGTGATTCCGAATAAGAAGCCTTGAATATTCCTCACCTTTTTACAATGTTGATAGAAAAAGGTTGTTTAACTTGAAGATTCGTTTCTTATGAGTTCACAGAACTTCTAGGATATTGTTTCCAGTATGTGCCATATATATATTTTTTGTTTTAAAAATATTTCCATTTTAGGTTGCTGATAGATTAGGGTCTGAATTACGACGCCTTCTCCCATACTAGTTAGTTACTGTCAAGAACCGTACCTGTATGTGTGATAAATTCATTATTTCATTTTCCATGTTTTGATTTGTGTTTATCAGGGCAATCCAGCCTTGCTCACTGCTGTTTTTAATCCAGCCTTGCCCACTGCTGTTTTTAATCCAGCCTGGCTCACTGCTGTTTTTAATCCAGCCT
Organism: Ostrea edulis; assembly: GCF_947568905.1. Classification (NCBI taxonomy): domain Eukaryota; kingdom Metazoa; phylum Mollusca; class Bivalvia; order Ostreida; family Ostreidae; genus Ostrea; species Ostrea edulis. The sequence continues at coordinate 54,943,465 of NC_079170.1, read as the reverse complement.
GGCTCACTGCTGTTTTTAATCCAGCCTTGTTCACTGCTGTTTTTATATTTTACCTGAGGAAGGATGCGTGATGAAACTTTTTTGTAACATGATCTTTTGTGGCATGTTGCACATCAGTTTACATTGTAGTGTATTTGCTTTAGTGCCTGCTGTTACAACTTCAGCTTAGTGTTAGATAGGTTGCTTCGTGTCATCTTCAGGAGTGCTACCTCAGGATTGATTTAACTTTGTGTTTATATGACTGTAGATAACCTGTTAGTTGTGTTACATCTTATGTACACTGTATCTAGTTCTCTGTCCATAGTTTGTATTTGTTTTATTATATTGGTGTTTTGTATAGTATGAAAGTATGGATTACATACTTCTTTACTTTTCCCAAGATATAACTGTTTACATTTATACATACTTCTCCAGTTTGGGCATAGGAGGTTAACCATGATCACTCTTTGTGAGATAATGTAATCTTTATATGAAATTTAACTTAAAATCACGGTTTTGCCCAAACTGATTTTCTGTCATTTATATGCCTAATCAGAAGGAGGAAATTAATTTGCTGTTAAAGTTTATTTCAATTATAATTATTAATTTACATGTGTTATTAACATTTATCTGTGTTACATTAGTGCGTTGTCATAAATTGACCTTGATGTCTACATGCTTTTATGTTGTAATCCGGGGGGGGGGGGGGGGGGGGGGTCACAATATCCCTCCCCAATGCTTAGTAATATGTATGTGATATATATAATTAAGAGCATTAAATTATTGTTTTTCGATTGTACTGTTAAATACCTAGAACCACGGGGCTGACCCTCCGTTTTTTGACAACGTTCAATTTCTATTATTTTCAAATGCAAACTAAATTATTTTCACATGTGAAATAAGATTAATTGGTGGATTGGCCCCCACCCCACTCTTTTGGTGGTAGTAATGAATGGTAAAAATGTAATAATGAATTAACTGATCAATTGAAGGATGAACGGAACCCCCTCCCTCCAATTTAAGAGTACGAAGTTTGAGCGAAAGAGACATATTAGGTTCCTTTTCTGCTTGTCAACAATTGTAGAAGACCATTTTCCCTCCGACTGTCCCTATACACTTTGAAAAACGATGCTGCGTGTTTGCGTACTATTCTAAATCTTTCCAAAATAATCACTCAGCGATACGAATTACATTGTTTTTGCAATTGGCAGCCGCCATATATAAATTAAGTGGCGGTCGCCAGATAAAATAACTGGCGGTCGCCACTTAATTTATATGGCGGCCGCTATTTAATAAGTGGCGGCCGCCAGTTAAATAAATATTAATTCTATACCCTGGCACCTATCGGCTTCCGTAGTTTTAATATTGTGTGTATGCATATTACATGGTTGTGGTGACATTTTTTTGTGTATTCAGGGCCGTAAATTAACCTTCAATTTGGAGGAGGCAGGAAATTAGGCGGGGGCCTGGGCGCCCAGGCCCCCAGACGCTGAGCACATTTTGTGCACACTGAACACGTTTCGTGCAAAATCCTTGATTCTAGGGCCTTCTAAGATGTTACTTGACTAACTCATTCTAAAAGAAAGATTTGGAATGCTTTTTAAGGGAGGTATCATGTTCTTAGTTATTGGAAACAACATAAATTCTAATGAACTTTAAATTTTAATTTTTTTTGGCTCAAAAGTTGGAGGAGGCAGCTGCCTCCTCCGCCTCCATGTAATTTACGGCCCTGGTATTTCGAGAGTAACTGTTTCTTTGACTTTCAGCTTGGGTTACCTTGATTTGATTGTTTTGTTGTTTTTATAATAGGATGATCTGAACCATCGTCGGAAACCCACGGTCGGTCGCTGTACGATTAGGTAATCGTCTAGAGCGGCCGACCGTGGGTTTCCGACGATGGATCTGAACATAATCCTTATGTTGTGGAAACCTCTGTTTGCTTATTTCGAAAAAAAAATAAATAAAAAAATAAAACTCGTACTCAATGTGCAATGATCATCAATGAAATGTAAAACAATTTCACTAGACTAATGATGTGGGATTTTGTTTGGTTTTTTGTTTTTTTTTACGTATAAAACTAAATAAAATATGAAAAAATTATACCACTTAAAATTTTAATTAATAAATATTGTTATATGCATATAGACTTTTTTCCCAGGACTTTTTTCTCCGTGACTTTTTTTCGGTGACTCCTTTCATACATTCTGCAATGTGTTACTTTCATTATGAGTTCTAAGAAGTTTTTTTTAAATTGATACTTTCGATTTCAATATCGTTTAAACCAATCGTTTCATAACCATTCTTTTGACCAATCAAATTGCTGTACCTTCGCACTTTAACCCAAGCTATTCCCCTACCGTGGCAGTTAGGGAAAAATTTCCAGAGGCATAACGCATGACAATTTGATTATAGAAAATAAGTTTGTCATATATATATATTATGACAATTATTTTTCTTTTCAATATATGTGTGTGTGTGTGTGTGTGTGTGTATTAAATGAGGAATGAGAGGAAGTATGGTGATTTATTTAGTGTAGAGTAGTTTGTTAACCATGATTGTCAACAGAGGTTAACCATGATCACCCTCTGTGCGATAACGTAATCTTTATATGACAATCAAATTAAAATCATGGTTTTGCCTAAACTGGTTTTCTGTCTTTTATATGCCTAATCAAAAAGAGGAAATTGTTATTTAGTGTCACAAAACATACTCCCAGTATATCAAATCAGACAAAGACATTTGTAGGTAAGTTCCCGTTGATATTTGGAAAAGAAAAAACCCCACCATAGAATGTACAATACATTTAGGTTTTCTAATTTTTATGTTCATGAAAGAAAAAGATTGAATTCAGAATTAACATTATATGTCCGTTTTACATGTAATGCATCTCAGTAGTTCGGATATAATCTACTAGTACTTCATGTAACGTAAATGTCTTACTAAATTATATCTTTTCATATCAGTACCGTTTGTTACATTTTACCAAACGTATATGTAATATAGCCAGCCAGATGTGTTTATAGCTGAAAGCTGAAGTGAGCTTTTCAGATCGCCTTTTGTCTGCCTGTCTGTAAACTTCACACATTTTCATCTTCTTCTCCAGAACCACTTGCCCAGTTTCAATCAAATTTGGTACAAATCATCTGGTGAAGATGATTCAAGTTTGTTCAAATGAAGGGCCATGTCACGAAAATGCAAAAATAGGGTGGGGTTATTTGACTATCTTCTCAAGAACCACTGGACCAGAAAATTACATGAATGATTCCTGACATAGTACATATTCAAGTTTATTAAAATCATGGTCCCCAGGGTATGGTAGGGCCACAATAGGGGATCAAAGTTTATCTCATTCTCTGACCAATGGTCGTAGGGGAGACATGGTGGAAAACCTGTAGGCCACGGAGCGCCAACCAGATCTGTCTTATGCCAATCTCATCAGGATGGTGCTCCATTCAGCTCTTTGCCAGTCGTTCACGTCTGCGGCCACCTTCCAAAACTATTGGGTAAGCTGTTGTGATGAGTGATGTGTTCAAACCATGCCAGCTTCCTTCTTTTCATAAGAGCTAGGAAGGGGTTCTTGCGGACCTGCCCGTAGATTTATTTGGGCACGAACGAATTCGTTGGTCTTGTGGTCTCTCCAGGAGATCCTTAGCAGTCGTCTGAAGCACTTGGTCCCAAACGCTAGGACTCTTCTGGTCGTCTCAGCTGTCATGGTCAAGCTCTCACAGCCGTAGAGAAGGATGACCAAGAATAGGGCTTTGTACAGTGTAAGTTTTGTTGGAAAGGTGATGGATGTCTTTACTTCTTCAGATCTTGTCGAGTTTTGCCATGCTGGATGTTGCGATGGCGAGCTTAGTCTTAATTTCGGTGGTAGAGTGGCCGTCCTTTGTGAGTGCCACTGGCGTCAAGGTATTTGAAAGCGTCTACCTCCACGCTGCTGACCGTGCATGGTGATTTTTGCAGGTGTTATTTGTGCTGTTGATCATGACCTCTCTCTTTCCACTGCTGACCTTCATGCCAGTCTGTTGGTGAGGTCTTTCAGTTCACTATTACTGCCCCCCCATTAGGTTGATATTGTCGGTGAAACGTAGGTTGTTGATCGTTGGCCCAACGATGGTGAACTTAAAGTCGTGTAGTGTCTCTCATGATGTTTTCCAGGAAGAGATTGAACAGGGCTGGAGAGAGTATTCATCCTTGACGGACTCCGATCGTTGTCTTAAAATACTCTCCGATGTTACTGTTGAGGACTGCGCTGCTGGTAGCGAATAAAAAGAAAATGTTCTAAAACTTTCTTCTCAAAAACCACTAAACCAGAAAAGTTCAAATTCACATGAAAGCTTTCTGACATAGTGCAGATTCCTGTTTGTTAAAATCATGTGCCCCCCCCCCCCCCCCCCTCCGAGAGTAGGGTGGGGTCACAATAGGGGATCAAAGTATTATATGCTTATATAAATAGGAATTTAAAAAATTCTCTTGAACTATGTAAGTTAGGGCTTTCATATTTTGTATATATATACATTCTTTACGGAAAGACCTTTCATGTGATGCAATGGTGTGAGATCTTGTGACCTTGACCAGGAAGTTTGACCTACTTTTTATAAAAGCTTGACCTTTACAATATGTCCTGAACTCTTTAAGGTAGATCTTTCATATCTTGAATATATATTTCTTATGACAAGGTCTTTCATTTCATATCATGACCTTGGAGTTTGACTTAATTTTGAGAAATCATAATCTATTAAATATATTCAGAACTATTTTAGGTAGTGCTATCATATTTTGTTTATAGATTCTTTATGGCAAATGCTTGTGACACAATGGTGTTTGGTTTTTTGACCTTGGTGTTTGACCTACTTTTAAAAATACCATAGACACATGCGTCACCCGTGTCATGATATTTGATTTCAAAGAAAACCGGAAAAGTATTGCACTGAAAATCGCACAATATGATAATAAAAATCATCAAAAATCTCTATTTAAAGTGAGTTTTGTGACATTGTGTGTAGACTTGCGAAATTTGGACGAGATGAAGTACCGGCATACCTCGAGTCTTTTCAAACCCGCTCCAAGAAATATATGCCGGTGTGAATATCATTTCGTATACTTTCTAAATTTTTATAACTTTAATTGCATTTGATACGCGATGGTTATCCAAGATGTAAATTAAGTCAAGTGTATTTATACACAGTGATTAGCCTTGTACAATGTCAGGAAGAATTATGAAGTGAATGCAATTATCAACTTTTCTTTCCCACAGGACAAAGAACATTCTTTCTTTTTTTTATAGTAAGTATTTTGCATTGAAAAATAAAGGGACAGTATGCGACATGATACGGGCTGAACTTTCATGTACGGCTTTTTTTTGGTGTATTGTACTACCACCAAATTAAAAACAAGAGGTACTGTGAGCAATGCTCACTAAGAATACCCCCCACTTACCCCAATCTCCCAAAGGGTGTTGGTAATAGGTATAAACTACCTCTTTTCTGAGTGTAAAAAACAAATGGCATGACAAACCGAACCATATTGCTACTTCGATGTCCAGTGCGTGTGACCTTTGACCTTTTGACCCCAAAATCGATAGGGAACATCTTCATCCCATGGGTAGTCCATATGTATGATATGGTGACTGTAGGTGGAAAGGATAACGCTTTAGAGCCCGGAAACCATATTGCTACTTCAATGTCCAGTGCGCTTGACCTTTTGACCCCAAAATCGATAGGGAACATCTTCATCCCCTGGGTAGTCCATATGTATGATATGGTGACTGTAGGTGGAAAGGATAACACTTTAGAGTCCGGAAACCATATTGCTACTTCAATGTCCAGTGCGCTTGACCTTTGGACCCCAAAATCGATAGGGAACATCTTCATCCCATGGGTAGTCCATATGTATGATATGGTGACGGTAGGTGAAAAGGATAATGCTTTAGAGCCCGGAAACCATTGCGTCTACAGACGGACGGACGGACAGACAGACGGACAACCCGATTCCAGTATACCCCCCCACAACTTGTTGCGGGGGGTATAATAAAACGCAACAAACCAAGAGATTCATTTCATTTTATTTCATTTAACGTTTATAATGAACAACATAGAATATACAAGACATGCACTACATAGTCAAAACAAACTGACAGAGTATATAACTTCACAACACTGATTTTATCAATATAGAGAGAAAACGATGCAAAGCAATTCACTTAATATCATATAATGTCCACGATCGTTCTATTAGACGGTAAATGTTCCTGGGGCGTAAGGTCTTGGGCTGGAAGTATAGCAGGTTTTAATGAACAGTCTTTATGCAATGGCCACCGATGCCGCGGTGAATTTTTTGGCGATCTAGGATAATGTAGGTTAAGGTTCCTCCCATAGTCATACTGGCGGGAACCTTACAAGTATGTTTTAAGCTTTTGCAACATGGCAGTGTAATGTACATGAAACTGCGTGAGCACAAACACATCTGATAATCGGTTCTACTCTAATGCAGTTATCTTATTCATGAAAATTATTTTCAAACAAGAAATCTTTCTAAAACTTCAATGGAGGACGTTTCAGTGTTATAAGTGAAAGTGTGTTAGTAACTGAGAAAGAACGGAGAAACGACTCCTTGTACTAATAATTTAATTCACAACTTCAATCAATTCTTGCCTCCTAAGAAATCTAATGTCCTCTGTTGATGTTGATAAGAAGTTTGTAAGTCCAGATTATGCCATTTGGTTGGTGTATTTGCAGTCTTTGTGACAAGACAAACATTTTGATATATCATATGTATATGATTTGACTAATATTTTGAAGCGAAGATTGGTCCAGACCTATGTCAGTTTGACAATGGCGGAACCTTAGCCAGACTAGACAGTCCAACTGCCTAGATAACCGTGAGGCATTCTTAATGTTCAGCATGAAAAGTATGATTTTCAGCTCTGTACATGATTGATACTGTCATGTACAATATTTTTAGACAAGGAAGGCACGTGCGAAGGCAACATCCATTTTTATGGACGTGATGGGTATACTAGAATGAATTGAATGCATTTTCTACTTCAATAATATTTGAAAGGACACATTTTGTTTTTGTTTTCACCACTATTGAAGATTTTAATTGGACTATCTACAATCATTTATCGGATTGCTATAGAAAAATACGCATTCAAATCGTTTTAATTATAATGTAATCAACGAGACTTAAAATATCACCGAATCCTGGGCGGAAAAATTACCATGGCAAGATTAAAAGAATAATGTACCAGGCGTGACCACACTATCGATATTGTAACATACGCCCACACAGATTATATATATATATATATATATATATATATATATATATATATATATATATATATATATATATAACGTATGTGTATTTAATCTAAAATATCAAACTTGTGAAAATAAAATAAGTGTCTGATACTGCGCAGCATCTTTTAAATTAATGTACACTCGTTGTCTTTAAATGATTTGAGCAATGACTGTAATCTCATTCAGCGCGGGGGGTGGGGGGTGGGGGTATTACGTGTACTAAAAACAAAATGGGGGGTGGTGGGGGTAGGGGTACTACGTGTACTAAAAATAAAATGGGGGTGTGTGTATATATGCAACACAAAGAAAAACAAAACCGCTGGTAAATAGGAATTGGGACTTTGTACTACGTCCAGAAGATTGACGCCAGAGATAGAAACCTTCACATGGAGGCGTCAGGGATGAAAAATGACGCACAGCGTAGTCCTAAGTTTTCAATAATACAGAATGAAAACTACAAACAAATTTGAACAATGTCTATATGTTTTTTCCATTAATTAAGTACCTGTCATTCAATTTAAGCGCCAAACGATGATTATGATCGCATACGACGGTTCTTGAAGTTCATGAAATAGATATTTTGTAACGATTATACGACATTAAACACTTCATCAGCTCGATTCATGTTTTCTGCAGTCAACCAGCAGGACTTCCTCGTCAGATGAGAGATTTCAACATTCTCCCGATCCAGCAATTGGCGCCTTTTCTTCATCCGTCACAGCATTATCACCATTTGACGCTTTCAATTTCATCGGACTCTCTTCCTAAAAATGATAAAATTAAACATAATTTTGATTTCTCCTTTGAAAAAAAAACGATTGTCTGATGTAGATATTGAACTATGAGCTACAGAAATACATACTTGTAAAACTGTCAGAGTCATACAAAGGTCATATCTTGTCAAGAATAAGTGATACCACGACCTTTGACTCCAAAGTTGTATATTTTATACCCTCACTTAGATTTCTACCAAATACGAAATCTGCAGGTTTATCAGTACAAGTCATCACCTCGATGTGACCTTGATCTTTGACCTAACCTTTAATTATGCCCTCCATTGATCCTTATCCACTTATGGTGCTCACTCCATATATATAACACCCCTCCATACTCGCTCTAGGGCCTAAATAGTAACACGGGATACAATGATGTTATCTCAGTCATTTAAAACTTTTTTAGCATGAAGATAAAATATCATCTTTGCAAACCAAGTGTCCGATTCGCGAATCAATCAAAAAGGGGGAAAAACCCAAACAAGAATACCGCAAACGGTACACAATACGCCCGTGAAAATGCTTACATAGGGTGTTTTTCTTGAGCCATAATTTATAGAACTTTGCTTCAGGTAGTATCACCCATCATCAGACTGACATACTTTCTTTGCATATGAATATTTCCTTAAAAAAGGACTAAGTTCAATAACCTGTAATTTTCTTTAAAATATTCTGTAAAATAAGATGGTCTTCACTTGAAAACTGCAGAGGGAAAAATAAAAGACAAATCATGTACTCTCTATGCAATATTTCCTAAAAAGGGACTAAGTTCAACAATCTGTAATTTTCTTTAAAATTAAAGAAAAACAAAATCCTTGCCACATGCACATCTTCCATACCAATACAAATATTCTGTAAAATAAGAGGATCTTCACTTGAAAACTGTAGAGGGAAAAATAAAAGACAAATCATGTACTTTCTATGCAATACTTCCTCAAAACTGATTAAGTTCAATAACCTGTAATTTTCTCAAACATTTAAGGAAATCAAAATCCCTGCCACATGCACATCTTCAATACCTATATAAACACTCTGTAAAACAAGAGGGTTCTCACGTGAAAACTGGGGGGGGGGGGGGGGGGGGGGTTCACTGAACAAATCATGTACTCCCTTTGCAATATTTTCTCAAAACGGACTAAGTTCAACAACCTGCAATGTTCTCAAAAATTAAAGAAAATAAAAATCCTTGCCACATGCACATCTTCAATATCCATACAAACACTCTGTAAAACAAGATGATCCTCACTTTAAAATTGTGGGAGGAGTTAGCCAGACAAATCATGTACCTTCCATATAACAATAATTTTCAAATAAAGGGACAAAACTCCTGCAAGAGAGGTCGAAAAGGATCAAAATTGCATGAAGATCTAGAGTGATTTACAAAGAAGCTACATAGCAAGTTTCAGCTTGATATGTGATAGAGAAAGGAAATTAGAAACAGAAAACCCCGAACGGACGGACGGACAGACATCATTGTACTAAAGACGGGCGTATAAAAACAACACACAAAAAAAGATGGAAAAACTGCAAACTTTTGCCAAAGCTAAGATCCCCCTCATCGATCTAGCTATCTCCTTATCTTTTTTTGTAGTGACAAGGCCCACTATAGGAATTCTTGTGTAAATAATTCTCACATCAATATTCCTGCTAATAACAAACCGCAAGTGCATTCTTCTTGGCAAAACATTACCATCGAATTTTCTTATTGCATCATCATGTGTAAAACTTGAATTTGAAAAATGATCGGAAACAATGAATATACAACCCATTCAATAAATTCTAAGAAACTACTAGATTTAATTCTTACCTTGGATTTTTTGTTTGCTCTGTAAACCTCGATCAGCAGCATGATGACGCCGACGATGATACCCAGGAGTAGTAATATAAATGCAATAGACAGGTCAATAGTATTTAAAGGTTGCGCAGGGGGTAACAACGTCACTTCCGGTTTGTTTAAGTAATCGCTGAGTGGTCCTGTGTTGCACTTATTTGGCCACCACTTTTGTTGGAGGTCTTTTAGCCGTAGTTTACTGATGCTGTTTGACAGCTTGTTACACAGAGAAGCATTGTTACAACCTATAGCTTGTTCCGTCAGCTCTATTTTCTCCCCGATCGCCATTACACTGCAATCTCGCCCAGCGAAATACTCGGCTACGTGACCTTCCATTATGGCAGCAAACGATCCCTCCGACGCTTTAACCCTCTGGTAGCCTTGTTCATTCGTTTCAAACAGATTTTCTGGATCAGATCTTGAAATATAATACAACCGGTTTAATACTGGATCTTTACTATGTTGGAGAAAAGTATCCCAACTGTTTGTTCCATAGCTGACTTCAGACTGCATTTCCATTTGATGGAAGGTCTTGAATGGAAGGATGGGTTTGTTTGGAATTCTGGTAATTAAGAACGAGCCTAGATTGGGCGATGTAGGCAGTTATCATGAATAACACGAAGCTCATCCACATGGAAGTTAGAAAGCGACCGCCTGGAGACCTCGGAACGTCCTTGAAACCTATGAATTAAGAAATTGTTTTATTTTTTAAAGAACAAAAATAGGATTAAATTGTAAATGAATAGATAATTTCGGATATTCAACCAAACATCAAAATTAGGATTAGCTTTACACTAATCTAGCTTTGTTGATTTAATTTTTCAAAATATTTAAATATAACATGATATGATAGTATATAACAATTTATTTGCCTATCAGACACAGAGCAACATGCATGAACCACATGCAATTATATTGTATGGGTTCAAATTTACTATTAAAGAGGATATATAATTCCCTGCGGTATGAACAAAGAACATTGAATTGTTTTGTCAGCCACTGCGCTCCGAACAAAGCATCTATCTAGCCAGCACAGAATAGTCCGAACAAAGCACCAATCTTGCCAGCACAGAATAGTCCGAACAAAGCACCAATCTTGCCAGCACAGAATACTTTAAACAAAGAACACAACTAATGTATATAGCCACAACGAGTTATACATGACTCAAAACGCAGGGGTTCTGGGGGGTCATCTTGAGAACCTCAATGGTCCAGGACAAAGCCCTGGCAGAGTTACAGGGAAAGAAGACCCCGCATGTTCCTGAATTCTGACAATTTGAATGCTCTCAAATTTCAAATCACAATAAAGTAAAAGGAAAATAATTCCTTTCTGGGAACTGTTTGATCACATTCACACGTTGAGTTTACACTTTATTTATTTTATAACGCTTAATAAACCATTTCAATGCTTCTCGTCAGCTCAGATTTTTATGCGAAGGGTTCATTGATGTGGGAGGAAACTGGAGTACCCGAAGGAAACCCGCGTGTCCGAGTGGGCGACCACATTACCCTCACACATCCAGAGGATCGAACTTAGGTCCCACCGGTGAGAGGTGAGTGCAATAATCACTAACGCTACCCAGAAACTAACTTATGCATGTTTCAGCCGAGGATAATTCGCCAATAACATCAAAATAATCACTAACGTAGCGCTACCCAGACACTAACTTATGCATGTTTCAGCCGAGGATAATTCGCCAATAACATCAAAATAATCACTAACGTAGCGCTACCCAGACACTAACTTATGCATGTTTCAGCCGAGGATGATTCGCCAATAACATCAAAATAATATCGGGTCTTCTTGCTATATATCATTGCTCATAGAATAAAGTGCACCGCAACAGCACATGTTCATTTATCATAAACAAATAAGTGTGCATGTCAAGCTTGGTACAGCAACTGACTTGTTAATTTACCTCTTGAATGGTTCAAATAACCACAGAAATGATATTTCAAAAACACATTTTCATTTTATTATCTGTATTTAGATCATTTCTTTCACATGGTATGAATTATTGAACTCTTTAAAACACCACAACTTAGATAATTAATTTTATAGTACAAATGGAGTTGCTCTGTTGTGCGATGTGCTTGTATTTATTAATTGTTATAGTTATATACACATGTAGCTTTATTTTATGAAAAACTGTGTATTGCTTGATTAACCATTTTTGAACACGGGTACTGCATTGCTCTTACACTTGTAGGGATTATCTCCCTTTTATCTCTCTTTTAAAATATCTGGTCATTATTCAATCTTCATGACCTGATTTTATGCTGCAATTTATATTTCTCTGCAGATGTACCAGTTGACAAAAGTTTGTTGATTCTAGGACTCAAATGTACATGTGACTTAAGGAAATTAGCTCATGAGCTTTTGAGCACAACTGCACAGGATGCTACAACAAAGTATTTACTGGTTCAATAATGATCCCATTGGTGCAAACATGTTATACATCTATTAATGAACCCTATCCAGTTGAAAAAAAAATGGTGTCAATTCAAATTTTGAAAAGGTTTTGCAGGGACTATATTTTGTGGTGGAGGGATTAATTAACAAAGAGCACGCACCTTCTATGTTATCACCCAAAGCTGTGAACATGCACTTTCCTTGTCATTACATAGAACTGTGAACACACACCTTCCTTGTCATCATACAGTGCTGTGAACATGAACCTTCCTTGTCATCAAACAGTGCTGTGAACATGCACCTTCCTTGTCATCACACAAAGCTGTGAACAAAGAGCACACACCTTCCTTGTCATCACACAGTGCTGTGAACAAAGAGCACACACCTTCCTTGTCATCACACAGAGTTGTGAACAAAGAGCATGCACCTTCCATGTCCTCACACTGTGCTGTGAACATGGACCTTCCTTGTCCTCACACAGTGCTGTGAACATGCACCTTTCTTGTCCTCACACAGTGATGTGAACATGGACCTTCCTTGTCCTCACACTATGATGTGAACAAGGCCCTTCATTGTCCTCACACAGTGCTGTGAACATGCACCTTCCTTGTCCTCACACTGTGATGTGAACATGGACCTTCCTTGTCCTCACACTGTGATGTGAACATGCACCTTCCTTGTCATCACACAGTGATGTCAACATGCACCTTCCTTGTCATCAAACAGTGCTGTGAACATGAACCTTCCTTGTCATCACACAGTGATGTCAACATGCACCTTCCTTGTCGTCACACTGTGATGTGAACATGAACCTTCCTTGTCGTCACACAGTGATGTGAACATGGACCTTCCTTGTCATCACACTGTGATGTGAACGAAGAACAGGAATTTCTTAGTCATCACACAGTGGTGTTAACAAATAATACACTTTCCTTCTCAGCATACAGCCTACAAACAAGAAAAATGGACCTACCTTGCCAGCAGACAGTGCTGTGAACAAAGAACAACGCATTGTTGACATTAAAGCTGTCTTTGCTGTTGGTTTTATCCTCGGCGTCTGATATCTTGCTCCACTCAGAAGGACTGTATTTGTTAATGACGGCCAGAAGTATCCCTACTATCATACACACCACCATCAGCATCACCCACACGTCCGCACTACAATACATAACCATTCAAAAATTCTTAAAGGTTCCATCTAGGTCAGACTGTCTTGGTTTCTTTAGCATACTAGTATTCTAGTCCGGTTTCCAACTATCTGCAACGTTTCGATATCATACGTTTTACATGTAAATGTTTCACTGGTATTTTCATTCGATAAACAAATAAACATTAGTTTTCTAATTCGAGAAAATCATATCCAAACAAAATCTAAATTTTAAACAATTTACACAACGATTTTCTAGATGCTCGGACATATAATATTTGACATCTTTTCTTTACACATCTATGGGAATACCAGACTTATTTTTCTACATGAAGTGAAATACGTGTATATCTAAGCAAAAATGTACATATTTACTTTTATTTTCCATTACCATGCCATGTTGGATTATTATTAACAAAACAAAACGAGAAATTTTAACCTGACATGTTTGGTTGATAGAGATTTTTGAAACCGAATCCGGGTTCTATGACACGCGAATCCAGATTCAAGACTACTAAAACATTTTGCCATGACTTACATACATACATACGTAACGGTTATTATTTTTTTGTATATCTAAAAGATAAAGGATGCGACTTCATAATGGATGCCTTCCTTTCGAAAATTTAATTGGAAAAAAGATGGTGGGAATATTTTCCATGCCCTTTCATATTCTATAGGATTCTTTTGACGTAATGGATTAGCAATAATAACTTGCTTCCAATACACCCCCCCCCCCCACCTCATAAAAATCCCCGTATCAACCCAAGGAACACTACAAGAAAACGCGCAGTGTTTGTCTCTAGCCTCTTGATGTAACAGTTCAGTGTGGCTTGGACTATTCGTTATCTTCCATGGAAACTTCATTATGAGGTCGTTCACTTTCACCTTGACCTTATTTGACAAAGTGCTGCCTTTTTCTTAACGAGAAAATTTTGAAAGATAATTTCCGACATACTTTAATGTAAATCTTTGAACCTCCTGTAGCCGAATGCGGACTCCAGGAGTCACCATTTGAACGGACGTGATTATGTGAAACAGATTATATGAGATGTTTTCATGTCAGTTTTGTCATTTCTGGCAGAGTGGTCCTTGAAGAGATTTTTTTTTCCTATTATCGCCCACTTCAAAAGAGTATCAGCCCTTCATTTTCATATGAAGATGATTTGTCGCACACAAAGGTTGTAAATTCCAAATTAATTTTAAGCACAATAATGGTATTTACAAATTACTAAACTTTTAATACAATGTAATTCTATATAAATTTTTAACCATTGATTCAATTCAGTTTCATATACTATTTAAAATGATAATATTTGTTTATGAAAGTACATATTGCTATTCATGCTTCCTTCCATCATGAATGTACACATATATGAAGGTCTATATGTCCAGCTGAAAGATCAACTGCGTATTACATTCATCAGCTCAACTTGAAACTACCAGATATATCAAAGAAATGAAACAACTTACAGGTTAAAAATATGTCACAGCCTTCCCGTTGCGCTTAATTTCTGAAATGCTGGTTTTTCTCATTGTGTTATTTAATAATTTTTGTAGTCACTTGGTTACTTTAAGTAATTCTTACCCAATTAACTTTATGGGAATGCACGCTATTTAAATTTCTTTTGGAAAATAAATATCGTTAACGTATTCCCTTAACTTTGATATCATAGTTTTGTGCACAGGAAAGACATATTACACAGTTTGACATTTTAAACAGAATCGTTCAAATTGAATCTCAGCTTTGCAAATACATGCATAGAGGTCATTAGCCTTTATAGATAATGAAAATTTTAACAAACATGTGCTCTATTTTCCATGACCCCGGATTTACCTGAAGGGTTCGAACAGGACTTTGAGCCCGTTGTGCGGGGGAACCTGCGGTCTCCAGACCAGAATCCTCTTACTGCTGTGAAAAATGGGGATTGTAAAAGCCACATCCTGTCTCCGCTTGTCGCTCACAGTCAGATCGGCAGCTGCCAAATCGGCTTTCTGTGAAGAACGGAACAATAAGTTGAAAGAGATGATGTGTGTGATGAAACTAGGACACAAAGATGAGTATTCCCCCGGTATGTGTGAATTTAGGAGCCATACACGTGTACACACACACACACACACACACACACACACACACACATACACCGCTGTCTGTGATGTTAATCAATTTAATCTTTGAATTCCTTGCATTCTTTATTCTAATTTCTCACTTTTTTAAAACCTAAAATCAAACAAATTACATATTATTTTAATTCATCTTTACTGTACACAGAACATCACAATACCACAAAACTGCTTATAGAAATGTACAGGGAAATGCAATTAAATAATCGCAAATAATCTGTAATGCTTAATAACATTTGTATTCATTTTACATGCATATTTTCTTTAATTCGATTCAGTTTGGTTGAAAGTCAATTCCTATTTTAAAAAAGACCCTCATCTGAACTTCCGCAGTATATATATATTTATAAATTGGGGGTAAAACCGAGATAAAGACCTTCATTATATACCTCCGAGTCATTGGAGATTAAGGCAATGATTCCATAACCAGAAGATAATTAATTTTAACATTGAAACAGTGACTAACCAAATTTGTGAATGAATAGCAATGATAGTGGTGTGTTTGTAGTGACGTTCATGCATTGAACCAATCTGTTGTCGAGCACTTTCTCACAGTTTCCTGTGTGTTTCTACATAACGATATACCCTAATAATCAAGATGACGATTACATGATATGTTTGAAAATCATAACAGTTCATATTTCTGTGATCTATCTTATCAACACCCTTTTAGCACTTGAATGCAATGTTATAAATGATATTGTTAACAGTTGACACCTTAGTTTAGTTTAACCCAATCAAAAATGGATTAACAAGGGTATGTTCAACAGAGAAGCAAATATTTCTCATTGAATTCGGTGTGACATTTTACCCGAGTCTACCTGGTCCCCCTGTTCTTCAGAAGAGTTAAACAAGAGGCATATGGACCACATCGCCCACATGTGTAACCTTGGCCCTGCTGTTGATCAGCTACCGTGATTTTAAAAGATTTTTTGCTATCTTCATTCCCATGAAAAAAATTGACCCCATATTGTGGTCCAAAGCTAGCCCCATAGAGTCACGATATATCCACGATACAAGGTAACAAGATAAAAAAAAATCAGGATACGAAATGTAAGGAGTCTATATACAAAATACGAAAGGCCTACCTTAAACAGCTCAGAGCTCGAGGATATTGCCTAGTTAACTTTTCTTAAAAGCAGGTCAAAATCCAAGGTCAAATTACAAGGTTAAAAATTTTGGTAACAAAAGAAAGGTCTTGTCATAAGGAATGCCTGCATGAAATACCAAAGATACATCACTCACCACTCAAATGTTATGAGCAAGCTAAGGTTAAAGTATCGGTTAAAGTTTTAAAATTTGGGTCAAACTCCGAGGTCAAGGTTACATGGTCAAACATCACGACATCATATGAAATTGTTGCCATAACAGTATGAAAGACCTACTTTGAATAGTTCAGGAGATACTGCCTAGGTTAGCTTTTCTTAACAGTATGTCAAACTAAAAGGTCAAGGTCACAAAGTAAAAAACTTTAATACCAAAAGAAATTTATTGTCACGAGGAACACAAATATGGAATATGAGAGCCCTATCATTCACCATTCAAAAGCTATGAGCAAGATTCACGTTTCAGACAGACAGGACAAAAAAAACCCAACCCAATATGCCCCCCCCCCCCCAACTTTAGTCACGGGAGCATGAAAATTAAATAAACACAACTTATATACATTATTTAGTGTGATCCTATTAATCTTCGCCTTATCGGTCACCTTAGTATTACCGGTATCTAAAAGCATCTCTAGACCCAGGGCTATGAAATGTAGAAAAAATCCTGTTCTTAAAATTTAACACCCCCCTCCCCCCAAAGTGCCTATACTGATGAAAGACTTTACATAATATATGTAACATTAACATGATAATGACAATAAAAAGAAGACTTAGTGTTTCAATAAAGCATTAGAATTTTGAGTTCCTTTGGGGACTGTTATCATGTCCTTTAGAGATATACATATGTTAACCAGTTCTTCATCAGTTTTTAAGGTATCATTCAAAAGACCTGCAACTCTCACTTTTAGTGCCGAGTAACAGCCACTTCCCATTTCAACTACTGCAGTATGCCTAGGTCTGGGATCGAACCTCATGAATACTCCGACTGAGGTAAAACTTCATTGCTAATACTCAAATAGTAAAATTCTATAAATCGTATGAACGGGATGATTTCAGCTTCTCCATCGTAAACTTCCCATATTTATGTAGCAATATTCCATTATCACCTGCATATGGTGTTTATATATCTCAACTGATTCGATATGCAAGAGCTTGTTCTGCGTATAGTCAGTTTTTAAATCGAGGTAAGCTACTGACAAACAAGTTGATGGTACAGGGATTTCAACAGTCTCGATTGAAGTCAGCATTTCGCAAATTCTATGGTCGTTATAACGATCTACTTCGTCAGTACAACCTCGCATTGGGTCAAATGCTGTCTGACGTGTTTCATACCGATTGTTAGACCGTTCTTGGCACACTGATTTTGACTGCGGATAACTCCGTTTACCTGATCAGGATATAGGGCTCACGGCGGGTGTGACCGGTCAACAGGGGATGCTTACTCCTCCTAGGCACCTGATCCCACCTCTGGTGTGTCCAGGGGTCCGTGTTTGCCCAACTATCTATTTTGTATTGCTTATAGGAGTTATGAGATTGATCACTGTTCGTTATCTTCACCTTGCATGAAAAGCGTTTCTTATTATTTGTTCTGATAACATGGAGTTTTGGTATGAAACAAAAAACTAAAACGCAAAACAACAGGGGTCATCAATTTTAGTGATAGAGTATCATTATGTGAAGTTTCTTTGCTAAAACTTAACTAGAATGAGAGGCATTATACGGAAACCATTTCTTACCACCGTACCCTGGCGACTTTGATTTTCGTTACCTCAATAATGGGCATTGCAAATTAGAGACTCTTCACATTGTATAGCCTAAGCTCAATTGATAATTGGAATATCATCTAGAAACTAATGTGGTACAGAAAGATTGACGGACGAACAAACGGACGGGCAGAACCAAATACAATGTACTACCCTCAATTTCAAGTAGGGGAGGTTATGTGAATGATATTCTACATTCAAATATCTAATTTTTCACCCAACGTGAATCTACTAAAATACTACAGAAGATATATCAAACAACACACATCTGAATGTGGACCGCATGTCAAAATTATATAATCTGCCGTCTTGGAACCGGGACCCCCCCCCCCCCCCCCCCCCCGAGTGCCCAAGTAGAAAAACAGTGATTTTCTTCTCGAGTGTACAGGAAGCGCAACATTTCTTCTAGGGTGATATTTTTGTCATTTAAAAGTTGAGCATTGACATTCATCAAGCAGTATCTTCGCTAGTCTTTCGTGCGTTTCACGTAGCTCTTGTTTATCCAACGGTCTTACCCCACACCCCAGGTAAATTTTAGTTCACGCCCGAGTTTTAAATAAGAGTAAGCAATCGGACACTTGGCTTGCAAAGATGACACCGTACACTCTTTCTCTAAATGGATTGCGATGTTTACCTTCTGTGCGCAGGCGTCTGAATACCGATATATTTTCGAAAGTTCATACATTCAACCATGCAACAATATTTGAGAAAATTGTTATTTCATGATTTTTGCATGTGTTGCCATGGGTTATTGTGATGGTTTAACAACTCATACGATATATATATATAAATATATATATATATATATATATATATAAAAGCCCGTGAACAAAGCGAAATTTAAAATTTAAACCTTCATAAATCTTTATACATTACACAGTAAAGACACAGAAATAAGTATACATGTACATGTGATTTTTTGAAGCATTTGACATTATTATTTTTATACCATACACATTCCCACCTTATCAACTAACAGTCCCATCATGCCATTCCACTTTCCCTTGTCTTTGACCCCGTAGATGCCATTTTTTTCCGGCTGAATGGAGTAAGTGAAGTTGTCGGATTTCGATAATGCGTTCAGTACGTCTACAATATACCCCTCATACTTCCCGGTTGTCCTGCTGACCATAAGAAACGGAGGTTTCTGAAATCCAAAATATTTTACTGTATTGAAATATAATCGATGAACGTGCAAGTTATTAACTCTATAACATGAACGTTATTTCAGAAAAACATTAAACTTCTGAAGTGTTAAAATGTACTCTGTTATCCTAAATTGGTTGATCTTTAATTACTCTTATTGACGTCAAAGTGTATCTGACTAAATTAGATCGTCTACGATATGAAATGGTGAGACCTCTGGCAAAATTGTCTATAGCAACAAGTAGAAAGGGTTGACAACGACAAATTTCACCTGAGTAGAGAATATCTAACAAATGGTTATCCATATCTACGTATATATTCATTCCCAATCTAAAAATCGTAAGGAGTTCTCCGAAATATTTGCGGAAAAGCAATTGTCATGGATACTCTCTCTCTCTCTCTCTCTCTCTCTCTCTCTCTCTCTCTCTCTCTCAATCGTGAGTCCATTGTTTATCGTGAAATCTACGAAAACTGAGCCGCCACAAAAATAACCGCACATTCCTATAATACATTACACGAACGATATCAATACTTTACAATAATGTTTGTCTCGGACTTCAGGGCAAGTGCGAAATCTAAACCATTCAGTCACACAAGTCTATAAGTTTATAACACAGTTCGATATATCGACCCTGGTATAGTTTAATAAGGATTTAGACTGCTGTTAACTTCCAGCTAAATAAGAATTTCGCGTGATATCTTTGCCTGGCATCCCCTTTCAATCTAAGTCACGTAAATCACTATTACAGCTCTCTGTAACATCGCCTAGATCTGGTTGAGCTATATGAACAAAACATAGCATTGCTGTTAGTCGTACTCACTTACCAGTATTGAGGTGACCTTTAGCTCACTCCCCTGCAAGAGAGACAATGAAAACGTTAAAGACAAATAACACATCGTTACAGTATTCCACAAATGTATAAATAAATATCAGTCATATAGTCCTTGTCTAACTGGGTTCAAATCCTTTTTTTTTTATGCCCCCGTAATCGGAGACTCCGGGGCATTAGTTTTGGTCTGTCCGTCCGCAAAAACTTAAACCTTAGCCGTAACTTTTGAATGGATGATGATAGGGCTTTCATATTTTCAGTTCATATGTGTATTCCTTGTGTCAAGAACTTTCTCTTTTGGCATTTTTGGCACCAAAATTTTAGACCCTGTGACCTTGGTCTTGGATTTTGACATACTATTGAAAAACATTAACCTTGGCTATACCTGTTGAATGGTTGGTGATAGAGTTTTCATATTTGATATGTGTATTCCGTGTGAGAGGACCTTTATTTAAGTAGCAAAATGTTTGATCTTGTGACTTTCGCCTTGGAGTTTGACCTTCTTTTGATAACCTTTAACCTTGGTCATGACTTTTGAACGGTTAGTGCTAGGGCTTTCATTTTCACATATGCATTGCTTGCGATAATACCTTTCTCACGTTACCAAAATATTTGACATCCTGACCCTGATTTTGGAGTTTGACATACTTTTGTAAGACTTTACATAACTTTTGAATACTTAGTGATAGGACTTTCATATTTCAAAATACATCTTCCGTAAGACAAGACATTTCTTTGGGTACGAGAATTACTTTGCTGCCATACGTTTCATAAACACATCTTGGTTCTTTGGATGAATTCACAATAATTCTGCATATATTTGATAATTAGGTAAATTTTTAAATGTTCACAGCCATAAGATTATTACAATGTGTAACAGAAAGAGGAAATGCAGCGGACCAGACCGGGATTCGAACCCGGGCCCCCTGAATCTCTAGTCAGGTGCTCTACCAACTGAGCTATCTGGCCACCGGCGATCGAATCCGGCTGACCGCTACACATGTATCGAATATGTTTCATACATTAAATTTTTCTAAAGTGTGTTATGCCTCCATAAACAAAAAATGTTCATTCTCGATGTTGTTGAATACTTAGTAATCAAGTACAGACTTTTTTAACAGGGGTTCTTGGCCGCTTGGGTTTGCAAGATAGAAGTGCCAAACTGGAAGTTTTTCACATCAAACTTATTTCTGGCTGAGGCCATCATCTTAACAAAATTAAAATTTTGACCATTGCACGGGTCATTGACTGATTATTTCGCATTTACAGCAATACGTTAAGTGTTAAAAAGGTCGTCCGTTAACTCTCTGTTTTTATTATATTACAAACTAAACAAAAAGAAGCGTAAACCACATGGCTAAACAGTGGGTGGTTCCCCTGACAAGCTGCCCTTAGTTCTCATCAACGCTTGCTGAAAACTAGAGTTCAAAAGTTTACTGCTAACAATCGCCCTTAGAATAATATAGAAACACAAATGGCTACATTAGGTATCTGATAGTGACAAAATACCCTCCCAATGAGTACTGGCAACAGGTTTTACCATTACATACTGGCAACATGTTTTAGCAATACATACTGGCAACATCAACATACCCTCCCACTATAGTAGTAGTAACATACCTTCCGGACGATATGATCATGTTATCATATTACAATATGTCATATTTGATAAATCATCACATTTAGAAAATACATGTATACAAGTTGAGTGACAAATATCTGATTTGACGATGACTTTTTATTATTTTCACTTTAAACATAACAAAGCAAACGGTGATAAAATTAAAAAGTAATGAGATGTAACACTGATTATATGATCATAAAGTTGATAATTAAATTTGATTACAATTAAGCTAGCTAGATAATTAATCTGAAGGGGCACTATGCCCATCTCGTCCGAGAAGCTCTTGAGAATCCGAAATTCTTATCAATCTAACATTTCATTTATCAAATCAAGGAAATGTATAAATTAGTGTAAAGGATACAACTGCACGATGATAACTAGTAAAATAATACTGTATTTCATTTAATTCCGCGTCTAAGATACTTGCTAAAAATTTCAATCGAATTAAAACGAAGACGTTTCTATAGAAACAACATATTTGTTACTTGCTTCGTTTACACAGGAATTTTAGGTGGGGTCTGCTATATCTCGTGAATTAATGCCACCATTTTCCATCCCCTGAAATCGAAATCACAGCTGCGTTTTCTCATTATATTTTTTTTTTCAGAAAAAAAGAGGTCACTGAGTGAAGAATGGATACAGAACTTGTTCACAGAAAATAGGTCACAAGAGATGTTAAACAAAAGTTGTTATTTCTTCATAATTTATGGCCAAAGACCCATAGTTTAAAAGAATCCTACAGCATTTACCGTTATTTCCTTTTTATTTACAAAATTATAGAGTGCTTTGTGAAGAACGTTTGACTGCGAGAGCTTTAATTCAAATATACTACACAAAATGCAAATATTTACAATGACTTTTGATATAATACATTGCTGTCACTCATTCAGTATCCAACATCTTTCCTACAGCGTTGACCTAAAGTTGTTGTTAAACCTAGACTTTCTTTGTACTCTATATATTAGCGCGCAGTAATGACTCATGGTATGAAGAAAAACATTGATTGACAAATGGTAAAAAGAAGAAGAAGCAAAACAAACATTATATACTTCAAGTAGGCGGAAATTTACTGCACAGTGTCAATTCAGCCAGGATAACCTAATTTCATCATGCCTTTTTGCTGAGAACAAATATTGCAATATACCCCAAAAAGACCAGTTTCGATCTCATTGCATGCTGATCCCGTGGGGATCCGGGTTAGAACAGGTCCTCAGTACCCCTTGCTTGTCGTAAGAGGCGACAAAATGGGGCGGTCCTTCGGATGACACCGGGAAAACCGAGGTCCCGTGTCACAGCAGGTGTGGCACGATAAAGATCCCTCCCTGTTGAAAGGCCAATAGCTCCGAGCATAGGCCTAAATTTTGCAGCCCTTCACCGGCAATGGTGACGTCTCCATATTAGTGAAATATTCTCGAGAGGGACGTTAAAGAATATTCAATCAATCAATCATTGCTTGCTGTATTTCCAATATTTACAAGGAACTACTCATAACCCACCCTGGTTGTTTCATTCTGCTTTCCTTAAAGTACCCTACAAATAAAACGTACAAACAACGGTACCAACCGAAATTTTCAGTCACTATTCGGTCTAGCACGCGTACGATGGACAAATATCAGGAACTTGGCCAGTCGAGATCGTCTGTAATCAGATGGACGACCATAAGGACTCGGGCCAGCTAAACATTTGTGAAGAACCGGCATCAGGGTTGTGGCTAGTCTAGAATAATTGTGAAGGACAACCACCATGACTCCGGTCAGTTTAGAATGTTTGTGATGGATGATAATCACGACTATGACAACTCTGGGTCGTTTATGATGGGCGCTGGCTAGTCCAGTCCGAATTGATGCAGGACCATCAAGACTGTGGCCGACCTAGTGATGGACGGAAATCATGATTATAGCTGCATAGAGA
Source organism: Ostrea edulis (assembly GCF_947568905.1). Classification (NCBI taxonomy): domain Eukaryota; kingdom Metazoa; phylum Mollusca; class Bivalvia; order Ostreida; family Ostreidae; genus Ostrea; species Ostrea edulis. The sequence continues at coordinate 54,919,514 of NC_079170.1, read as the reverse complement.
AAGCCTATGATAAGATTAATGACTATCAGGACTCTGGTCAGTCTACGACACGTCTAATGAACGGCTATCAAAACTAGGACTAGTCTAGAATAGTTTTAATTGGATGGTCGAACATGAGGACCTTGACCGGTAGTACCCGGTACTTAGAACAAAGTTTATGAGGGACTACCATCAAGATTCTGGTTGTCAGAACCACAAATTGTCGTCCAGATAATGTAGGGGATGCAATAGACATTTCACCGGTCGATATAACCTAGAAGTTTGGGTGCTCGCTTCGCAACCGGAAGGCGCCCGACATTAGAAGTGAAAATCATGGGACCTTTAATGGAGGTTCCGTGTCAATGTAGACATTACCATGATAAAACATACACCTCACTGCTATGACCTTAAGCGCCACCTATATGTCAAAATAGGTACTTCATCTAAAGTTGGTGACGTTTCTATAGGAATGAACAATTCTCAATGGGGTTGTAACACAAAAACCTGTATGATATTGAACCCTTATTGAGGCCCTGTAGAACATATATGATATTGAACCCTTATTGGGGCCCTGTCTAGGGCCTGTAGAAAATGTATGATATTGAACCCTTATTGAGGCCCTGTAGAACATGTATGATATTGAACCCTTATTGAGGCCTGTCTAGGGTCTGTAGAACATGTATGATATTGAACCCTTATTGAAGCCCTGCTTAGGGCCTATGGAACATGGTATGCACAAACTAAAATCTACACTACATGAAATCGTTTGAATTCTACATTGACAAACCGAGGTCTTGTTCTTGAGATGGAAATATACGGTACCTACATTCGTACGTGAAACTTTCAACCCCTATCGTTCATGGTTTGAGAATACTTCAATTACGTGAGGATGTTTACGTACTTATTTCATCAATCGTACCCATACGTTTTTGAGAAGATTTTTAATTCCTGTTCTGTTCCCACAATGGCGCCGGAGATTATAAGATGAAACAAGTTGAAGCCTTCGACATTACAATATGAGATTTTCAAGTTTAGATACTCCAACCTATTTTAACGTTATTCGTTCATTATGCCAACTTTGGTTAAAATTGGTCTCGAGGTTTTAAGGAACAGATATGTGATAACAATGACGATAGACAGGCAGACCTGACAGCTTATTTCACTCTGTGGCTCAGGTGAGCTAAAATTAAAACTGTTACACGAAGATCTGGCACCAAACACGCAGAATTCTGTTGATAAAGATAAGAAAGCACAAAAACTTAACTATACTTCGAACAAAAAGTCGGGTATTAAAGATGAAGGACAAAACGATAAAAGACAAATCTGTGCTAACAGATACACTTCTCTAAGACTCCGTGAAATTAATATATGTAATTAACTCTATGTATCAATGGAGCAAATGAGATGTGATGTAATTGAACGCATTTTTGTGAAACCTTAAATTGTCACGGGCCTGTTCTTCCTACACGTGATGGACCCATGTTTAGTCGAGATTTATGAAAACTCATGACCACTATCGCAGTGAAGGGGTTTGCGTGTCCGACTATCCTTTACTTGACCCGCAAATCCAACTGATGAAAAGAATTATTCAGAAGAGACCTCTTTCTTCATATTGTCTTCTTTTCACCCTGACCCGCAGATGTATTAACAAACCAATCGGATTTGTGGAATATCCAAAATGCCAAAAACAGTTCCTTCTAAAAGCTAATTTGAAAACATTTTCAATTGGCGAGAATTAATTGTGGTTGAATGGATAATTTGAATAATTGAAAACAATTTATGATTTCGCCAATAAAAATGTTTACGGCGGGAGAAACTGTACATGTACGGCACTTTTAAATATCAACGATGCAAACGATAAAATTTCGGGAAATGTTTTTTATTTTTATAATTTTTTGGTAGTGTCTTTTGGACACATTTTGATGGAACAAAAACCAGCTTTATTGCAATAGCTGTCATTAATTGTATATCATTGCTTTATCAGTAAGAAATCTTTCCAACTGACATGTATGTCTAAAAATTGTAAAACTTAATTCACAATCCAATGATGATGAATATTAAGCATGATTTAATATATGATAATATTCTAAATATTTGTAAATGAATGTTTCTTTTCCATTTTAGTTATCAATAAATCTTTTAATTAACTGGTATATAATGACACATACAAAGATAAATAAGGTGTTGCTTCCAGACAGCTATGAACGAGGCCCACGCATCATTGACATACCTCCTAATAGCCTAATTAATTCCAAAGGACGCATAAATGAAAGTTTATTTCTTTGATGCTAACAAATTCAGGAGAGTTACAAGTGAAAATGATCCCTAAGATAACCATTCTAAGTAAAACTGTCTCGTTCTTGTTTAAACTGTGACCCTTTCACTTAGAGAGATATCTTTTACTTGGAGAGATATAATATCTTTCACTTTAAAAGAGACTATTTATTCATTTTTGAATAAATGCTTATTTTCCCTATTTATCAAGGAATATGGTGGGTAACAATATGGATATTCTATTTCCTATCAGTTCCTAAAAAATTAAGGGAATCATAATCGTGAAGTAATTATCAACTGGTTGATGTCACAACGACCTCCTCAAACTTTTCCGCCATTTTTGCATTAGCTTATTTCGTGACATAATTGGCGATGGTCGTGCATGGGAAAATCATTGTAGTAAAATCTTAAACTTTAGATTCTGTCGAAGTTAGAAAGACATCTCTTTCTAAAAATCTTTTAACTTTGAAAGATATCTTTTTACACCAATAAAGCGGTATCTCTTTATGTTAAAGATACAACTCTAAATGTTAAGAGATATCTCTCTAGCTTTAAGATATATCGTTATGCTTAAATCGCTCTTCGTTAAAGAGATATTTCTTAAGTTAAACAAGATCCAATCCAACAGTTAAAGAAATATCTTTTATGAATAGATAGTAAAACGCCTTGCTATGACTAAAACATTCCCGGTTTTTAATCTCAAATAGGAGATTCAGTTCTGTTTGTGAAGCTGAGATGATGCAGCTGATTTTCATTTGTCAAAGCGGCATTTTTTAAACAATCAGCTGTCAATACTTAAATTAAACAGGCAAGTTTTTAACTTTTGCAAAAATTAAATTAACCATGTCAAAATTTAGGGTGTACTATGTTTGAAATATCTATATGTCTTATGAAAAGTTTGATCGATGGACTTTTTGCGATAGTAGAGAGATGGTAGCCCAATCCCTTCCACACGGTGACCAGTTATCGTAGTACCCCTACATTTCAGGGCGGGGATATGTAAACAGTAAATCCGTCACACAGACATTATAATTACATGACCAGGATATTAACTATTCGAATTTTAAAGGCCACTGCACATGTTAATCACACTCTGATGCCTGAGTAACGCCCATCGATAATTCATCAATCGAGATAATTCCCTGCCAGGGAGAGGCAGTTACCCTCGGGACAAGTAGGGTCCAGATGAGCCGAATGTCCCATTTGTTTGTCAGGCTGCATTTTCACTTCTTTTTCTGTCTTGTTTCACAACAATAATTATTATCTACGACCACTCTTAAGACGAGTTATGAATTTTGCAATGACCGACCGATTACTCCAGATCTTCTACAAAAAATGGGGATACACAAAATTCCATGGGAAAAGGATGTTGATGAATATCATATGGATATCACGTGACGAATGTTTAATTCCATTTTAACAACTTCAAATTTATTATCCAGTATTGATAAGTTCCAGCAAACAATTGTAGAACAAAAATTAGATAGGGAGCGTTCCCGTCCCATTACTGCGGGGCGGGGGGGGGGTGCACGTAAATCTAATTCTTTATCTAATTTGTTCTTGATAGTTATCTCATTTGTTCTTGAGAATTCTCTCTAGCCATACAAGGCTGTAAAATTAGAATAGAGAGAATATTGGAGTGGCAAAATATAGGTTCCACACCCAATGCATCTTTTAAATTTTCAAGAGACGAGAGTTTGAAATAGTAGTCCTCCAATTATACATTTGCAGTATTTTTGTCTTTGTTTACGGGTTTGTTTGTGAAATATACATTTACATGCAATTGACACAAGCGACCTCGATGATCTGTCAAAATGAAATATAACAGGAAAAATTCCAAAATTGACAAAATCAAACACTATCAATCAGAATCGGCCTTTGTGTTGCATAACTTGTTACAGAGCAACTGCGCCGGAGTGATGAAAAAAGCTGATAATGGGAGAAGATGCCGCTATTGGATTAGAGAAGATGTTGGACCGGATTTGACATTGAATTGTAGAGAATTTTAGACCGTAGAGAATAATTGGAGAGGATAATGGATTGGAGAGAATATTGAATTGGTAAGGGTGGGTTAAAGTGACCAGTTTATCACAATAAAAGTGTCAAAAACTCCTAGCTCCAATATCAATTGTTAGGAACAATATTGTATAGTTACATATGCCAAATCATTGATTTTTTTCAAAAACATATACTACAAATCTACATGTACAGAATTTATAATGTACTTCTGCTTAATAGAACACAATTCATAAGATTTCTACATGGATTTTTTGGAAACAGTAAATAATTGATACAGTTGTACATGTAATATAAAACAATATCAATACAAAAAATAAAATATGGCAATTGGAAATAAACATGTACTTAGTGTCATAGACATTAATTAGTTACCTAAAATTAATCAAAAACTACGCGAGTCATGAATAAATTTATGGACTTCAGCAAAGATTAAACGATTCATTTCCTACGACAATAATTCATTTTCTAAAAGCAAAATATCTGGGTCATCAAATGTATATGGTTTGTCAGAAAGATTATTTCATGAAAGCATTCCAATTTTTCAATATGAACAATATGGTGTATTAAGATGTATCAGTAGTTAACTATTCAGAGCTATAATTGATTAATTAATTAAAATGTTGTTTGTTTACCTTCACCCTACCGACTTCACATACTAAAACTCGCGCCATTTTTAATATTTTTATCAGTATCATTATCACTAACTCCGGAATTTTGTAAGAATTCTTTTCGTCGCGTATCAGTTGAATTCTAACTGTAACTTTAAGGGGGGAAAATAAATATAAGATTGAGAGACAAACATAAATGATCTTTATAGGTGATCTAATCTTAAAACCAATTGTTTCCAAGCAGAATGGACCCCGCCTAACTGATAGTGAAGAAAGAGCTACCGTAAACATGCAGTAATTAGAAACAGGTCCAGTCACTAGTGATGGATGTCCGTGTTTGGACCTGTGATATTTGAGACGTGTCTCAGTGTACATGGAACACAGTTGTTTTACAATTGCACGGCTCAGGTAACAACTAGGTTACAATTTTTTCATTCATCTCTATGTGTGTATTTCTGATCAAAATTATTATTGATCGCGTTTGTCTTTTTTTTTTTTTTTTTTAAAGTTTGCATCTGCGCGGCAAATAATGTCAGAAAGTGACAACTGAATCTAGAATATGAATGCAATCTCTCAATATCTTCATGTTCTTGCATAATCTCCCCCATTGTGTGAATTTAAAATTAAAACATATACACGTGCCAATGAATCTTGAAATACATTTATACCATTTACAAGATGGGAGATTATATAACGCCGTTTTTATCAATTTAATGCTATTGTATCGACATGCCTACAAACACGAGATGTTTTCTACATACGACCACTATATAATGCGATCGGTCAAGAGGTCATATTATTAATAACGATTTCTTCAGTTGACCGCTCTCGTGCAATAACGCATATAGAACAACATTAATAATCAAGACGTTTAAATGATAGTCAAGTACACTGATTACACTCTTCCGTGAAGTTTACCGATATGTACAAGTCAACATGTTCATTACTTACCCATGTAAATATCACTATGTCCAGACATAAACAAACACAGACTGCACGCATTCTCCCTAGTTCCTGATTGTGACCTGGTTGAAGGAATGTCGCCGTCCAATTGACCAAATGTCTCGCCACCTCCCACCAGTTCTAGGTCATACAGAGACGTGATTTCAAATCAGTCGACGTCAACTGAGCAGAAGACATTGAACAAGCTTCTGTAGCTGAGATAGAACGCTGTTTTTATACTACAGTACGACTCAAAGGCAGATCTGCGCACCTGCGCGCATATTAACGTAGACTTAAGTTGTTGATTTCTCACGAAATATTTTCATGAAAGTCTTAATGGCTCTAAATATAAGTATCAAAAAATTTAAATAAAACATGCATACATACATACAATGTATCAAGTATGATATATATATATATAGAGGTAAAAAATAAAAAAGATACACGAAGGTGTTTAGTAAACGCCTTCGTGTATCTTTTTTTATTTTTTGCCTATAGTTTTACTGATCATTGCAAAAAGTAATTATTATCTCTCTCTCTCTCTCTCTCTCTCTCTCTCTCTCTCTCTCTCTCTCTCTCTCTCTCTCTCTCTCTCTATATATATATATATACACACATTTTTAAAATGATAAATAAGTTCGAATAAACACAATTTACCTTTGTTATTTTGGTGGTTTGTTTTCCTTATATTTATGGAACTTGACTAATGCAAGTCCAGAATTAATTATTTTATATAAAGTTAATTAGTGGTTGCCAGTTGAGACGGAAAGTTACATACATGTACAGTCGCATGACAAAAGTAACTTTCCAAATAAAATTGTCCCAATATATTTCATACAAATTCTCTTAAAGCCTCTTTCTCCTCAATAATGATATACACACTATCGATTTTAGAAATGTCAGCAGTGTCTGTCACTATTTCAAAAATAATCTTATGACAAACAATTGCCGAGAGACAGACAGTAAAACTGCTATATTTGTAAAGAATAAGTGCCTTTGACAGTTCGTATTAGAATGATCATATCCGTACAACACGTGATTATAGAATTGTTCTAAAATCATTACAAGATACTGTCACGACTCTGAGATGAAATATATAAGGACATTTTTCTATGGGAACTCACCCTTTGGCCCAGTAGTATACATAATGCAAATATTGTAGGGGGGATACTTTAATTTCTTTATGTAAACTGATATATGTAGATGATTAAATTTTCATAGAAGCAAAATCAAGCACAGAACATTTCCCTATATTGTATTTATTCTACTATTGCAAATTAGAAATTCTTGAAATGATTAAACAACCAGTCCTGTTGATACAACAATTCAAATCTAATGAATTGCAATTCATTAATTAGAGCAATTATAACCATTAGCTCTGACTAAATGCATTTTGTTAACCCTAAAACACGGACATTTAACCTCTTAACCTTTACATGTAAAGCAGAGTACAAAATGATTGTTAATTATAACACAGTATGAGGTTTATTAACTCAACCAGAATACATTGTCCAATTTTTCTTCTTATTTTTTTTTTAAACTTCTAGCCATTCTCTGTCCGTATGAATGTGTGAGTGAAAGAGTGGGAAGGTCTGGTTTGGTTATAAGGGTTATGCAAATAACCCGACTATATACCTGAATAAATTTTGTTCCAATAATAAAAAAAAAAAAACCAACCAAAAAAAAAAAAAAAAAAAAAAAAAAAAAAACAACAACAAAAACCCCCCCAAAAAACCCCATATCATTTATTGTTCGAATACTGCTGAATATTTCTTAAAATGTACGATTTATTTCATCATGATACACAATCTTTTGTCGGAAACAAATCGTCATTTATTCCAATGATGAGAATAAATCAAAGACTATATTTTGTTTGTGGTACTCTGGAAAATTTAAGGTAGTTCCACCCTTCTAGAATTATAGCTTCAATGTTATATCATCGTCGCAAACCACGGTTTTGAGTCCACTCACGCTCCCTCATGAGGATGGAGACAATCGAAAAGAAGCACCTGTGGGTAACCGACGATGTGTTATATTTGATTGTGGATTCTTTAAATAATATATCATAATAACAAATAAAAATGATAAAATAAGTATGTTGCGGTATCAATATAACCTGTATTTACGTCAGAAAATTGCATTTTCCTTAAACAGCATTATCAAAATTTCACAAAAACTGGTTGAAACGATATAATGATATTCATAACAATTTCATGAAACTGTTTCTTTAAAAAGTGTAAAAAAAAATGTTTGTGAAAAATAAAGGAAATCTATCGCATAATGGACTTAATAAATAATTTAATAAAAACAGTTATTGCCCTTGGATTCAATATTTTGAAACATACAATTGATTATTCATATATAACTTAGATTGACTTTTGAAACATTTTATGGTTAACAAGATTTTTTTTTACAATAACTATTGAAAAGACTCATGCATAAATCTTTAAATCATTGACTGTGAAATCTTATGTCGTCACAGGAGGATGAAAATCTTGTGGTACGTTAACCTCAAAATTTTCAGTGAGCGAAGTGAAGGCACTTAATGGACTCCAATATTCTGATGAATAGGCTAACAGAGGAGGAGAGGCTGTCGTCATGAACAAAGAAGTTTTTCATGGAAAAAATATAGGCGTGTTAAAGGACGCACCATTTTACAGACAAATTGATAACAGTTACATGAATGATCGAAAAACCATTCAAAAGTTGAAGAACACGACAAACCGTCCTTTGTTTCAGAAATTTACAGAAAAAATAATACTATCTCACCAACTTGGAGTTCCATGAGAGCAAATTCTATATCATCAAAAAATCAGTGAAGCTCTTCTTACTCTGATGAATGGAATTTCAGAACGAGAGTCGGGGGACACATTACAATGTGTCTACACAGAGACCCAGTCATCTACCACCTGATACAACCAGAGTTACAGCTCTGAACCGACAAAAAGTTAGAACGGTTGTCATCCGTCGTCGTGCGTTAACAATTTAACTTCTTTTTGATAACTACTAGTCCAATTCTTTTCAAATTTGGTATAAAGTATATTTGTAAGAAGGAGAACATAAATTGTAAATTCCAGGACTCCTGCACCCCTGGGGCTCTAGGGGCGGGGCAAAACCTGCCCAAAATTGACAATTTTTCAAAAATCATCTTCTCAAGAACCGCACTCGTGTAAGAATAACTAAATGCATACTGATTTAGAGCAGGAAGACCTCTACCAAAATTGTAAATTCCATGATCCCCGGGATAGGGGCCCTGATCACAAGGTGGGGCCAAACTTGCTATTTTGTGTTATTTGTAAAGCACTTAAATAACATCTCCTTTAGTGCTATTGATACTAAATTGAAACTAAATGGATATTTAGAAAGAGTTGGTAGTCCTTTACTAAAATTGTAAATTTGATGATCCCAGGGGGTAGGGGTTGCGGAATCAGGGTGGGGCCAAAATGGTCAGTTATCAAATGTGTGAACAATAGAAATTTTTAACTTCTTCTTGATAGCTATCATTCCAATTCTTTTCAAATTTGATATGTAGCATTTTTGGAAGAAGGGGGACATAAATTGTAAATTTCAAGATTCCTGCACTCCTGGGGAATTAGGGATGGGGCAAAAACTGCCCAAAATTGACCAATTTTCAATCATCTTCTTCTCTAGAACCGCACATGTGTAAGAAAAACTAAATGTATAGTGATGTAGAGCAGGAAGGCCTCTACTAAAATTTTAAATTTCATGATCCCCGGGCTAGAGGCTCTGACCAAACTTACTATATAGTGTTTATGTGTAAAACACTTAAATAACATCTTAGTGTTATTGATACTTAATTGAAACTAAATGGATATTTAGAAAGAGCAGGTAGTCTTTTACCAAAATTGTTGGGGCTCTGATTCCAGAGTGGGGCCAAACTTAGTATATAGTATTTATGTGTAAGTTTGCTGATATTGTATAAAATTTAAGTGCATACTAAGGAATAGCAGAAAAAGGATGTACAAAAAATGGTGAATTTCACAACCCAGGGTTTTGACTCTAGGATGGGTCCAAATGCCGTATCATTTAATGATTTAATGTGAATACACCTATTATATTATGTAAAGCCTTTCATCAGTGTATGCACTTTTGAGGGCAGTGAAGTTTAAAGAACACAATCTCATCTTGTTTTATACTGTTGCTGAACATTAGAATTTAGCTTAGATATTCAGAACAGGGATTTTTTTTTCTAGATTTCATAGCCCTTGGAGTAGTGATACTTTTTCACTAGTACTCAGGTGACCGGTAAAGCCTGTGGGCCTCTTGATTTTCTTTACCCAATACACCTTATTCTTTTCTAAAATTAAATTAAAAAAAACCAAATAAATGGATGATATTCATCAACTTTGAAATGATTGCATGTTCGTAAAAAATTACACTATAGGAGCCAACTTATATATAGCAGGTTGATTTTTTGTTCAAAAAACAAAAATCCAATGGACGTCGACATAATTTGAAGATTATAATCATTTTAAACTTGGAAATGCAGATAAATGCATAATTTTAAAAATTATTGACAGGGAATCACTTGTATGAGTCATTGGATTGATTTTGATTCTATTTATTATTTTTTAACAAGATGACCTGTACCATCCCTTTAAAGGAGTTACAACTCTCAATGCTGTCTGTGGTATTAGCATTATACCATATGTTGGGGTTAGCGTTCAGAACATTTAATAACAGTAGACGCAACACGGAAAGCATATGTCACAACATCAAAATATACGGGTCCCAATAGCTGCAATAATGTAGCCCTCTCCACAACGTCAAAATACAAGGGTCCCAATAGCTGCAATAATGTAGTCCTCTCCGATTTTTTTGGGAGAGGGTTACAACTCATTAGGATCTTCGTAATGGTGCAGATGCGGGAGTGATTAACATTTTCGAGTATTCTAAACATTTGCTGGCTTTCTTCACGTAAATAAGATGATATTCCATGTTTCTTTAAAGTCAATATACTTACAACCTGCAACTCACGATTTGTTGGGATCTATTCTACCGTTTTTAACAATTTCGATATATTCCAATTTCTCGATTCATATTTGTGCGCCATGTTTGATGTACATGTACTAAAGTTTACTTTTCCCGCAGACTTCTCTTTAAATTCTGTATATGACATAAATAAATTGTCTATATTGCATAGGTCACCAATGTGTATCATATTATCCTTCGAGAACTCTTTACAGGGTATTTGTAATTTATCAATTTTTAGATCTGGGTTATACCACAGATGATCACATGCAATATTTAGACGATTATATTTGTCTGCATTACTTATATCAATCCAGCTTTGCTGAGCATCGGTCCAAAATTTATTATTTGTTTTGTGTTTTCACAACTCTATGTAATTTGAGCCAAAGTTCAATACATCTGAAATTGAAATTCCAAACTCCGTTTCAAACAACATTTTCCATTTTGAATTTTTAGCTATGATTAATCTTCTGATCCAACCAGATTTAAGTGCAATGATAAAGTTGGTGTAATCTATCACTTTTAAACCAACATCTTTGTAATCTTGTATAATTGTGTTCTTTTTTTTTTTTTTTTTTTTTTTTACCATTCTATAGAAATTCAATTTTTTTTTTTAATACTTAATAAACCCGGTGAGAAGGGTTTGGTAGAGTTAATATCAAGTGGTTCATTTTTGGCACAATTAGTGTTTTGATGACAGCAATTTTGCCAATTGGTGTTAATTTTCTTGATTTCCATTGAACAAGTATTTTGTGTATGTTTTCTAGCTTTTTGTTATAATTCATATTTATCATTTCGTAAAGGTTTATAGAGAATTTTATCCTAGAAGTTTAAATGAGGTTTGGTTCCAATCAAATTTTCATCTTGAATGATGATATACATTGTTTATTATATACCCATCAATGTATCGTTCTTTGATACTGTGGATTTCACAGCGTGTGATCCGGTTTTCCGGATCACCACACTGTGGTTTTCTGATTCCGTATCAGTATCCTCTGAAACTGATGCCGTCACAATGACGTCACAATGCAACAACGCAAGGTTATTTGTGGAAAATATTGACCACGTCACAAAACAAAAAAGTATATCTGCGTACACAAAATATAATTTCACTGTATGTCTGTATTTTTTGAGAATTTGGATTACATTTAGCATCTTATAAATGCGGACTTAAAATACATAGGGGTATATAATAAATTTATCATTACTACAGTAACTTGATCCGAAGAGTTGGATCACGTCTCGTTGACAGGCGCGGATCATCAGATCAAACTCGACGCTTTGCGTCTCGTGTGATCTGATGATCCGCGCCTGTCAACTCGACGTGATCCGACTCTTCGGATCAAGTTACTGTAGTAATAATATATATATATCTCTTGAAAACTTTTTAATACCTATCCAAATCAACTTGGTTTTATTTACATTAATTTTTAACCCTGGAATTTGTGCGTATTTATCTAGAACTCTTAATATAGCATAAATTATAGAGATTTACATGAACGAGTTATCATCGTGATATTGTGAAATTTTATATTCTTCACCATCAATTACTATACCTTTAATTTCTTTATTATTTAGAATACATAGGATTTCTACGCAAAGTAAAAATAAATATGGCGAGATTGGGTCCCCTTGTCTACAGCCTTATCGAGGATCGAAATACTTTGAAGTGATACCATTTTGGATTACACATGTTGATATGTTATTGTAAAACATTTGATCCAGTTTGATGATGAAGTCCCAAAATATTGTGTCAAAGGCTTTTTTCGAAATCATTTAGCATTAGAAGTCCTAGAATATTTTTGCACTCTGTATACTTCATAATATCATAGACAAGGCGTATATTCTCTCCAATAAATCTGCATTTCAAAAATCCTGTTTGATCTTTGTCTATAATTTTATTGAGAAATATTTTTTTTAATCCTCTCAGCAATAAAACCAGAGGCAATTTCGCATAGTTCTGATAGCAGAGTGATTGGACGCCAGGTTTTTTAAGTACTGTCTATCCTTTTCTGGTTTGGGGATACATGTACCTGTTTTTATATTCTACTATGAGTTTGCCTGACTCTCTATTTTGTATTGCTTATGAAAGGTGAAGATAAAGAACAGTGATCAATCTCAACTCCTATAAGCAATACAAAATAGAGAGTTGGGCAAACACGGACCCCAGGATATACCAGAGATGGGATCAGGTGCCTAGGAGGAGTAAGCATCACCTGTCCACCGGTCACACCCGCCGTGAGCCCTATATCTTGATTAGGTAAACAGAGTTATCCGTAGTCAAAATCAGTGTGCCAAGAACGGTCTAACAATCGGCATGAAACACGTCAGACAGCATTTGACCCAATGATAGGTTGTATTGGCAAACTACATTTAGATCGTTATAACGACCATAGAATTTGCAAAACGCTGATTTTAAACGAGACTGTTGGAACCCCTGCACCATCAACTTGTTTGTCAGTACCCTGCTTTGATTTAAAAACTGACAATACGCAGAACAAGCTCTTGCATATCGAATCAGTTGAGAGATGTAAACACCATATGCAGGTGATAATGGAATATTGCTACATAAATATGGGAAGTTGACGTTGGAGAAGTTCGTCATAAAGTTGAGTTGTTAGTTTGCCGTTAATGTCTACTTTCAATAAAATTTTCTAAGTATGAAGCAGAAGTGGACGACTCTGTGGTGTCTTTTATTTCGAGTTCACTGGGATATAATGAATCGCCATATGAATGAAAATTATTATTGTTAATAGATGATACATCGTCGATATATCTAAATGTCGAATTGAAGGCCACAGCAAGATATTTTTTCTTCTCACGTAGAAGTTTGAATAGATTCTGCTTCATAGGAATATAAAAACAGGTCAGGTCAGGTGCCCATGGGAATTCCAATAGAATGTTGGAAGACCTGATCACCAAAGACCATGAAGATATTGTCAATGAGGAATTCTAAAATATTTTATATTTCAACTTCAGGTACTCTGAAATTGAAATATAAAATATGCTGTGCGTGGAATCAGAGTGGCGTGTAACAAAGTAATTTTTTTGGATGACTGATCACTAGATAGGAATATTTGCGTTTTCCATTTTTGTTGAAGAAGCAACTGTCTTATAGGAGTTATGAGATTGATCACTGTTATCTTCACCTTTCATATTTGAAAACTTGCCTGTTTTATATGAGTTATTAATTGCTCTTGTAATAAAGTAACCTAAATCAGACCCTTTTTTTGTTGAAAAATTCAACTGTGAAGCCATCTGGTCCAGGACTTTTGTCATTTTTCATTTGCTGAAGGAATTTCGGAGTATTTTATTTTACCTTCTAGACTATAGGACTCATCATCTGCCAGTTTAGTTATTTGATATGGTTCTATGAGTTTGTGAATATCACATTTGTCTATGATATCCCTTTCTCATAGAAAGTTTTCTCACTGGTTTGTTTTTGCTGTACCGTCATTTTGTATCAACTTTGGAGTTTGTTTCCTCACATAATTTCTAGATTTTAATTTACAGAAATATTTGCTTGGGTTTTCACCTTTTTCTATCCTTCCGGCTCTTGATCTTATAATATTATAATTACATGCACCTTTATGTGTTTGAGGTCTAATTTCTTCCAGATTTTTTTTTGTTTTTCCTCTAAAACTTTAAATGATTCTTCATTAAAATTTTCTTCCAAACGTTCTATTTCATTTTGTAAATTATTTTGTGTTTCCTTTGGTATTTCTTCTTATATGTACTATAAGAGATTGTTTTCCCTCTAATATTCATTAGTGTGTCTCAAAATAAGGTCAATTTTAAGGTCAGGACTACTGGAGTGTGATCAGATCTGTAACTGTTTTCATGGAATAGAGGGAGTTAAAGATTCTGATAGGATGAAAAAGTCAAGTCTGGCTTGCTTAATGAGATTTATTTTTCTCTAAGTGCAGTCTTCACGAAAACATTAAAAACTTGCTGGCCAGTGGGACCAGTGAACTGTCTGAATTTACTGGCCCACAGTGAAATTTACTGGCTCCCTAAATTTTCATATGTTTATCACATACATTATGGAATGCATTGTCAAATTGTACAATTAATTTACTGGAACTATGGTTATTACTCGTATTCATATCCACCCTAAGACATCCTTTCTGTCGATAACAGAAAAACAACACCGTACACGGTATTCTCTCTCTCTTCGCCCGCAAACAACAAGAGACTACAAATTCACGTATTTTTCACAAACAGCCTGAGTGCACCTTAGGAAGTAGCCTTCTCTACCAACATGAAATGTAAACGATTGATTAATTCTACAAACTATAGAAATTGCATAAAATCAGAGATAACTGCAATTGACGAAGTTCATTTTAATTGGACCATGCAATAAAGCAGCAATTGTCGGTGTGCGGTGCGATACAGAACGCGGCCATTTTTGTTGTTTCAACAAGTTGTTCGTTTAATATTCACGCGATCAATGTACAAGTTATCTTGACAATTACAATTATAGTTATCGTTTTTTACGAAATAAACAAACCACGATGTCCAAACACTTACTTTATGTGCTATTTTTTTTTTATTTTGATGGTAAATTTAAGCAAATAAGACGTTTAGAATATCTAAATCCAACATTATATTTAATGTGATTTACAAAAAGTCTACAAGTCCATCGGACTTCCGGATTTTTAATTTTCACTGACCCGACCATAAAATTCACTGGCCTCGGTCTTCGGACCACTGAGTTTTCGTGAAGACTGCAAGTGTATTTCAATTTGTAAGGATTTAAGACACGAAAAATGTCCCATAAGTTTTGATTCTCCTTAAAATGGATAAGTTCCATACGGGTATTGGGGCTGTTTAAGTTTTTGTAATTCAATGTATCTAATTTTTTATTCATTCACCTGCCATAATGATGTTCTGATCATTCGATAACGTTTCTAGTTTTAAAAAAAAGTAACAGTAGAATAGGGGTTGATCTTTATTTTCTTTACTCTTTATTTATTAATGTAAATTGTTTTGTTTTTTTCGATATGATTTCTGCAATTATGAAGTATCCTTTATTATCTATCACTGTGGTTTTTATTTGAAATTCAAAATAATTTTTTAATAAGATTGCAACATCCCGTGAGTTTGATTGGTATGAATTGAATATTCCCCACTGTGAAAGTATAATTTTCTCTTCGTCTTTTGTAAAATGGGTGTCTTGCAGGAAATAAATATTGAAGTTTTTTTTATGAAAACAATTCAGAACATCTCTGCGTTTCTTGTAATCACCAAGACCCTGACAATTTACAGTTAAATTATTTAGATATTCATGGTAATTTTGGAGTGTTTTATCCATAATCAGTAATGTTCAATTTTGCAACATTCATCACAAGAAAAGAAAAGAGGGAAAGAAGAATAGAGAGACAAGAGGACATAATGTAGACACTGACAGGAACTGATGAAAAGGTTTAAAATTTATATAATGTAGATACTGACAGGAACTGATGAAAAGGTTTAAAATTTATATAATGTAGATACTGACAGGAACTGATGAAAAGGTTTAAAATTTATATAATGTAGATACTGACAGGAACTGATGAAAAGGTTTAAAATTTATATAATGTAGATACTGACAGGAACTGATGAAAAGGTTTAAAATTTATATAATGTAGATACTGACAGGAACTGATGAAAAGGTTTAAAATTTATATAATGTAGATACTGACAGGAACTGATGAAAAGGTTTAAAATTTATATAATGTAGATACTGACAGGAACTGATGAAAAGGTTTAAAATTTATATAATGTAGATACTGACAGGAACTGATGAAAAGGTTTAAAATTTATATAATGTAGATACTGACAGGAACTGATGAAAAGGTTTAAAATTTATATAATGTAGATACTGACAGGAACTGATGAAAAGGTTTAAAATTTATATAATGTAGATACTGACAGGAACTGATGAAAAGGTTTAAAATTTATATAATGTAGATACTGACAGGAACTGATGAAAAGGTTTAAAATTTATATAATGTAGATACTGACAGGAACAACTGATGAAAAGGTTTAAAATTTATATAATGTAGATACTGACAGGAACTGATGAAAAGGTTTAAAATTTATATAATGTAGATACTGACAGGAACAACTGATGAAAAGGTTTAAAATTTATATAATGTAGATACTGACAGGAACAACTGATGAAAAGGTTTAAAATTTATATAATGTAGATACTGACAGGAACAACTGATGAAAAGGTTTAAAATTTATATAAAGTTAAAAAACGAACAGTAGAGTGTATTTTTTTTTCTGCCACCATATGATTTTCTTTTCTTTGTCGAAATGGCTCAAGTATCTACATTTTCACGCCCATCGTCAATGTTTAGGATTGCAGTAGATCCGCCTGCGAGATCTCGCGATAACAAGCATGGCGGAGCAGATGGAAGAACTCTGCATGTTGTACATCAAGTTTAATGAAAAACATCTTTGTTAGACATGCCTAAGCACAAGGTTGGTACTCTTTTTGTGTAAACAACATTGAAGACAAATACACAAGTTATTCATATAAATATTTTGCACCGATGTTACGAAGATCCTATAGAATTATAGCCCTCTCCCGAAAACATCAGAATAAAAAACAAGAGGCCCAAGGGCCACATCGCTCACCTGATGTTCGTTTGGGCCATATCTGAAGACTTTCCATATATATTTGCAGGTAAAACCTTAGTCTGTATTGTGGCCCCAACCTACCCCTGGAGGCCATGATTTTTACAAACTTGAATCTGCACTATGCCAGGAAGCTTTCATGTAAATCTCAGCTCTTCTGGCTCATTGGCTCTTGAGAAGAAGATTTTTAAAGATTTTTCCTATATATTTCTATGTAAAACTTTGATCCCCTATTGTGGCCGCAATCAACCCCCGGGGGGCCATGATTTGCACAAACTTGAATCTGCACTATGTCAGGAAGCTTTCATGTAAATCTCAGCTCTTCTGGCTCATTGGCTCTTGAGAAGATTTTTAAAGATTTTCCCTATATATTTCTATGTAAAACTTCGATCCCCTATTGCGGCCCCAATCTACCTCCGGGGGCCATGATTTGAACAAACTTGAATCTGCACTATGTCAGGAATCTTTCATGAAAATTCCAGCTCCTCTGGCTCAGTGGTTCTTGAGAAGAAGATTTTTAAATGACCTAACCATATTTTTGCGATTATCTCCTCCTTTGAAGGGGACATGGCCCTTTATTTGAACAAACTTGAAATCGCTTTACCCGAGGATGCTTTTGGCCAATTTTGGTTATAATTGGCCCAGTGGTTCTTGAGAAGAAGATGAAAATGTGAGAAGTTTACGACGCTGCCGACGACGACAGACAACGGAAAATTTTGATCAGAAAAGCTCACTTGAACCTTCGGCTCAGGTGAGCTAAAAATGGGAAAGGGTTACAATATATTGTAGCTAGGGTTCAAATACTGAAAGTTGTGAAAGAAAATCCACATGATCGATATCCGGTGGTACAGTAGAACCCCCCCCCCCCCCCACACACACACAGATGCAGTTGTGTCGGAGGTAAATTGACTAAAAAAAAAGAAAGAAAGAATATGATGATCTGGACAATTTAATATCCTATGATGTCAAAGTAAGCAATTTGCTCAGGTGGCTCATTTGACGCTTGAATTTTTCTATTCAATATTGTACATAAATGTACCCAACACTGTCCTTTACTATGTCTTGTTTTTCAGGAAATTTGATATCTAAATAAAATGACTGTGCAGGAGATCGCCTGTTTGCACAGTAGATTTTGGGATGCTCAGTAGATCGACCAAATTAAAACAACTTATAATGCAATACCTGTCACCCTTTACAAGACATGATAGCAAAGGGCAGTGTTAAGTACATGTACATTTTATTTACAATTCCAAAAAGAATAAGATTGAGACTGTTTGTTCGTTCAAAAGTTTAAACTTACTACCAACTCTCCCGTCAAACAAATTCAAGCGTCAAACGAGCCATACTTACTAACGAATCATAGGATATCAAATTTCCAGAGCATCACATTCTTACTTTTTCGAATTATATGGACCGCCAAATTAACATAAACTCAAATAATTAAAGGTAATTATTTGAAGATATCATTAATTTAATTATTGCTCTTATCAATTCTATTGATGTGCGCATTAGTTCAATTAATGAGAGCAATAATTGATTTGATTCGCGCATCAATTCAATTATTGCTTTCATCAATTCAATTAATGAGAGCATCAATGTGGTGGGAATATTGCTCGCAAAAAATGATTTAGAGCTCGGTATATATGATTTGATGATCTTTTAAATTCAATACGCCAGTTTCGAGATAAGAGCTCTCCTGTGTAGGAGGTACATTTAGTAGAACTTTGAGGGGCAAAGTGGGACAGAGTGAACCTACTATCAGTGAGAAAGACGATAAAATGTATTAAAAGCAGCTTCTCTTTAAATATGTAAATGTTGGAAACACAAAATACCATTGAAAGAAATGTTTCACTAAAGCAGAAACATAAAAACAATGTCATATTTGACAGTAATATCCTGGATTTGATACCTACTGCCAATAAAATTACGTGATATAATAAGAATTCCATGTATCTAATTACTCCCTGAATACTTATCACTTACTTAGTTTGTGTATCAGTTGAATTCGGGTGGTGAAACAGCGTATGAGAGACTTAATGAGTACATTCACTTATGCAGTGATGAATATTCGTCCCACTCCCGCATGTAAACAAATTTTTTCGCGCTTTACTATGTACGAGAGTTCTTCAAAGGGAAATAACTCGAGCGTATCTCGAAACCGGCGTATTGAAGATATCTTTAATTATTTACAACGTTTTTGTATAAAGAATTGAATGTGCGCATCAATTCTTTTAATGAAAGCAACAATACAGTTAAAGAGATCATTAATTCACTTGTGGATTTGTTGAATTGAAGATATTTTTAATCATATAGTTGCTCTCTCTAAAAGAATTATCACTCTCTTCAAATGAATCAATGATATCATTAATTCAATTAACTATATTCAATTACAGCGCGCATCAACTGAATTAATGATATCATTAATGCAATGGAAGCAATAATTCAATTATGGCGCGCATTAATGAAATTGATGAGCGCATTAATTGAATCATTGCTCTCTTCAATTGCATTGTAGCGCGCATCAATTCAATTATTGATATCATCGATTCATTTAATGAGAGCAACAATTGAATTATAGCGCGCATCAATTCAACAAAATAATTTATGCTATCATCAATTCAATTAATGCTCGCAATAATTCAGAATTGAAGATACCATTAAATATTTGAAGGTATCATTAACTGAATTGTAGTGCACATCAAATGAATTTATGATATCATCATATAATTAAAGATATCCTCAAAATGGATTTGCACGGCTCAACTTATCCCAAACGCAACTGAATCGGGGGGTGGTGGTGGTGGGGGGGGGGGGGGGGGGTCGGGGGGTCTGAGTGGGGGCTTGTGGTGTCTACTGCACAACCGGATACCGGATGTTTATCATGCGATTTTCGTTGTAGTAGCTCGATTGGTGCCCCGTGCTTGTTGCTTCTATTTGGTAGGATTTATCAATCATATTGAGACGCCACCAACTGCAGTCTTCACGAAAACATTAAAAACTTGCTGGCCAGTCGGACCAGTGAACAGTCTGAATTTACTGGCCCACAGTGAAATTTACTGGCCCCCTAAATTTTCATATGTTTATCACATACATTATGGAATGCATTGTCAAATTGTACAACTAATTTACTGGAACTATGGTTATTACTCGTATTCATATCCACCCTAAGACATCCTTTCTGTCGATAACAGAAAAACAACACTGTACACGGTATTTTCTCTCTCTTCGCCCACAAACAACAAGAGACTACAAATTCACGTATTTTTCACAAACAGCCTGAGTGCACCTTAGGAAGTAGCCTTCTCTACCAACATGAAATGTAAACGATTGACTAATTCTACAAACTATAGAAATTGCATAAAATCAGAGATAACTGCAATTGACGAAGTTCATTTTAATTGGACCATGCAATAAAGCAGCAATTGTCGGTGTGCGGTGCGATACAGAACGCGGCCATTTTTGTTGTTTCAACAAGTTGTTCGTTTAATATTCACGCGATCAACGTACAAGTTATCTTGACAATTACAATTATAGTTATCGTTTTTTACGAAATAAACAAACCACGATGTCCAAACACTTACTTTATGTGCTATTTTTTTTTTATTTTGATGGTAAATTTAAGCAAATAAGACGTTTAGAATATCTAAATCCAACATTATATTTAATGTGATTTACAAAAAGTCTACAAGTCCATCGGACTTCCGGTTTTTTAATTTTCACTGACCCGACCATAAAATTCACTGGCCTCGGTCTTCGGACCACTGAGTTTTCGTGAAGACTGCAACTGTAGGTGAAGTACCACATTTAGACCCATGCTTAGAGCCAAGGGTCGTGGCAATGACGGGTCTTTTTCGTGCCAACGCCTGTCGGGACATTTGGCGAAGGAGCATGAAGTTGGCGCGGTCGAAGTCACGACCTCCCAGTCATTATCAATAAGCGAATGATCTAACCACTGATCTACCGCTACCGGCGCTTTTACTAATTATATAACAATCTAAAATATAGTTAAAATCCTTGATGGAGATTTAGCCTTTTACATTGCAAGAGAGATAACCCCAATTCCTGTGAATTATCGTATCATTTAAATCATTAAAACCAAAGCATCAGACTTCATATAAATTTTGTCATATATTAAAGTATTCTCGCACACCATATGCCACACACAAGGCATCAAAAATTACAATTTACACAAGATTACTCTCACAAGTCAGAGTAACACTGTCGGTCCAACAGCTTCAGGTTCACCATCAGCTGCACTGAAATGGCTCTTAGATTAGAGACTATGTTCGTGGATTCAAAAGTAATATGCATGTTCACAGGCTTTTAGATATCATAATCACGTTTCTATAATGAACAAATGGAAAGATGTTAGAATGACGATTGTATAAGAGAGCTTGTATAGACAGTAAGGTGTAAAAATGGCTGATGATTGATTGGATGGTGATGGCTCCATAGATTTTCTCCGCGTGGTATCGGGGAAGATCTACACTCGTACGACAAGAGAGATAACTGTGGCAGATACGACATGCCATTCATTCATTGATTACTGAAGCAGATCGCTGTACTTCATACTTACGCATACACCCGCTGTTATTTTCAGTGGCAACAGCAAATATGGCTCAGGGCGGAAGGAAGGTAGTTATTGGTGTGGATGAGAGCGCATTCTCAGAGCAGGCATTCAGTTGTAAGTACCTTTTCATTGAATTGTCAGTAACTGTATTATGTAGACTAGCGCTCATTAATCAAGGCAAAACTTCTCATTGAATGCGAAACCCTGTAGTCGTGACCAAAGATACAAGGCGAAAACGCCAGTGCATTGTTGTAAATATATACCATGCTTCTGTATATCCAGAATAGAAAGTTTGTGTGTAATTCCCAGGGTTTATCTGTACAGTGATATACGAAGTTTTCCCTAACCGTCTCAAGTTACTGTTATTTTAATGTTCTATGGCCATCCATCCGTTTCACTAGAAATGCCGTTCAAGGCCGAGTGAAATTTGACTGTTCGTTGCCATACATGTACACCCGGATTTCACTCACTGCTGCGTGGACATTAAACATTTAAACTCTGGAGTTCTGAATATTTATATGTCCAACTGAAATGTGTATACATAATTCGGCTAAGTGCGCAAATACAGATGGAATTTAAAGCTTGACCTTAGATTTAAAACACCCGACTGGAGTGCAAGAGAAACCTTGTTACACATGATACCGCACTTCGCTTGATTTCTACAGTTGAGTTGTCCAAACAAGTCATGCACTACATTTCATTTATGGAATATATTCGTACATAGTAAATGTGTATACGTCTTGAAAAAAAACCCCAGTGCACATTTTGTCAAAATGAAACATATGCACCCACAACTATGCTTGCATTGTAAGTGTGTAGTATTTAACACTACGTTGGCGGTCATCGTGTAACTAAAACAAAAAATGTGGGAATACACGTGTGGATTCAAAGGCTATACAGTATGCGAGACACGAATACTTTCCGGAGAGAGACAGAGAGAGGGGGTGGCACTGACTACAGATGTTTGTTGCACACACTAGACAGATGCATTCGTTATGCGTTCATTATGCCATGGATACGACTTACCAAGCAGACCAAGGAAAATATACCGTAATACATTTATATTAATTCTGCAGATTCCCTAATGTGATGGCCCCAGAAATCGAATTTTCTCTAAAGATTATACGTGAATGATTATCAACAAAGTCTCTTTTATCCAATATAGTTCATAAATAATGTAACATAAATCGCCCCGTTCAATTTCTACACTCCATTCCGATACCATTGGGAATACAATTACTCGTCCATTTCTGTAGAACAACCCAGTTATCGAGTTTGGGTCCTGAATTTCCGCGATGCGTAGACATTCTATTGACCATACTGGAAGAAACAATAAATACAATAATGTTCTGTGTTTTCTGGTGTGATCACACATCCTGTTGATTGCGTGAGATCATAGATGATTAAAATATAGAGAAAAAAATAAGAAAAATTAATTAGTATATCCAGTAACCTTGAATCGTAGATCTTCTCTTCTGGATTAAACATGTTACATCTGTAACCGATGGGAAATTAAGTACTGTAATCCGGAAGATCATGCAATGACGTGACTGGTAGTATTACAAGCTCTGATACGTGTACTTTTATGATTTTAGATTTTAGATTTATCATCTTGTCCGCGTGAACGTTTTGTTCCTTGAACTTTTTCTGTTGGCAATATATACATCGTCTCACCATGAAAAAGTGCATTTTGACACCTTACTTTTTGATATGATCATATCTGTAAATCTATTTGGCGATTACGAAATAGGCCGATCAATAAGGAGTATGTATGCATTATATAAACAATGGACGTGTGGGACGTGTCGTACTACCACATGCTTCCATTGTTCATCAGTGTCTCCCATAAAATATTTACTCCTTAAATCTACAATATGTAACATCGATTGATTATGAAGTTGAAAAGTTAATGCTTTTATCGAGAAATACGATATATTCAATTGTGAGTTATTATTGACAAAACATCAGTAAATGTGGATATTGAGTATTGTATTCGACTGGTGCTGGATTGAGCGGGGTCAGAGAAAATCATCAGGGGATTAAAGCAGTCGGCACTAAATATCTAGTATTAATTTGGTAAACGATGAAACCATCTATACACGCATATGGACCGATGGTTTTCAGTTAACATGGTGGGATTATAAGAAATACGTATACACTCCACTGGGATATGGCGGTCACGTATTCAAAACCTGTGAAGCCCCGGAGGGCTTCTTTGTATATTTTATCACATACCACACCATTTCATATCTTAGCGAAGTCTTTTAGAAGGTCATTTATTATTTATATTAACGGGCCAATTTAGATTTGACACTGTCCACCTGCCGTACATCATGACGATCAACGCTGTCACCTAGAAACTATGGAGGTATATTTCTGTCACCACTTGTCAGATAATTATGTCGACACATGCTAGACCTTGCTGTCAGATGATAATCTTGAAAACAGGATCTCGGCATCTTGTTAAAAAGGCATGTTTTTGCTATTAACTGCCATCCTAATTGTCAACATAGGACATACCATCTGACAAGTCCACATGTTCGTCTGACAAATTGACATACGTGTACTTGATTGACAAATCGACATACTTGTTTGACAAATCGACATACTTGTTTGACAAATCGACATACTTGTCTGACAAATCGACATACTTGTTTGACAAATCGACGTACTTGTCTGACAAATCGATATACTTGATTGACAAATCGACATACTTGTTTGACAAATCGACATACTTGTCTGACAAATCGATATACTTGATTGACAAATCGACGTACTTGTCTGACAAATCGACGTACTTGTTTGACAAATCGACATACTTGTTTGACAAATCGACATACTTGTCTGACAAATCGACATACTTGTTTGACAAATCGACGTACTTGTCTGACAAATCGATATACTTGATTGACAAATCGACATACTTGTTTGACAAATCGACATACTTGTCTGACAAATCGACATACTTGTTTGACAAATCGACATACTTGTTTGACAAATCGACATACTTGTCTGACAAATCGACATACTTGTTTGACAAATCGACGTACTTGTCTGACAAATCGATATACTTGATTGACAAATCGACATACTTGTTTGACAAATCGACATACTTGTCTGACAAATCGACATACTTGTTTGACAAATCGACGTACTTGTCTGACAAATCGATATACTTGATTGACAAATCGACGTACTTGTCTGACAAATCGACATACTTGTTTGCCATATCGACGTACTTGTCTGACAAATCGATATACTTGATTGACAAATCGACGTACTTGTCTGACAAATCGACATACTTGTTTGACAAATCGACGTACTTGTCTGACAAATCGATATACTTGTTTGACAAATCGACACAACTGAAAATGGTAGGATCTTATACAGTATATATTTTTACATAACCAAACAGAAAATATTTTTGCTTTCGAGAAGAAAAGTCTGAACAACTTTGAAAAGACAAGTACTTTGTCAATAATGGAAATATCATACCATGATATATCGAAAGTACCTAGTCTGGGAGCTGAAACTTTGTACATTCTTTATTACAACGTGATTATTGATAATTCTACCACGTTAATTGCAAAGATCAAAGGAATGCCGTGGTCATTATTCTACGATATACCTTCATACGTATTTTAAATTGATTATGAGAAAATTGATACACATCTCACCGGCACTTCGAGTTTTGCTACACTGTATCAATGCAACAATGAAGTCGATGACTGATATTCAATTTAATAATCATAAAAATCAATCTATATAGATTGTAAAACAAATTCATAAATGACTGAAGAACATTTGCCATTCAGTATAAACCCACCGTCTGCATTCCGAGAGCGATCCCTATGTAAACATTGCGATGACACAGATTCCTATGTAAACATTGCGATGACACAGATTTTTCTCTCTTGAACTGTATTCAAAGCTATTGTTATAATCCGTTAACATCAAACTAAATACTTTAAATATTTTTTTTTTCAAAATAGATTTAGTATACCTCTACCATCTCACCTTTTTCGTCCAAAAAAAAAACAACAACACAAAACCAACCGATATCTATCAACTTGTTTCTCAGTAGCCTGCCTCAATTTAAAAACTGATAATACACAGGACAAGATATTGCGTATTAATGAGTTGAAATATATACACACCACATGCAGGTGATAATGGAATATTGCTACATAAATATGGGAAGTTGACTGGAATCATCCCGTTTGTCATAAAATTGAGTTGTTAGTTTGCCGTTAATATCTATTTTCAATAAAATATTTAAGTATGAAGCAGAAGTGGACGACTCTGTGGTGTCTTTTATTTCGAGTTCACATGGACATATGAATGAGAAATCACATGTGAATAATTACATTCACTACATTTTTTCTCTTACATATATTTTTTAAATTGGCTGCTTTCACCATAGACGATAAAGACATGTTTGTTGCAAACTAGTTCGATCCGGTTATTTAGTTACCACTGTCCGCGTAATAATTACCAGATATGGAGCGTCGTTAAGGGCTGTTTCGTTTAAAGTAACAAAATGGTCAACGATATGATATTCAGTACTTGAATCTAGTTTTATATATTTTTAAAAAGAAATGCATAAAAATATGAATATAAACAATATTTGTTTTATCGGGTGATGAAGGTAGCTAGCATTGCCGCTTACGCGGGTTACGCACTTTTTTCTGCAACGCCTAGCTACCTTCATACCCGATAAAACAACAAAGAACACATTTAATTATTTAATTACTGATTATGAGAAAATCGATACAATTCTCGCTTGCATTTTGTGTTTTGTTAATACAACAATAAAGTCGATAACTGATAATTCAATTCTACACTCATAAATATTAATTAAAATATGTTGAAAACAAATTCACAAATGACTGAAGAGCATTTGTCATTCAATATAAATCAATCGTCTACATTCCCAGGACGAAACATGGCTGTGCACAGACAAGACAGACAAGTTAATCCTCTTCCACGTATGTGTAGTTTTCTAAATGTTGTTTGAAATATAAAAGCCGCGGCTTTTAGATTTCTCGACCGAGGAGGTTATCCTGCAACATAATCAGGGTCGGATCCAGGAATTGCGGTTAGGGGGCGCAACTTTATGAGGTAGAGGGTCTGGGGACCGCCTTGAGGCCACCAGTGGACCCAGGGCGAAGCCCTGGTGGGAGCCCAGGGGGCGAAGCTTATGGATTTTACAGATTTTATAGGGTTGAAATATGTCTCTTATATAGTCCTTTATACTATTTTCTGTCATTTTTAATAAGATGAAATTAATGAAATGACGAAAATTTTAAGGGTTTTTCAATTTGGAACAAACGTAAAAAAAAGTATTCAATGATTCAAAAGATTTTGTCATTTTTTGCTCCGAGAGTGGAAGAAATTATTGCTTCTTTTATTGGTTACATTTTTCTAAACAAGAGACCACAATTTACCAAAAACTTGGAAAAAAAATTAGGGGGGGGGGGACTGCGCCCCCTTTAAATCCGCCACTAAAGTCAAAGGAATTTAGTTTATCCTGTAACTTGCATTGATATGAAACGTGAATAATGTTGAAACTCATGTCTTTCTGACCTTAGCAATACAACATTTCAAATATGCCCCAATATGTAGGAGTCCCGTGGGAGTATTAGTCCCGTTGGAGTATTAGTCCCGTGGGAGTATTAGTCCCGTTAGGAAGGTATATGTTGTGTTGAGATTTCCAAACTTTCCCTGACGTCTTAAAATACTTCGTGGAAATATTATTCCTGGAGGGTATTCTGATATTGTGATTATTTGAATTATATCCAATGAAATTTATTTGATGTATCCACTTAACAATGGTAAAAATAGCACATTACGCAACAAATATTGCTTTTGTGAGAAATAAAATACGTTGAAATATACTAGGTTTAATGATAAAACATTTGTAAATGCATGTATTCACGAATCCGTTTTCTTTGCAGAAATAAAAAGAACCCAGACTTTCAAAAATATACCCTAGACACAGATGACACCCAGTCTTTTCTCTAGACACAGATGACACCCAGTCTTTTCATCCTATTGACTTTCTATTGTCCCTTTTTTGTCTTTCAGTTTACGTGGAGAATTTCCACAAGGATGACGACATCGTTTATCTAGTGCATACTCCAGAACGGTACAACTTCGTGGATGCAAGTGAGTACTTTTCCAGGGCAGCAGCTCGAATGGCTTTTACTAATACCAAACGAATGCATCTCAATTTGTTTTCCATTTTCAATTAAGTTGTAGCCCTGCATGGATCAAAACCAAATTTATTAACAGTTAAACATCTAATCTTGCGATGGATTTCAAAACCCAGACTGTAATTGATCATTAACTTTTCAAATGTATTTATCGATTTTTAGAATTCCCTTTTCCGTATTTTTTAAATGTATTATTACAACGCTTTATTCATACTATTGACACACGCTATTTCCGTAATATTTAAAAATTTGCTTGGATGATCATCTCCAAACAGTGACTTCTCGGGTTTGACATTGTATTGAAAATGACCAAACAGCAACAAGTTCTACAACCTACCAATTAAATGACGATACAGAAACAAGTTCTACAGCCTACCAATTAAATGACGATATAGAAACAAGTTCTACAGCCTACCAATTAAATGACGGTACAGAAACAAGTTCTCCAGCCTACCAATTTTCTACTTGATAACTATCGAACATTTACATACTTCCGATAACAAGATACTTATCGAACATTCAGATACTCTATATAACAAGATACCTATCGAACATTCAGATACTTTATATAACAAGATACCTATCGAACATTCAGATACTTTATATAACAAGATATACCTATCGAACATTCAGATACTTTATATAACAAGATACCTATTGAACATTCAGATACTTTATATAACAAGATATACCTATCGAACATTCAGATACTTTATATAACAAGATACCTATCGAACATTCAGATACTTTATATAACAAGATATACCTATCGAACATTCAGATACTTTATATAACAAGATACCTATCGAACATTCAGATACTTTATATAACAAGATATACCTATCGAACATTCAGATACTTTATATAACAAGATACCTATTGAACATTCAGATACTTTATATAACAAGATACCTATCGAACATTTAGATACTTAAGATAACAAGGTGCCTTTCCAGACATTTAGATGCTTAAGGTAACAAGGTACCTGTCCAGACATTTAGATACTTTAGGTAACCAGATATCTATCGGATTTGTGCAAATTGTCAGCAGGCCTAAATTTGTATGTAGTTTTGATTTCTGTGACAGAGTAGAATTACTTATGCGGGAGTTAAATCTGATCATAGAACTATAGCTCACTTTCACAGAGTTGGTTCACTATCAGGAAAGAGTTGCATGCTGAAATTTGATATTTACTGCCACTAGAATGATTAAATGTGATTTTATATCAGTAGAATTCAAAACCAACAGGCAGCATTTGGCTGACAGTTTTGAAGCTGAACCTTGCATGGCTTTGAGAACGCCAAGTTGTATTTGTCACGGAATGGAAGGAATTAACACAATGACTTGTTACTGATGCTAAGGTCAAATATAAATCTTTACTTTAATTTCCTCTGTCGGTTTGGAATCTGTGCCGTTGTAAGAGGGTTTCCAATTACTGTCATGTCAATGGATGATGCATTAGGTGACCCTGGCCCAGACACTTTCTTCGCATTGCCTCGAACAATTAAAATAGGGGAACTTCTTTCCTCCAGACGCTGAATTCATATTTCTTCCTAATATTTACCATATGTAAACGTTTCGTCTTAAATCAACTCAAGAACGTTGAACTTCCTGGTAGATGAAACCAAATTGGTACGATATTGTATTGCCACATCACAGTGTGTGCATATTTGTTAAAACATTTAAACATCACTCTAAATAAGACAGAACAAAACTTCTTGAAAAAGAAAAAAAAATATTTGATAGTAATTTAGGACATTCAATATTTGCTTATACTCCAAGCAGTTGCCATGGCGTAAAACAGTTGATTTTGTTATCAGCAAAATGATAGATGTTTGTATTCTATAGAAAAAACAATAAAATCCGTAAGATATCATCCTTGGGTGTTAAATAGAGAATAATACACAGCAGAAGATTAGCCCAAAGATCGTAGATCCAAGGACTGATATTGGTTGAGGGTTGATATAGGGTGTGATACACATTTTGACATGCACTCTTGTATTTAAATTTCGTTTTTCAAAATACATAACTGCGACGCTTCATGGGGGCATACTCTGAGGCGGCTTCATGAAGCGTGGCAGTTCATACCCTCATGTATTTTCAAAAATGAAGGTTATTTATATATTTACATTCTACTTTCATTTCTGTCGGAATCCTAGCCGTTCAAAAAGGCGGACTATATTTGTTATGATTCATACGCGGGTTGTTCACAATTGTAGCGCTTTCATGAGGAAATGACTATCATTACAATTTGTAAAGATATTAAAGACACGTGTTTTCAAAAGCGAAGTTTATTTCTTAAATAACTTCAATGAATCAGGAACTTGCAATTGCATTACATAAACATAAGAAATAAAAGAGTATATAAAATAAGTAGCCATGTGGTTAGGGCGCAATCGACAGGTTCTGGGTTCGATTCTCGATTAGCCACTTTATCAAACGAGTAAAAATTTAACCTATGTTCACTGTACGACGATTAACAATGAAGTTCTACACTTATATTAATGCTTCTCGTCAGCTCAGATATTGGCTTGATGTGGGGAGAAACTGGAGTACCCAGAGAAAATCTGCTTGTCCGAGTAGACGACCTTGATACTATCTTACTTGTACATACAACCACTGCCGAACTCGGGTCGCAGCGGTGTGATTACTGCGCTATCCGGACATGGTGTGAGTTATGAGTAGTGACTATTCCATTGCCAATCGCCCGGCATCGTATAGTAAACCTTCCGTATAGCAGATCTTGCCTCGGAATGATCACTATATAGTAAATATTTCCACTCGGAATATTTGCTATATAGTGACCCCCCCCCCCCCCCGATACTTTGATATACAGTAAATATCCCGGGGGAAAGTTTACAATATGGTAAGTATTCCCCAATGCATAGAATATCATCTCCCGGATATTTTGCTATAAAGTAAAGTTTCACCTTAATCAGGATATCAAGATTTCGGAAGTATGCAGAATGGTCGTGTTAATTTTTTTTTATTGTATACCAATTATCATATCCGGTTATAATTGTAATGTGAAAAACGTGTATGCTTTTCATTAAAATATTGCACGGAACATTTTGAAGTAGTTGAACAATAACGAGTATCCATTAAGTTCCAACAAAATGCAAAAAAAAAAAAAAAAAAAAAAAAAAAAAAAAAATGGTGAAAGAAGATCAGAGAAATAAGCAATGAACTCATCCATGATTTAGTGTTAAGACTGGCTCTGTGCAGTCTGTTACATTATTAATGATAGCAGCTTAACTTGAAACTGAAAAACCTATTTCTTAAAATCTATACATTTTTATATGATTATCTTCTACAAATTGTTGAATGGAATTCAAAGCTTTTATGGTGTGTAATTTCCTATGTGGAATGGATATGTGTTAAAAGTGAAGGTATGAGACATCCCAAACAAAATATCCCATGCGCGGTTTGGCCGGATTCCCAAAAATCATTCAGTAGCAGTTATTTCAAGTGATATTACATGCGTAAAAATGTGTAAATAATTTTAGGATACATGTCAAGTGTAGCTGAGTGCTTCATGAAAATGTTGATATGCAACATGTAGGTGCCACCATGATTCCTAGTATATAAATGGGCGCAAATTCGAAACTAAAAATGATAATAAAAAGCTGTTCCCTGCCACCTTCTAATTCTAAGACTTTTATAATAACTTGTACATGGAATGTTTGTTTGTAATACTTTTTTACGGATGATAACTCTGAAAGTCCTTGAACTTTGCAATAACATTGCCTTTGAGGTCAAAAAGTCAGGTAACAAATAATTATTTTCATAGCCCCAAGGTCAACGTCGCTAATTAATGCATTGCATGAAATACCACGTCGTCAATATCTTTAGATTCTTTTGAGTTTTGCAATAAAGCTTAACGCCACTACTCTTTAACTTAGAATATACTCGTACACTCAACGATTTTGAAATCTGAAGATCTATGATCAATGTTACAAATAGTCATGTATTTTCCTCCTCCTCCTGTCCTCAAACGGAGGCATAAGTTCTCTGAAATATCTTGTTTGACTTGTATCATCGGATTAATATTAATGGGGGGAAAAAAGTTTTAGCTACTTAATCTTGTTGCGAATCTACTGCAGTTCTACTACGGGGGAAGGTTTACTATATTGAAAGGGGTTAGGGATCTTTCGGATATGACCTTTAAAACGAAGGTCGCGATTAGTTTAAAGCAAATGAATATACAAAATTTTGAAATTTCCCTTTCAGTGGCATCGGACTTTTATATATAACCTCGAAAACTAAGCTCTGTATGACCAGTACCAATCCTAAAATTTCGACAAAGACCGTATCTAATTAAGTCTACGGCGGCTTATTTAGGACAGGTGGAAGAATTAAAACAAAAAATCTTTCCCACAAAATAAAATTCGTTCCTTCGAAATAAAATTCGTTCCCTTGAAATAAAATTTGTTCCAAAGAAATAATATTCGTTTCCGCGAAATTAATTTCGTTCCCACGAAATAAAATTCATTTCTACGAAATCGTTATCGTTCCCAGGAAATAAACTATAAACTTGTATGCTTTTATTAGCTGAGAGTAACCGATGTTCTTTGCTTTTTCTCAGTTTTAAAATCCATTTCTTCCCGCTCTATCATGTTTATAGTTGACAATAAAGGGAATTTAGTTATTTTGTGTGCATGTATTAAAGAATATTATACTCACTACAGATTTACTGTGGGTGGCATAATTACAAGACATAACGTGTTAAGTAAGTTTATAACGGCAATATGAAATCTATAACGAGTTTTTGTTTATGTATTGATTTACCCACAGGTAATGGAAGATAACCTGCTCTTCATTCTAAAAAAAAAATCGTGCGAACGAATTGTATTTCGTAGGAATGAAATTCGTGGGAAAGAAATTGTAAAAACCTGTCTTAAACCAGCTACCGTACAAGTCTTCCCTTCATGGTTGTTCACACCATGACCCCAGGACATCCACAGTCGGCAGTCAACGATTTACATAATGACAGGTTAACTCCGGCAGTCAACGATTTACATAATGACTCCTTGACACAATCAGCTCAAGACACACCCGGGTACAATAAGTCAAATTAACGTACAATAGTCATTATGTACTATAATTTCTAGTGTGCTCACTCTATGCTCCGCGTGACCAAGATGGACAATTGATGGGGAAACGCAACTGCTCAAGAGAGTAAATTGCCCAGGGACGTTTTCTTTTTTAGACAGTATATACATGTATCGATTGTGTTTGATACCTTGGATCTTAGATGACGTCTGAAATGTACCAGATGAATAGGGCGTGATATACCTGAATTAAGACGCATAGTATCAACCTTTTTGAGTCTTTAATTCTATTCATCCCAGATCAGCAATATATTGGTTCACTGTGCCAGAATAGGACCAGCTAATTACATGTCTGGGTTCGTGCTCAATATCGGACCTGCAGGTTAAAAGTGATTATGTACTTAGCTAAAGGTTCATAATGACAAAATTTGTCCAAGAGGATGCAAAAATAATCTGAAGCATATGATATTCACTTCAATCTAATATACATGTATTCAATAAATCTAGGAAATATACAATTACGTGTAGGATCATACGAATCTAGGAAATATACAATTACGTGTAGGATCATACGAATCTAGGAAATATACAATTACGTGTAGGATCATACGAATCTAGGAAATATACAATTACGTGTAGGATCATACGAATCTAGGAAATATACAATTACGTGTAGGATCATACGAATCGTGAAATATACAATTACGTGTAGGATCATACGAATCTAGGAAATATACAATTACGTGTAGGATCATACGAATCTAGGAAATATACAATTACGTGTAGGATCATACGAATCTAGGAAATATACAATTACGTGTAGGATCATACGAATCTAGGAAATATACAATTACGTGTAGGATCATACGAATCGTGAAATATACAATTACGTGTAGGATCATACGAATCTAGGAAATATACAATTACGTGTAGGATCATACGAATCGTGAAATATACAATTACGTGTAGGATCATACGAATCTAGGAAATATACAATTACGTGTAGGATCATACGAATCGTGAAATATACAATTACGTGTAGGATCATACGAATCTAGGAAATATACAATTACGTGTAGGATCATACGAATCGTGAAATATACAATTACGTGTAGGATCATACGAATCTAGGAAATATACAATTACGTGTAGGATCATACGAATCTAGGAAATATACAATTACGTGTAGGATCATACGAATCTAGGAAATATACAATTACGTGTAGGATCATACGAATCTAGGAAATATACAATTACGTGTAGGATCATACGAATCTAGGAAATATACAATTACGTGTAGGATCATACGAATCGTGAAATAAAACAGTAAATTTAGAATACAGTAAATCGTGTAGGTAATGTGAAGCGTGGAAGGTTGCCGGTTTTATTTTACATTCCCGTAAACTGTTTCTTTGATTTCTGAAATGTCTTTATGATTATGCTTAATAATAATTAATTTGCCTGCATTGTAATTCAGTCAGTCAGCAATACCACGGTGAGTTGCAGCTGTCTACATGTTTCTGTGTATACGCTGTGTTGTTTGTGTTATTGCAGATCTTGGTACTCCTGTAGAGCGTAAGTGTATTATCAAACATGCCGCACTGTCTATAACTGTACGTTGAGTTTGTAGAAATTATTGTTTTCTTTTTCAAAAGAGCCCCTTACCCAAACAACAAAACACGAAGCAAAACCACGCAGACAAACTGCGACAACTACAATGATGTACATATATACCATGTCGTTTGCATGTCTTGATATGTTTTGCATGAATCCATGGAAACGGATACATGTACATTGGATGTATTGAGAAACTGCTTCGACCCTATTGAGTCTGATGAGGTTTAGTTGCTTTTATAATAACAATTATGTACTACTTGACGAAAGTAATGAGAAATTCATCCGTAGGGACTGCGGAACACAGAAGCTGGTAATTTAGGAAATTACAAACAAAATCAATCAAATTTTGTATTCGCACTAGATCATGATATGTGTAACCAAGCCTGGGGCATATCATGGAAACGGCTGTGTACAGTGTGTTCTGTGTGTCCTAAACCTTTT
Source organism: Ostrea edulis (assembly GCF_947568905.1). Classification (NCBI taxonomy): domain Eukaryota; kingdom Metazoa; phylum Mollusca; class Bivalvia; order Ostreida; family Ostreidae; genus Ostrea; species Ostrea edulis. Next base: position 54,884,179 of record NC_079170.1, on the reverse strand, counting down.
CTAAGCTATGTGAATATAATGCATGTTGTGAGCTTGTCTGTCTAACTATGCTGAATGTATATGTATGGGGAGTAGTTGTTATTTACTAGCATTAAATGTCTGTTTCAGTTTTCGTTCACTGAATATAGGAATGCTTTGTTCGTTAGAATTTTTAATAAGGTCTCTTCTATCCTAGATCGATGGATGTTACATCAGCTTTGGTCATTGACTTATCGCTTCTTAGCTAATATTATTCCTCAAATCAAAATATGGATTATTTTTCCCACCAAAAAAAAAAAAAAAAAAAGGCTTCAGAAAAAAATGTTGTTTACACTTGTTTAGCACATTTTCCATATTCAAGTATTTAAAAAAAATGATATTAAATAGAATAGGTTCCACAAAAATTAAGAATTTATGGTTGTCCTTTTCTATATTTTAATCTTACACGAAGGTTTGTCCCCAAAAATCTCACAAGATACAACATTCATGGTCACAGCGAGTTACATATACAACGACCAACAGAAACCCGAGAATTTTTTTTCCAGTACCTATAGTTTGATAAGTTTGTTATTTTGAGTGTCTGTCCTTGTGATTTAAGGCCCTGCTGTTCTCCATGAACTACTGGATGAAATCAATAAGAAAGTGAGAGGACTGGAGGCCACATACCAACAGAGGTTACAGTCGGCTGGCGTCGTAAGTACCCTGTAAAGATGTAATCATGCGTAACAAGGGGTTATCAGACAGAGATTAGTGTCAGAATCCAAAAATGGCAGTTGTTTCTTATCTTTCCATTGAAATTGATTTTTATGACCATTATAGAAACAACCGTGTGACGTTTCATTACATTGGTTGTAGTTCAGAATCTTTGTATCATTACCAATGTATCGTAACAAACATTAATGATATTCGAAATCTAAACATGTATGTAAGAAATTTCAGTAAGATATATAGATGTGTAACTATATGTCACTCTTATGTCTGTCAACGCAGGTACCAGAATCTGGCGTAAACTCCGATCGTAATTTGGCGCCAATTTTAAACGAAGCTGCATTCACATGTGGACTGCTTCTTCATAGTCTTCTTTGATCAACAATGTCTGCATTAGATCAAACAACGTCTTCACTTAATAATTTCTTCGTTCGAATTTCTTCAGTTTATTCTTCCGAGTAAAAATGGACTTTGTCTGAACCAAAAATTGATTGTCGGAATGAAAAAAGAAACTAATGCATTAGGCCGTCCCAACGAAAAACTTGATTGTTAGAACAAAACAATAATTCGTTAGAAAGAAGAAATTTTTTGTCCGAAAGAAATCCAAATCCGATTTTTTTTTTCACTTTGCCCTACAACACACGTATATCGAATGCACAATCCATGCTAAAACTCTTCTAGAGAGCACTTATTATATACTACTAAAAGTGTGTGTAAATTAAAGAAATATGCATAGACACAAAAAGTGTAATGATGTAAAAAAAAAAATATGTGATTTAGGTTTAACGTATATGGTGTAAACCATATTTTTAATGATGAAAATTTGTGAATTCGACAGAAATTGGCGAATTTTGTGACCAGGGATAACGATGCAGGAGAAGCGATTGTTTCAGTGGCTAAGGAGGAGAAAGCTCAACTTATTGTGACTGGATGTCGGGGGATGGGCAAGATCAGACGTACCTTCCTGGGCAGCGTCAGTGATTACGTTATTCACCACGCCCACTGTCCTGTTCTCGTCTGCCGGAAATAGAAATGCAATACACCATTCCAGAGTTCTCCACAACGGCTCATATATCTACACTAATCACGATACCATATGTGTTGTGTGATAGACGCATTATCCAAATTACTTATATATGATTTTATTATCAATAGATATTACTTGGCAATAGCAGGGTATTGTGGGATTATATATTATCTAACATTACCAATTCATCAGTCTGTGTGGTTTTTATTTTTAAATTTTTCAATTGCAATATTGTTGAAAACTATATGTTAATGCCTCAGGAATTGTGAGATTCATACGTGACAAAAATTAAACCCTTTCTATTTTAATCATTCAATATTTTTAATACATGTTCGGACACACCAGTGTAACTGTATATCCCTGTTTTAATAAGGCAGTACTACTGTCACACACCAGATAATCTAAAATGCATGTGTACAGGTGTCTATTTTTGTTACCTATTTGATACTTTTATTTTTAGTAATTCATATACATTCTTGTGTTCTATGTATCCAGTAAAAAATTAAACCATTACAAACTGGCATTTTCTTCTGCATACAATACTGGTTCTAATGGTGTTAAAAACGTGGAAATGAATGGTTCAAGAAAAAGCCGAAAATCAAAATGTGCTAATTTCGAGTGTGAAATATTTAGAAGACAACATCATTCTGCTAAATTGATTTTGATGAATTCACATATATTACTGTGGTCCCTGGTATGTAAAGATTGATTTTGATGAATTTACATATATTACTGTGGTCCCTGGTATGTAAAGATCGATTTTGATGAATTTACATATATTACTGTGGTCCCTGGTATGTAAAGATTAATTTTGATGAATTTACATCTATTACTGTGGTCCCTGGTATGTAAAGATTGATTTTGATGAATTTACATCTATTACTGTGGTCCCTGGTATGTAAAGATTGATTTTGATGAATTTACATCTATTACTGTGGTCCCTGGTATGTAAAGATTGATTTTGATGAATTTACATCTATTACTGTGGTCCCTGGTATGTAAAGATTGATTTTGCAACCAGCAGCTGGTTAATTCTACTAAGCGGTAAACGACATAGCTTGCGGTAAAATGTTAAAATCAAAAGCTGATGTAACACTTACAGCGGTCAGGAGTCTAGATTTTGTAAAAAAAAAAAATTGCATGTTTTTAAATGTTGATAGCATTGCTGCATGCGTAGTTGCACATTTTCATGTCTTCTATTTTATAATGTTCTACACTTATGTTGTATGGTGTCGTCTCCATGTTCCTCGTGCTCTATGTTGTCTTCAGCCCATTATTATTTTTATGGCAGCTCAATACAAAACATCACTTAAAACGATATGTGTATTTGCTTAAGTAAATGTGTAAATGATCCATTTTGATTCAAGAATCAATGGTTTAAAGAATGGAACAATCCAATATGACCGGTCAATATATGTGAAATGATTATAATTCTTTTAAGGCCCCAACGTACACCGCGAATTGTTGGACGAGATCAAACAGAAAGTAGAGGCAGTGGAGGAGAAATACAATAGAAAAGTAGAGGAAAAGGGCGTGGTAAGTAAGCTACAATAGACACATATCAAGGGGGCGTGATGAGTAAGCTACAACAGACATATATCAAGGAGGCGTGGTAAGTAAGCTACAATAGACACATATCAAGGAGGCGTGGTAAGTAAGCTACAATAGACACATATTAAGGGGGTGTGGTAAGTAAGCTACAATAGACGCATATTAAGGGTGTGTGGTAAGTAAGCTACAATAGACACATGAAGGGGGCGTGGTAAGTAAGCTACAATAGACACATGAAGGGGGCGTGGTATGTAAGCTACAATAAACAATAAACACTTATGAAGGGGGCGTGGTAAGTAAAAATGTGTAGGAAGTATATTTTGGTTTTGATTGTTGTTTTACGTCTCAATCTTTCACTCACATAGTGACGTCACCAACTCTACGTTTAGCACGAGTAAATTGCCACATATATGGCAATCAAGAATGTAGCAGTGATGGTTTTTATTGTACCAACGGTTACCGTTACTGAGAGATCTATGGTTTATACCTCTAATACCGGGTGTTAGGTGACGAAACAGTAACTATCGATAATAAACGGTTTTAAATAGGTTTTAACGCGACCACCCGGGGGGGGGGGGGGGGGGGGGGGGGGGTCGATCTCGGAACTTCTTGGTTTCGAAGTGAGGTGTCTAACCGCTAGGATACGGCCACCGGCTAAATACAAATACAGTTGAAATAGACGGGAAAATGACGAGGGCTTTAGTGGAATATAATTATTGTAGGAGTAGACATGGTACAGAAAAACAATAACTCGAGAAATTGTAGTTGTAATCAGATTACAAGGAAAGCGAAAGTGTAATAGGGGAAACGGTACGTAGAGACATGGATGTGGTACTTGGAGGACAAAGGAAATAAAAATACAATAGTTTGAAGAATGGGCGTGATGATATAGATATAGTTGAGCGTCGATATCTCGAACATCGATATCTTGAATACCATCCGAGTTGGAAGCCCAAACTTCATTTTCTGTATGTATTTTAACTCGGGGTATCGAACCTTCGAACATCTCGATTTTTTCTCGGCAAACCTAGGTTTGACTGTACATGATTACGGTACTGTAAAGTAGCATGTGCTATTTGGGTAAGAAAACGCCCATCGAACCTCTTCACGTTTGCAGACGCGTCGCCGGTAAAGCTCAGTTTGCAACCATTAAATCGGTTGTAGCAGGAGGGGAGAAAATGCAACGTACAAGACCGGGATTTGAATCCGGGGCCCCGTGAATCTCTAGTCAGGTGCTCTGCTAACTGAGTTATTTGGCTATAAGCGATCGAACCCAACTGACTGCTACATTCCTCCTTTCTTCAATGTCTTCACACTTGAAGACATTGATCAAAGATCTTTATCCCCTGGCAGGCTTTCAACCTGTCAGTTCCAGGGGTTGGTCTACGGCTCTATTGTAACAGGAGGGGAGAAAATGCAACGTACAAGACCGGGATTCAAATCCGGGCCCTGTGAATCCCTAGTCATGTGCTCTTACGAAATGAGCTATCTAGCCACTGACGATCGAACCTATCTGACTGCCACACAGCATCAACGATCGCAAATAACAAAAGAAATTTTCTAATTTTTTGGTAAAAAATCGTCACCTTCAAGGTTTTGTTGCTGACGTCACAATGCAAACTTTAGAAAGATACATGAAAACGTCACCGTAAAATAAAATATTGAAGCATCGATCGAAATAGCTTTATCTTATTGGCACAATAATGAATCACCATTGCTATGACCTTGAGTGCCATGCATAGGTCAAAATGTGTGGCCATTCACCTACAGCTGGTGACGTCTCTATATGAGCAAACCATTCTCAAATAGGTGTAACCAGCATACAACAACAAACAAAATAAACCAACATACACCAACAAACAAAATAAACCAGCATACACCAACAAACAAAATAAAGCAGCATACACCAACAAAAAAATAAACCAGCATACAACAACAAACAAAATAAAGCAGAATACAACAACAAACAAAATAAACCAACATACACCAACAAACAAAATAAAGCAGCATACAACAACAAACAACATAAAGCAGCATACACCAACAAACAAAATAAACCAACATACACCAACAAACAAAATAAAGCAGCATACAACAACAAACAAAATAAAGCAGTATACACCAACAAACAAAATAAAGCAGCATACAACAACAAACAACATAAAGCAGTATACAACAACAAACATCATAAAGCAGTATACAACAACAAACAACATAAAGCAGCATACAACAACAAACAACATAAAGCAGTATACAACAAACAAAATAAAGCAGTATACAACAACAAACAAAATAAAGCAGTATACAACAACAAACAAAATAAAGCAGCATACAACAACAAACAACATAAAGCAGCATACAACAACAAACAAAATAAATCAGTATACAACAAATAAAATAAAGCAGTATACAACAACAAACAACATAAAGCAACATACAACAACAAACAAAAAAAACCCAGCATACAACAACAAACAAAATAAAGCAGCATACAACAACAAACATCATAAAGCAACATACAACAACAAACAAAATAAAGCAGTATACAACAACAAACAACATAAAGCAGTATACACCAACAAACAAAATAAACCACAGCATACAAAAAAAAAAAAAAAAGCAAGCAGCATACACCAACAAACAAAATAAACCAGCATTCAACAACAAACAACATAAAACAGAATACAACAACAAACAAAATAAATCAGTATACAACAAACAAAATAAAGCAGCATACAACAACAAACAAAACAAAGCAGTATACAACAACAAACAAAACAAAGCAGTATACAACAACAAAGAAAATAAAGCAGTATACAACAAACAAACAAAATAAACCAGCATACAACAACAAACAACATAAAAGCATGCATTTTTAAAAGGCATTAGGTGTGACGAAAAAACGCTACATGCCTCCATTGATTGCCATTAAGGCGTATGGTGCGGCTGCTTATGTTTGCAGCATGAATATGTCCAGATTAGTGATGACAAAGCACCAAATTGCTTTATCCAAAACTCCTTCCCCACTTAGAGTCAATTGCAGCTGGATCAGGAAATCTACAAATTTTAAAGTCATCAGAAATTAATACCACCTATTCATCCGGCAACTAAATTGTTTAAAACTAGGTATTAAATGCAAATCCACTGACGAAATTTATAGTAAATTGTAAGCTGGGGCCCAGGTAATGGCGGTCAAAAGTTCATAGAGAATATGAGACCACAACAACACGGATGGATTTTGGAATTGAAACTAAAGATCATCGATGTATCAAAATTCAGAATGTATATGGAGGTATTACGAGTTATTGCGTTATGTAGTACGTTTTACAGAAAAGCACCTCCAAGAAGACTCAATAAGAATTGCGAATTTTCAAATTGAAATTATTTTAAGGATGCCAAATGGAATCCTTTTGTAATGAAATACCAAAAAATACAACACGGAAGAGGGACCCCCCCCCCCCACCCCTTAGTCAAATAGCTACGTTAATTTGTAGACAAGAATTTATTCATCGTAGTGAAAGATGCATATTTCACCACAAGCGCAAAATATCTTGCAAAGAAATTTGCTGTCACCCGTATGCTTACACGAGACGCACATGAACGTCATGGCTATTGAGGAACAAGTGCGAATTTGTCATACATAAACAGCATTGACAAAAATTCTGAACTCTTGTTATACTGCAGCCTATAAATTCTGTCATTTGAAAATCCGACCTGCGAAAAAGTTATCACCATTATTACGAGAATGATTCACCCTCAGTCAATGTTACAATGTAGAAAATTCCGAGTTCAGGATTCACCCTCAGTCAATGTTACAATGTAGAAAATTCCGAGTTCAGGATTCACCCTCAGTCAGTGTTACAATGTAGAAAATTCCGAGTTCAGGATTCACCCTCAGTCAGTGTTACAATGTAGAAAATTCCGAGTTCAGGATTCATCCTCGGTCAATGTTACAATGTAGAGAAGTAGATTTCATGGAAGCCATATTCATAAAGGGGGAAATTTCGCAATATGAGCGACTTATCCAAGAAAGGACATGGTAATCGACGAGAAAAGTTTTGGTAATGGTAAACGATAAGTAGAGTAATTGCTGGATTGCATCGAACGAAACATTTTGTCATGCACAATAATAGATATAGGAAAGGGCGTGGTAATCAAAAGAAAACGAGGGAAAAGGGGAATATAAAGTTGTGGTAATGGAAAAAAATGGGCGGGGTAAAGGCAGAGTACAACGATAAAAAGCGTGTGATAGTGGGACACGATAAAAAGCGTGTGATAGTGGGACACAATAAGTAGAGTAACTGCTAGATAATCAGAGGACTGGGGAGAACGGTGTGGTAAATGCAAAACAATAGAGGAAATAATAATCAGAGGGCAACAAAGGAAAAGGTGTGGTAATGGCTAACGATAGGTACAGAAAGGACAGTTAATCAGCAGGCATAGCGGGAAAGGTCTCACGGTAATGGCTAACGATAGGTACAGAAAGGACAGTTAATCAGTTAAATGGAAAATGATAGATAGGAAAAACGTGTGGTAATGGAAAACGATAGGTAGGATAAGAGTGTGGTAATGGAAAACGATAGGATGGGGAAAGAGTGTGGTAATGGAAAATGATAGGTAGGGAAAGAGTGTGGTAATGGAAAATGATAGGTAAGGGAAAGAGTGTGGTAATGGAAAATGATAGGTAGGGGAAAGAGTGTAGTAATGGAAAATGATAGGTAAGGGAAAGAGTGTGGTAATGGAAAATGATAGGTAAGGGAAAGAGTGTGGTAATGGAAAATGATAGGTAGGGAAAGAGTGTGGTAATGGAAAATGATAGGTAAGGGAAAGAGTGTGGTAATGGAAAATGATAGGTAAGGGAAAGAGTGTGGTAATGGAAAATGATAGGTAAGGGAAAGAGTGTGGTAATGGAAAATGATAGGTAGGGGAAAGAGTGTAGTAATGGAAAACGATAGGTAGGGGAAAGAGTGTGGTAATGGAAAATGATAGGTAGGGGAAAGAGTGTAGTAATGGAAAATGATAGGTAGGAAAAGAGTGTGGTAATGGAAAACGATAGATAGGAAAAGAGTTTGATGATAGAAAACGATAGGAAGGAAAAGAGTGTGGTAATGGAAAATAATAGGTAGGGGGAAAAGTGTGGTAATGGAAAATGATAGGTAGGGAAAGAGTGTGGTCATGGAAAATAACAGGTAGGGGAAAGAGTGTGGTAATGGAAAACGATAGGTAGGGAAAGAGTGTGGTAATGGAAAATGATAGGTAGGGGAAAGAGTGTGGTAATGGAAAATGATAGGTAGGGGAAAGAGTGTAGTAATGGAAAATGATAGGTAGGAAAAGAGTGTGGTAATGGAAAACGATAGATAGGAAAAGAGTTTGATGATAGAAAACGATAGGAAGGGAAAGAGTGTGGTAATGGAAAACAATAGGTAGGGAAAAAAGTGTGGTAATGGAAAATGATAGGTAGGGAAAGAGTGTGGTCATGGAAAATAACAGGTAGGGGAAAGAGTGTGGTAATGGAAAATGATAGGTAGGGAAAGAGTGTGGTAATGGAAAATGATAGGTAGGGGAAAGAGTGTGGTAATGGAAAATGATAGGTAGGGGAAAGAGTGTAGTAATGGAAAATGATAGGTAGGAAAAGAGTGTGGTAATGGAAAACGATAGATAGGAAAAGAGTTTGATGATAGAAAACGATAGGAAGGGAAAGAGTGTGGTAATGGAAAACAATAGGTAGGGAAAAAAGTGTGGTAATGGAAAATGATAGGTAGGGGAAAGAGTGTGGTAATGGAAAACGATAGGTAAGGAAAAGAGTGTGGTAATGGAAAATGATAGGTAGGGGAAAGAGTGTAGTAATGGAAAATGATAGGTAGGAAAAGCATTTGATGATAGAAAACGATAGGTAGGGGAAAGAGTGTGGTCATGGAAAATAACAGGTAGGGGAAAGAGTGTGGTAATGGAAAACGATAGGAAGGGGAAAGAGTGTAGTAATGGAAAACGATAGGTAAGGGAAAGAGTGTGGTAATGGAAAATGATAGGTAGGAAAAGAATTTGATGATAGAAAACGATAGGTAGGGGAAAGAGTGTGGTAATAGATAACGATAGATAGGGAAAGAGTGTGGTAATGACAAACGATAGATAGGGAATTAGTGTGGTAATCCGTACAATGGAGAAGAAAGTGTGGCGAATAATGAGTAGAAAAATGGCTTTGTAATGGGAGGAAAACGTAGGAATATATGTGATGATTTAAAGATTTGACGATAAAGAAAAGGACGTGGTGATCAGAATACACTTAAGGGAAATTTCATAAGGGAGAAGACTTATATGCAAAGAAAAGGGAGTGGTAATTTGGGGGAGTAATGCAACATAATATGCAGAGGAAATAACAACCCGAGTCTTACGGAGATAAAGTATGTGGTAAGAAGATTGCAGTTGAGAATTCAACATGTCTTTTCTCGTACAAATGTATGTTTGCTTAAGGATAGTCGGGACGCTGACCACGGGATTGAAATATATCATGTCAGAGACTCCACATCAAAATAGTGCCTGTCTTTGCTTTACAAGCTATGACACCATAGCTTACTAAACTAAGTTTCAAAATCAGCGTGCCAAGAACGGCCCAGCAATCGGTATGAAACACGTCAGACAGCATTTGACCCAATGATACGTTGTATTGATAAACTAGATTGTTATAACGACGATATAATTTGCGAAATGCTGACTTTTAAATAATGTTATAAATAAAAGCTTTCATTTTTAATTACTGGTGTCGTCGTCAGCATCGACGGCGTCACACTTAACGAGGAAAACTTTAACCTTGGCTTTGATATTTCACTTATAGATTTCTCATGACCATGGCAGGCCTTTCATTTGGTACAAAGACTTAGTGACTTTTTAGGAATTTAATCTTGGTTATATCTTTTGAACCAAGAGAGTATAGGATCTTCACTTATGGCCTGAGCTTTCATTTGGTGCGAAGACTTTTGACCTAGTGACCCTGGACTTTGACCTATTTTCAAAAACTTTGAACTTGGTTACATGTTTTGAATCATAGGAGATAAGGTAAGTAGAGTGACGCTTCCCTGTGGACCATCAAACAGCTGTTGGCGGAAGAATTAAAGATATGAATTAGGTACGTTTGATTCATATTTTTATTTCAGCCCAAATTAAGGTCAGCACTCCCGTAATACCAAAAATGAAAGAATGACAATGGCCTGAATAGTGTAGTGAAAGAATACCGATACAAATGTGCATTGTAATCTAAATTTTAGTTCAGTCTGTTTTATTTTTGTAAAGTGATCGGCATGATGGCTTTCTAGATATTTTTATTACCAGTATTCTATCGGTATTAAGGACATTTTATTGTATTTCTGTTGTGAAATGTTTTCGAGTCTTTACCAACTCTATTCGTTTATTCATGTTTTTTAATTCACACTCGACAAGACTTTGTGAATTTAGATAAATTAACTGAAGGTGGAAGGGGAAAAATCAATAAACAGAGGATCATTTAGGAAGTTAGCTCCTGAGCTTTTGAACACAATTGCGCACTAAGTATTTGCTGGTTCAATACTGATCCCATTGGTGCAAACATATTACACATCTATTACTGAACCCTATCCTGTTGAAATGTTTTGTGTCAATTCAAATTTTGAAAGGTTGGCATGGACTATATTTTGCGGCGGAAGGATTGATTAATCATAAAGTTCCAAATCTCATGAATATTTTCGCATATCAAGTGCAAACAGTTCATCATTTATTTCCATTATTGTATTACACTTTTTTTAATATCTGTATTGTTAGAAGGCATGGTTATGTATTTATTCTATGTAATAATTGATTTGTGTTGCATATGTTGTGTTGACACCAACATACAAATCAAGTTTACTTGAATAAATCTGGAGTCAATCTTAAGTGCAAAAAGGTCATGTTTAGAACACTGTAGATCAATAACAAGCATTATGACCCAAGTTTTTCTTTTTGATTTCCTACTTCTCCTTCAAAGTAGAAATCAAAAATACACTTCCAATTTTTTTTTATTTTTTTTATTTTTTTTTTTACATCAATCCAAGTCTCAGGTGCGTGAAAGGAATTAGTGTGCAACGTTGTTCTGATTGTTAATGGGAAAATAAAAAATAAGTATCTAGTGTATGTATATATAATTCAATGCTTTGTAGTTGGATATGGGATTTATTTCTTTTGTAAGACAGAATTTAAAAGAAAAATATTTTCACGAGTAAATATTCTCTGTCTCAAAACCGAATAAAACGTAAAACTATCATTTCGTATATTATTTGCGGCCGTTAATACTGATTTAACGGTAAGTCGTTTTACCAGCTCCGCTACATTGTAACATGTCGGCGGTAAAACAATCCTAATATGAAATCAGCATAAACGACCGCAGATAACAAATGAGAAGGCAGTTATTCATTAAACATTATTATCATATCTTACAGAAATTTCTGCAATACAAAATTATTAAAAACTTATTTAATTATTAAAGAAAAATATTTATTAAAATATCTTAGAAACATGCAAAGTTCCTGAAGAAACACGGAGACCCAGGGGAGGCAATAGTTGCAGTGGCTGAGAAGGAACATGCCAGTCTGATTGTCACCGGATGTCGTGGTATGGGCCTGCTCAGACGAACTTTCCTGGGTAGCGTCAGTGATTACGTCATTCACCACGCCCACTGTCCAGTTCTGGTGTGTCGGAAATGAAGTGCAATTGTATATTCTAATTTCACAACGAATGGTCATTTTTTCTTGCTGCGCATTCAATATTATATATAAATCATTATTGTGACCAAAACTTGCCTTCTAAGCAACTTCGAACATTACTATGGTATCTTCTGTCGTACTCACACCAATTAACTTTTTTGTGCAATATTGATGTTGAAATATATACGATTACACATTAAAAACTGTAACATACAAGGAAAGCTTGTGTTTTGTGTCGAGTAATGATAAGTCGCTGCACTTAGGCAAACACGAGTACAAAACCACTCAAAGGTCATGTTAAGCTTTTCTCATTAAACCATTATAATCTGAAATGGAGTTTCAATGTATTGAATCAAAATCATATGAAATCTGACATATAATAGTTGATGATAATGACATTGGATCTTGTCAATGTTAATCATATGTACTAAATCAAATGAAAAACGATCAACATCTCTGATTAAACATGTACACCCCCAACATTTGGGCACATGTATAATGTAGGACTCCAGAGTGCGATAACCACACCAAAATGCGGTGGTCTGCGCCAAATGCCGATGGTGCGACACACCAAAGTGCGAGGGTCCAAAGGTTTCAAATACATTTCCAAAAATAAAAAACTGGGCGCCACCAGATAACTGAAAAATTGTTGAGTGTGGCGGAAAACATCAATCAATCATCAATCCAAATACAAATAATTTTGAGGGACATACTGCATAGCGTTAGGAAATTACAGCGTTCACAGATTTAGAAGCAAATGAATAGGAATATATTGTATACCAAAGCTTTCATTACACGTATTTTAATCAATGAGGTATATAGAAGCATTGTAAAACTAAGATTTGCACGAAACAACTAGGGGTAAGCGCTTCCGTACCCACTACCCATGATCGAGCAAAGATAATTGATAAAAGAATCTAAACATATCCAATTTTAAATCTCCCGCTACACTTTAATGGAAGAGAAAACAATTTACATTGTGACTGGTGGAACAGGTGTACACAATGCGTCGTAATTAATTAACTTTGTTGACGTTTTACTGGAGGAGAAACATGACCGACATTGGACGCAGAGTGGCTATTGGGATCGACGAAAGTGTATACGCTGAGCAAGCGTTTGATTGTAAGTGTGTAACGTTATTATTTTGCATGTATTAAGTGACTTAATGGAAGATTCCAGTCATCAAATCACATTCATATAACGAACTCTTTAAACTGTCTTCAAATTACAATGTATGCATGTAACGAAGTCAAATTGATTTCTAATGTGCATACTTTGGTGTAAATTCTACAACGTATATGACTGAATTCTTCTTTGATCTGTAGTGACATGTATATCACAGTAGACCCAACAGATCTAAGACCAATCTAATTATTCCATTAAACTTATTTCATTAACAATTGAACTGGATTCGTATTTCATTTACCTCACAAAACACAGCTCTACCTATAGGAGTGCGTATATTACAGAGGGACTGGGTTATTTACTTTTGATAATGTGTGCATTCTGTAAACTGAAACTTATTGAAGGTGAACGTTAAAAACAATGTTTACACTTTTAACTTATCCTCGATGTATTTCAAAGTGTGTTCCAGTATACTCACAAGGTAAATATTAGATAGCAAACTTCAAGATGAAAAACTACGAGTATTCTCGGCTTATTATCATATTTGTTGAGTGGAATTTGCATGATGCGTTCGTTCCACATAACAGACGACACAGAAAGGTCAATTTTAGATGAATCTTATTAGATATGACAATGTTTGTCTTGTATATATTAACTCTTTTCTGGCATATGCAAGGAACATAAACTTGCAACTAAGACCACATTTTTATTCCTATATAATTGAATTAAATAACTACAATATATTTTAGTTATAGTTTTTAATATATTTCTGTTTTTCGTGATTTTGAATTTTTTTTTATATCATACCCAGTCCTGTTTTTGTAAACAATTAATAATGAAAATCCATTCCGCGCTAAATATATCTACAGTTTGTTTTAATTTTTACTTCACTTGCATCTATGGTATGCGTGAATAAGCTGAACTATATAGCTTGCGTGAATAAGCTGAAATATGTCTTGATGGTAGGCAGGTACACAGTAATTTACAGAAATTAAATAATAAGTATGTATTTTGTTATGATTATGAGGTAAGAAATTACCATATCAATTATATGGATGATTAAAATAAATATCGATATTTTCTTTTTCAGTTTATGGTGATAACCTGAGAAGAGATGATGATTATTTGATCCTTATACACACTCCTGAGAGATTTAACGTGATGGACGCTAGTAAGTACATCCATCAGAACAGACAGTATAAAGCTATAACAGGCTTCATTAAGTTTATCGTCATTATCTGCATGGTTACCCCTAGACAAAGTGTACTGGTTTATATAGACGATTTATGTAATGAAATCCAAAAAGATACGTGGATATAATATAGACGGGGCACTATCCACCTATCTATACAGTTGTCAACTTATACCTGCCTCCACATGTCATGTTATAACTCTCCACATACTTGTACAGATGTCATGTTATAACTCTCCACATACTTGTACAGATGTCATATTATAACTCTCCACATACTTGTACAGATGTCATATTATAACTCTCCCCACATACTTGTACAGATGTCATATTATAACTCTCCACATACTTGTACACATGTCATGTTATAACTCTCCACATACTTGTACAGATGTCATGTTATAACTCTCCACATACTTGTACATATGTCATATTATAACTCTCTCCACATACTTGTACACATGTCATGTTATAACTCTCTCCACATACTTGTACAGATATAATATTATAACTCTCTCCACATACTTGTACAGATGTCATATTATAACTCTCCCCACATACTTGTACAGATGTCATGTTATAACTCTCCACATACTTGTACAGATGTCATGTTATAACTCTCTCCACATACTTGTACACATGTCATGTTATAACTCTCCACATACTTGTACAGATGTCATGTTATAACTCTCCACATACTTGTACAGATGTCATATTATAACTCTCCCCACATACTTGTACAGATGTCATATTATAACTCTCCACATACTTGTACAGATGTCATGTTATAACTCTCCACATACTTGTACAGATGTCATGTGATAACTCTCTCCACATACTTGTACAGATGTCATATTATAACTCTCCCCACATACTTGTACAGATGTCATATTATAACTCTCTCCACATACTTGTACAGATGTCATATTATAACTCTCCACATACTTGTACACATGTTATGTTATAACTCTCCACATACTTGTACAGATGTCATATTATAACTCTCCCCACATACTTGTACAGATGTCATATTATAACTCTCTCCACATACTTGTACAGATGTCATATTATAACTCTCTCCACATACTTGTACAGATGTCATGTGATAACTCTCTCCACATACTTGTACATATGTTATATTATAACTCTCTCCACATACTTATACAGATGTGTTATAACTTTCTCCACATACTTGTACAGCTGTTATATTGTCTTGAATATATCAACAGTTTATTTAAAATAGGAATATGCGAAAAGCAACACACAAAAGTAAAAAAAAAAATCAAGCACAATTTTAAGAATTAGCAACAAATGGGGATTTCCAAGCGCTATAATTCAGGACTTATGCAATATATTGTCAACTTGGAGGTCAAGGTGATACCTTTATATCAGGTAAATGAAAAAAGTAGGGTTTATCACATAGGTTTACGCTTCAATATCAACACCATCTTACGTTCTTTTTTAAGATAAAGGACAGACCACTCTTGAAGACTTCTTTTAGGTGTTGTCTGCGTCGTTCTTGACATAATCATGTAGTTCATTTCACCGTCATCTATACCCCCCAACACTCCTCCCTATGTGTCATTACAAAGGTACACTTAAACATAGCAGAATTTTACCATCCTGAATAGCAGTCAATCAATTTTTGCAAAAAACAGAATAATTCGATATATCTTTCAACAAATTTACCAACATCTAACTACATGTAAAAGTATGGGGTTTCTTAAATCTCAGATTCCATTATCTAATTTTTACAGCAGCTGTAGATGAACGACACACGACGCCTTAAAAAGTTCCCGAAACTTATATCGAATTTTGTGTGAAATTACGACAGGACATTAAAGGTTTTATTGCCTCCATGTGAGTTTCGCGGAGCTTTTATAGTTTCTCTCATTGTGCTTTACAATAATACCTCGAACAAAATCAATATCTCCTGATTGATGAAACGCGGCCTGCAAGTACATGGAATATATTCTAATGTTACACACGGGTCCTCCCTGTGATGGCACTGGTTATGGTAATCATGCTGTAATTCTACATACAGGTTTATTTACATTCCTACATGATATACAATGATATGTAAACCACAACTGATGATCACATCCTTGCATTTTTACTGTCAAACATGATCTCCTCTTTCTCCCGAGGTACCTCCCAATTCATCCCTTCTCACAAATCATAGACATAAATTAAATCTGATCTTCGTCTCTCGAACTCTGATCATTCAAAGTAAACAAAAGTTATTTGAAGACTCTGAACATTCATTCTCATTTCTAATTCAGACGACACTCCCGAGAAGACGAGACGGCCAGCGCCCGGCATCTGCCGCTTCACACACACACACACACACACACACACACACACACTCTATTTCACAATAATCAAATGAGGAAGAGATATAGCTTTATGACAATGAAATGACGATGTTGCATGGTTAAATTCATTAGACTAACCGGATTTTAATAATTTATTGTCCTGATGGGTTGTAATTATATTGCAGATCTTGGCACTCCCGTTACACGTAAGTGGGGGATGGAACGTTCATTTTCACAGATCTCTAAGCACATGATGAATGCACACACATTTCAATACATATGAATGACAGGCGTTTCGTGAAACGTAACTGATTTCTTACTATCTGTTTTGCTGAATTCAATCAAACGCTTGAAAGGAATCGTTGGTAAAAGTTCCACACAATGACTTTACAGGGAAAATGCTTACTATACACACGCGTAAAATGTTTAAGAAAATCGTCATTGTTAACCCAAAAAATTCCTTGTTTCAGTAGATAAATCACTCGATATTGCCTTACGAGTAAAACAAAACACCGTTACCATTTTTGTGAGCATAGATATATAGTTAGTCTGCTTATTGTGCAACGTTTGATGACATGATGGATTTTTGTGGATTTAGAAGTCGGTGCATTTGTATAATTGATTAATGTGTGATATATTGAATTAACCTTACTATCATGGCAGAATATGTGCAATCTAACTTAAGCTTATCATTTTAACGCTTTCAAATAGTGTTTTGAATGCTTATATGTTTTGTTTAACATTTAGGTGTGTATCGGGAAGTACTGTGCAGTAGAGGGATGAATCACATAACATTCAGTTTTTATAACATTTTCTAGAAACGTAACTGTAGAAAAAAGAAGAAGAAATTTTGAGGTTTCGTTGTCAAGAATTTAAGTACACGTACCTCAGTACAATTATCTTTCAAAAGAATACTTACAAGCAAATGGGGTTAGAATTAATTTCATATCTACAATACACTTATATGTAATAAAAATCTTGATTTACTACATGTAACTTTTTTTGCGACAGGTGCTTCTGTCCTAGAGGAGATACTAAATGAAATAAATATTAAAGTGAGAAATCTAGAGGAGAAGTACAAGAAAAAGATGGAAGAGAAAGGAATGGTAAGTCCTCTAGTGTTGTAAAATACCGACAAATTGTCAACTTAACAACAACAAAACCAACGAATTCTGACAGGCTTTCTAAACAATTCCACTGCATAGAAATGTGGATATAAGCTGTGATTAAATTCCCATTTATAGGCCGCTTATGCACGCATATGGATACTTTTTAGAAAGTGAATTCAATTTACAAAGAAATATAAGTACTTATATGTTTACTATGATTAATAGAAATGTGGAAGATTCATCTCGAGGCGTGGGGACCCCGGAGAATCAATAGTACATGTTGCTGAGAGAGAGAAGTGCAACCTAATCATAACCGGAAGTAGAGGAATGGGCCTGGTCAGGCGTACTATTCTGGGCAGCGTCAGTGACTATGTTCTCCATCATGCTCATTGTCCTGTTCTTGTTTGTAAATCTCCAGGGAAGCCACATAAGTGATGGGAACATTCATATACTGCTAAGTCGTAACCACATTAGTGATGGGAACATTCATACACTGCTAAGTTGTAAATATTAAGATTTACATAGACCTAACTCACTACTGTATATGCCAGGGAAAATATAATGACTGTGTTATATAATTATTATATATGTATTTACTGTGACACGTATGCAGTCTCATTATCCATGTGGATTTTTTTCTTCATATAAATGTAACCTTATGATTTAAGAATAAACTTGGAAAGTAATGGGAAAATTTCTTTTCTTTTCTCTTCTAAAACAAGATATACGTGCGATTCTTTTGAAATCTTAAAGCTAGATATCTCATTATTAGTGGTGTCGATGTAGTTGAAATTAGCTAGAATTACTTATTCAAAAATGTCCAAAATCTCGAGAGTTTCGATTGTGACAGGACGTCATCTCTTTTATGAATTCTCTTTCAAAGATTATACCAGACGATGGGCTAAATATGAAAAGAACTTGACACTTTGTCAGAATGGATGATAAGTGTAAGAGGAATATTAAGATCCCGTATTAAAAAAGAGTCCCATGTATGTCCTTTTGTGTTTAATAAACCAGAAGTAATGAAAGAGATTAGGTTGTATGAGGAATACATATTGGTTCCAGCTCAGAAAGCTTGCAACAGCATTGTCTTTCTTTGAAAGACTCATTATTTTCAACTATATTTTAATTCCACTTCTGGTAATCCAACTTATACTACAAATTCCCTTTCAAAAAACAATATTCTTCAAAATCACATTTCAGGTTTAAACAAATTTAATATCCCAGTCAATGGGACGAATGAATATGGTTACTGTACCTATACTGGATTCCGAAACCTCACAAAACCCTTACACACATAGATACATTACAGGATCCAGTCAATCTTCTATCAAGCCCTATCTTACTCCACGAACATATCAAGTAAAGGAGAAACTTCAAACATATTTGCCACAACATATGCGGCAAGTGGCTGAAATCAATGTGAATTCTAAAAACAATTTGAAATCACAAATCAAAAGCATCAAATCATCCGACTTTTCAACATCTTGCACCATTATTCCTCGCTGTGAATTAAAGACTAGGCTTTTGACATCAAAGACAGCTGCTTCTTTAATAAAAATGGAACTCGGAAATGTTCATATCTTGTGATCAATCACCCAAATATACTCCACTTTGATTTTATGTATAAGCACTCTTACATGTAAGCTGATATTAAAAATATGCTGGAGTTCCTTATTTGCAATATCTATCTAGTCTTTAGTGATCATGTCTTCGAACAGTCTGTTAGGATTCTCATGGGCATGAATCGTGCTCCTTTATTAGCTTATGAAGCAGAATTTATTCAAAAGCTTCTGTATGAGAAAATATCTCTTGCTATGGCCTTCAACTTGACATTTAGATACAATGCCCACATTCATTTATATGTCAATTAGGTATCTCAGTGAACTTGAAATAAAAGACACCACAGAAGATTCCATATCTGCTTCATATCTGGATATGTTATTGAACATATATGTTAACGGTAAATGAACAACTAAACTTTATGACAAAAGGAATGACTGAAGCTTCTCCATCGTCAATTTCCAATATTTATGTAGCAATATTCCATTATTCCTTTCATTCTATGGTCGTTATAATGATTTAATTTGCAAATACAACCTGTCATTAGGTCGAATGCTGTCTGACGTGTTTCATACTTATTGTTCGGACGTCCTTTCCATACCTGGTTTTGACTACAGATTATTCTGTTTACTTGATGGAGATGTAGGGCTTACTGCAGGTGTGACAGGTCAACAGGGGATGCTTACTCCGATCACCCTAGACACTTGATCCCACATCTGGTGCCTCCAGGGGTCCGTGTTTGCCCTAGTCCTAATTTTGCATTCTTTATAGGATGAAAGATGCGAAGATAACGAACAGTGATCAATCTCATAACTCCTATAAGGAATACACAACAGAGAGTTGGGCAAACATTGACCCCTGGATACACTAGATTTATAAGATCGATCATTGCTCGTTATAATAACTTTTGCATATTTGAATATACCCGAAGAATGTCGGTAGGAATCTATATAGCTTAATTCTTAAAAACAATATGCTTGCATGATTGCTTTAGACATAATCTAGATGTAGTACATGTAATTGAAAATCTTGGTGAAAAAAAAAACAACCCAACCTATTACGGAATCTGTGGCTCAGGAAATGAATACTTTGAAATCCACATCGATTGGTTATACAAAGTAAGATGTAAATATACCGAATAAATTGATATTGATTAGACAAAACAAAATTAGCAACCAAAGAGAATAATGAAAATATCACCTTATAGTATCATTGTTGTGGGGAAAGACACCCCCCCCCCCCCCCCCCCTTGGGACCTCTACTCATCGTCTGTCTATTGACACTGTGATATTGAATGTTGGAAGCATGATTTACTGCATTGAAGAGAAATATGCAGGGCAATGAAAATATCATAAAGAACCGGGAAAAAAGAAATTCATGCCTACCTTGTATAGAGGTAAAAAGACTGAAGGAAAATGTGGCACTTAGCTGTAATGAAACCGGATTGAGAAAATAGGTACTGAATCTGGTCATCATATCAACATTTGCTAACAGAATGAACAGGTTAACAATACGAAACGATATTGTAATTCAATGCCTTTTTATACTTAATTCGATGAACAATAAATAGTGCAATGAGGAACTTGAACCAAACATGAACTCTTTTATTGGCCCCCCTTTGTTTCTGTCCACGTTTATTAGTAGAGGCTGCTTGATTTAGTATTAGATGTTTGATCAATTGTTCATTTATTCCTAATACTGAGATGAAATTAGCTGTTATTTTGTGGAATCCAGACCGTATGAAAGTCGAGATAAAAATTCTGTGAAGATGCTGTATATTCTGTCAATTCTTCTCAATATCGGTGAGTTAACCTTTACAAACTTCTTCTCAATATTGGTGAGTTAATCGTTACAAACTTCTTCTCAGTATTGGTGAGTTAACCTTTACAAACTTCTTCTCAATATTGGTGAGTTAACCTTTACGAACTTCTTCTCAGTATTGGTGAGTTAACCTTTACGAACTTCTCAGTATTGGTGAGTTAACCTTTATAATTTTTTTCTAATGCGGTAGAACGTTCTTTCATTTGTTTGATACTTATGACAAAGAACTGTGTGTGATCTCCGAGTCAACATTTGGAATAGAAATATATATTTCAAAATATTAAAAAAATTACCATCGCAGGATTTACTAATGACACTGCGAATGAGAAGTTAACCAAACATGTACTAATCGAAATAATATGTATAACATTGATATCAGAATTCATTATAACGTAAAATGTGAACCAATCTGTATTCTGAAAGGCATTTCATCCGATATATGAATCCTGTATGAATTAAATAAGTTTCGCTGTAATTTCATATTTGTAGTAATATTAAACAAAATTCTGACAATGAAAAAAATCCCCACCAAACCAACTTTTGAATGAATATACTTTTATCTCACAGAAATTACTGAGGGGGATTTGACTAGTTGTTATAATTTTCAAAACAATCAATCTTATATTTATACCTATATACCACATATAATCCTACTAGACAAATGAAATATAATTGTAGCTTTGATTAGAGCGGCTGACTTATATGTGGTGGGACAAATCAGATTAGCGTCGCCTTCTTTGCAACCAACCTCTCAGAATGGCAGTTTGAGAAATTTGGCTTCAAGGAGAGTACAGCAGGGATCCGTCATATCATACGACTTCCTCGTCAACGTCACATTTGAAGAAAATTTCGACGTTCGAGACCTTACTCTTCGGATTTCCTCGGGGGATCACATTGTAACTAATGTACTGGTTATTGTTTCGATTGAAATCGTTGACCAATCAAAAAATGATAATTACTGTTACTGACTGTATAACAATTTCATACTGTTCCTACGTAGTACAAACAAGCAAGAATTTTGAGTGAGATTATCATCCACACAAGCATCACATAACTAACATTTAAGGCAGTGTTGTCAAAAATTGATCTAGGTGATTTAACTAACATATATCATTATAATTTTCCTTTGGAAACAAATAAATAATGAATTCTCTTGCGTTTTTCCCCAAATGACACTGGAATGCAATTCATTTAATGTATTTAATAATGATAACACGCATAATTAGCATTTAAACTACTATTAGTATTGGAATCAGCACTAGGGTTAAGTCAACACGGGATAAAGTTAACTGATATAACTTAATTACATTCAGCAGGGACCTGAGGAACCAAGTAATCAATATTCATTATAAGTAAGCATAAGCAAAAGCAACCAACCAATCAAAGTTCAGTATTGATAAGCGTCAGCATAATCAACCAATCTCAAAGTTCAGAATTCATAATATCAACATAATCAACCAACCAATCAAAGTACAGAATTAATAAAAATCAACATAATCAACCAATCAAAGTTCAAGATTAATAAGCATCAGTATGATAACCAAACAACCAAAGTTCAGAATTAATAATACCAGCACAATCAACCAACCAATCAAAGTACAGGATTAATAAAAATCAACATAATCAACCAATCAAAGTTCAGGACTAATAAGCATCATTATAATAACCAAACATTCAAAGCTCAGAATTAATAATATCAGCATAATCAACCAACCAACCAATCATACTTACTTACTTACTTAATTCCTTCTCTCCTCGTGGAGAATAGGGCCATGAATAAGTCCTCTCCATTTACTTCTATCCTGGGCTGACCTTGCTGCCTCTGTCCATGACCCAAAACCTAGTTCTTTCCTCTCTCTTTCTATTGTTCTTCTCCACGTTTCCTTCGGTCTTCCTCTCTTTCTTTTTCCTTCTGGTGTCCAACTAAGGGCTACATATGGGTGTGTTCTTTTATCCATCCGTAGCACATGTCCAATCCACTGCCATCTGCGTGTTTTTATCATGCTGATCTTTGCTACTCCTGCTATCTCTCTAACTGCTACATTTGATATTTTCATTGGCCAGTAGATCTTTAAGATTTTCCTAAGACATTTGTGCTAGAAGGTATCTACAAGTTTTTCATCCCCTTTTGTCATTTTCCAGGTCTCACTGCCATACAATAACACAGCTATTACATTTGAGCTGAAGAGCTTCATTTTTGTTTTTCTGTTGAGTTGAAATCAGACATAGAAACAACTGTCAAGGAACTACACAAACTATACAACGAATCATAGTACAGAATTAATAAGCATTAGCATCATCAATCAATCAAAGTACAGAATTAGTAAACATCAGCATAATCAACCAATCAAAGTACAGAATTAATAAACATCAGCATAATCAACCAATCAAAGTTCAGGATCAATAAGCATCAGTATGATAAACCAAGCAATCAAAGTTCAGGATTAATGGTGTTCGTCGTACATATGCTTAGTACATGTTGGATTGAAGTATTATCTATCATCTTTACATAGCTGAAGAACGACTCTCATGTATATCTGTCTTTGCCAAATAAACCTAAGGTAAGAATGCTAGCTGTTGACGGTGTTATTGTGAGCGCCATAAAATAGATAAAATCAATTTGCATAAAATACGAATGGTTTTCACGGTTATTTGAATAAAGTTTAGTGATCATATTCTTTTCAAAGAATATCTTTAGTTCAGTGAAGTCTGGGATTTCCTCTCGATCTATCAATGATTATGGTTTTATTTCTCGTAGATGGAACTTAGCTCGAAGGAACTGAATGATTCATTGGTCCTTGTGAACATTCAAAGAAATGGCGATAATTTTCTTACCATAACAGGGAATTACAGCATTAAAACTAAAGGTATAGTACATAGTTTTCAACATATAAGAAATAGATTTAAAGAATACATATTCATGAAAATCATTTTTTGAAATTTAAGGATGTACTCTTCACTGATTCATCGGAATTCCGCTTTTAAACTTAACAGATTTCCAGAAAGACGAAAAAGAAGAATTATATTCCAAATGATTCTCAATCCCTAAGATTTAGCTGCAAGTTTTTGTCAACAACTAACTTGGCATGCTAATATATCCAAACTTTTAGAAGAATACTTTTAAATTGTTAATTTCTTTACGGATACATGTAATTCCACCCGAACTTTGCATTTTTTGTATTGTTTTATTCCAGGCGATATTCGAGGACCTATCAGATCGATTTTACAACTGAAACCCCACAGGGATACATCACAGAAACAAGAAATAGTTACTATTTTCTCTGAAACTGTTGTTCAGGACTGTCCCGAGTACAGCTTATCTTCTCCACAGCCAAACATCTTGCACTTGAAGAACAAAACAACACTACTGATAAATGTAACTTATCCGTCAAAGATCGTGCAAGATTCCTACCTCAAACTCTACATGCCAAAAACTTGTGACGGATGTGAAGACGTCGAAGGTAATGAAAATGTTTGTCAGGAGATAATCATCCCATATGAAAGCATTTAGTCACAACATATTTTTAAATTTCAGTACATTAGATTTTTTGGATGATGTGACAATATTAGAGCGTAGTCTATGTAACGTGGAGCAAGCAAGGCTATCTCCAACCAAGCGAGGCTATCTCCAACCAAGCGAGGCCATCTCCAATCAAACAAGAACACAACTTTAAATCACAACATTTATTTATAAAAGAAAGAAAAGACCACAAAATTGATCACCCATTCTCACATCTACCATTCATCTAACATAAACTTATTACGAAAACAAATGAAAATTTACAATGAAAAAAACCCCACCTATCAATAATCTCCATACGCAGTTAGCTGCCACCTGATGTCACTGTTCATTGTCGTCATCTTCAATTTCATTAAATTCATCAATGAGTCAGAACATCCATGACAAGTCATAGCATGTTTGCAAATGTGATTAAGTTCTAGATATCACTTTGGACGAACCGCTATCGTTCACTTTGCTGCAATCCCATGGTAGCTCTTGATTGTAGTACATCAGTAGATTCCATTGTTCTTGGGACTGAATCCAAAGACTATTCGTGAATCCCCGTTGAATATACGGTTCAACAATCCATCACATTGATTCTCTCTCTCTCTCTCTTTCTCACACGCGCGCTCTCTCTCATGCTCGCTCGCTCTTTCTCACGCGCTCACTCTCTCTTACGCGTGCGCTCAATCTCTCTTTCTCAAACAAAAACATTTTGTCTCTCGCACACACACACACACAGATACACTCTCATACACACACTCTCTCTCATACACTCTCTCTCTTTCACAAGCAGTCTCTCTTTCGCGCACACACTTTCTCTCCCATACACACGCGCACACTCTCTCAATCGCACATACTCTCATATGCTAACATTCCCTCACATGCGCACACTCTTCCACAAACGTACATACTCAATCTCTCTCACGCATACACACACACTCTCTCACGCACGCACACACACTCTCTCAAGAACGAACATACACTCTCACACACCCACACACTCTCTCACGCACTCATACACACTCTCTCATGGTGAAAAGACTGATGGGGGAAAACGGTGTGTTTGATTTAGTAACAGGGACATAAAAAGGTGTGTTCGAGTACAACACATTTTATAAAAGTAATCGGCATCAGTGATTGTTACAGTGTACACTAAATCATTTCCTTGGATTTTGTTCTCAGCAGCATAATTCTGTTTAACTATTTATCAAAACATTACTTGCAAACCTTGATTCATGCAGCACAAATGTCCGCCATCAGTCTTGATTTAGTTAAACCGTCTGATCTTCATGGGAAGGTGTACTATCACAGCGATACTAGAACAACAGAAAATGATGCAGCCATATTTTCATTTGATGGCGATAAAAAAGACAGCAGTCCAGGCTGGATTGGTTTTATGGCTGTGTCCGAATTGCTAGATTACAGAAGTAAGTTTAAACATTTCTATCCCCAGCTTCACAAATAAGTCTTTTTTGGATGGAAGTTATCAACCTGCCATTCCGGCATGGTGATGTAATTACGTGATAGTATGAGTACATGATGATGTGAGTATATGCTGGTGTGAGTATATGATGATGTGTACATGATGATGTGAGTATATGATGGTGTGAGTATATGATGATGTGAGTACATGATGATGTGAGTATATGATGATGTGAGTACATGATGATGTGAGTAAATGATGATGTGAGTACATGATGTGAGTACATGATGATGTGAGTATATGATGATGTGAGTATATGATGATGTGTATATGATGATGCGAGTACATGATGTGAGTACATGATGTGAGTACATGATGATGTGAGTATATGATGAGTGAGTATATGATGATGTGTACATGATGATGTGTACATGATGATGTGAGTACATGATGATGTGAGTACATGATGATGTGTACATGATGATGTGAGTATATGATGATGTGAGTATATGATGGTGTGTACATGATGATGTGAGTATATGATGATGTGTACATGATGATGTGAGTATATGATGATGTGAGTATATGATGGTGTGTACATGATGATGTGAGTATATGATGATGTGTACATGATGATGTGAGTATATGATGATGTGAGTATATGATGGTGTGTATATGATGATGTGAGTATATGATGGTGTGTACATGATGATGTGAGTATATGATGATGTGAGTACATGATGATGTGTACATAATGATGTGAGTATATGATGGTGTGTACATGATGATGTGAGTATATGATGATGTGAGTACATGATGATGTGTACATGATGATGTGAGTACATGATGATGTGTACATGATGATGTGAGTACATGATGATGTGAGTACATGATGATGTGAGTACATGATGATGTGAGTACATGATGTGAGTACATGATGGTGTGAGTATATGATGATGTGAGTACATGATGATGTGTACATGATGATGTGAGTACATGATGATGTGTACATGATGATGTGAGTATATGATAGTGTGTACATGATGATGTGAGTACATGATGATGTGAGTACATGATGATGTGAGTATATGATGATGTGTAAATGATGATGTGAGTATATGATGATGTGTACATGATGGTGTGAGTATATGATGATGTGAGTACATGATGGTGTGAGTATATGATGATGTGAGTACATGATGTGAGTACATGATGATGAGTACATGATGATGTGTACATGATGATGTGTACATGATGATGTGAGTACATGATGATGTGAGTACATGATGATGTGAGTACATGATGATGTGTACATGATGATGTGAGTACATGATGATGTGTACATGATGATGTGAGTACATGATGGTGTGAGTACATGATGATGAGTACATGATGATGTGTACATGATGATGTGAGTATATGATGATGTGAGTACATGATGATGTGTACATGATGATGTGTACATGATGATGTGAGTACATGATGATGTGAGTACATGATGATGTGAGTATATGATGATGTGTACATGATGGTGTGAGTATATGATGATGTGAGTACATGATGATGTGTACATGATGATGTGTACATGATGATGTGAGTACATGATGATGTGAGTATATGATGATGTGTACATGATGATGTGAGTACATGATGATGTGAGTATATGATGATGTGAGTACATGATGATGTGAGTACATGATGATGTAATTACGTGATAGTATGAGTACATGATGATGTGAGTACATGATGGTGTGAGTATATGATGATGTGTACATGATGATGTGAGTACATGATGATGTGAGTACATGATGATGTGAGTATATGATGATGTGTACATGAATGGTGTGAGTATATGATGATGTGAGTACATGATGATGTGAGTATATGATAGTGTGTACATAATGATGTGAGTATATGATGGTGTGAGTATATGATGATGTGTACATGATGATGTGAGTACATGATGATGTGTACATGATGATGTGAGTACATGATGATGTGTACATGCTGATGTGAGTATATGATGATGTGTACATGATGGTGTGAGTATATGATGATGTGAGTACATGATGATGTGAGTATATGATAGTGAGTACATAATGATGTGAGTATATGATGATGTGTACATGATGATGTGAATATATGATGATGTGAGTACATGATGATGTGAGTATATGATGATGTGAGTACATGATGATGTGTATATGATGGTGTGAATACATGATGATGTGAGTACATGATGGTGTGAGTATATAATGGTGTGAGTATATGATGATGTGAGTACATGATGATGTGAGTACATGATGTGAGTACATGATGATGGGTATATGATGATGTGAGTACATGATGATGTGAGTACATGATGATGTGAGTATATGATGATGTGTACATGATGGTGTGAGTATATGATAGTGTGTACATGATGATGTGAGTATATGATGATGTGTACATGATGATGTGAGTACATGATGATGGGTATATGATGATGTGAGTACATGATGATGTGAGTACATGATGATGTGAGTATATGATGTGTGAGTATCTGATGGTGTGTACATGATGATGTGAGTATATGATGATGTGTACATGATGATGTGAGTATATGATGATGTGAGTACATGATGATGTGAGTACATGATGATGTATACATGATGATGTGAGTATATGATGATGTGTACATGATGATGTGAGTACATGATGGTGTGAGTATATGATGATGTGAGTACATGATGATGTGAGTACACGGTGATGTGAGTACATGATGACATGAGTACGTGATGAATTCTTAAAGATTTACTTTTCTAATAATTACCGGTACTTACCATGAGAGATAAGAATACCTACATGTATCCCTATAATTCTATTTTCAAACTGAAAGAATTCCAACATGGGAATATGATCGAAGAGGCTGTTGGATATAAATTCAAAGATGAGTTCATTTGGATTGGAACAACTAACATAACAGTGGCAGATGACAGAAACTTAAACGTTCCTGATATAGAGATGTCGATATCGGAGTTCTCCAATTACGAAAAATTCGGAGAGTAAGTGCTTGAATATCACCCCATTATATTCCCCAAACATTGTTTTTACTGTTTCCTCTCATTATCAAGGTCTTCCGTTTTAAACGGAAAACCTTTTGTTTTTGTACCGTTTCTTCTTATTTTCCCCAATTCTTGTTCGGACGGTTTCTCAGAGACGAGTTATTCAATACACATGAAATCTTCACAGATGATAGTGTGGTGAACGTATTTGTCCTCGAAACGTGAACAAAATTCACTCAAAAATATTTTGTCAGGGAACGTTCTAGAGAAACGAAACGCAGCAAACTTTTATGGATGATATACCTCAAGTAGAAGATGTGTACTACAGTATTAAGCCACACGCCACTTCCGGTCATCACCAAAAGTGATCAAAGAAATGTTAAATTTCAACCTCATCGTTCTGGAATAAAACTTGTATTTCATAATTAACTATCTTTTGGAGTTTCAAAACACGTTAGACTTTTTACGGAAGGTCTATAATTTTCACGTACATTATTGACACCATTTACCTTCAAAGCTTGTTGAATGTACCTTTTAGAATTCACTTTCGGCTGACAGGTCTGCATCACTCTCTGTTTTCGTTTGTATAACCCCTTTCGTCTAAAACGCTTTCAGATAAAAGCGCTTTCAGATAAAGACATACAATTTTCAACGAATATAATCAGTAAAGAGGCACTGTGATTTCAGTGGTAAACACATCTTTAAATTGCTTCCGGTTGTCACCGGAAGTGAATAATGAAATAAGTGGTTCTATTTCGCATATGTTTTAACGTTTCACAATGTGTACAATATACCAAAGTAAGTTTAAAATTGGCTAACGTACGGGTATCTTTGTACACACACACTTGGGTGGGAGATGGCGACTTAGAATTTTGTAAACTTCCCCTGCTACATTGTACATCTCAGAAGCTATTTGAGATTGAATAATGAAACTTGTGTGAATGGTAGACTATTAATCTCGGCTGAGATTCGGCTTGGCTGAATATTTGGACTGACGCCTTCACCGAATATCAGAGCAGTCCTTCATAATTCATGTCTGGAAATTTACTTTCAGCTTTGGTCGATTCTAGCAATTAATGTGCACTTAGACGACACTTGCAGCTTAATTTCTGATATTTGGCTATCATTTTTGTCAGTCAGTTTCGGTTGTCACAAAATGTGATGGAAAATACTTCCTGTTCAGACCATTTCTTATGGATGTACCGCTTCTTTTTTCTTTCTATTTGATACACTAAGTAATAAAAATGCACTTCCGGTCGGCAGGTCCGCACTACTTTCTGTGTCTTTTTGTCCATCCCTTTCTGTCTAGAACGCTTTCAGATAGAGACGTGAAGCTTTCAGAGGTTATAGTCAATCAAGGGACTCTGTAACTTTAGGGAAAACACATCTTAAAATTATTTTTCATTGAAATATTTTGAATTCTATCTTGAAGTTATATAAGACTTGAAACATATCGGTTTGGTCATGCAAACGCGCATGTATGTGCGCTGGATTTTGATTGGGTGATACTTATGCTTCTATTACAGATTGGTTTTCATGGTCTGAAAGTTGTGATAAAGACATTATTGAAATTCTTCACTTAGTGGGGTTGTTGAAACCACTGCCATCGTGCATGCACGTGTGCTTAATTTTGATCTGATTATAATTAAAACTTCTATAAATTTCTTGTTTTGAAAATTATACTATATATAGTTACTGAGAAGTTTGACGGATTGGAATGGTGAAAATTAATGACCAGTAAGTACATGCACATTGGATTGAGTTTGATTGGATAATGTTTTAACTTGTATAGCTCTCCAATAAATGAAGGGAATAAGGTGAAATGCTCACTGTGTATAATCTATTGAAGGATTCAATGAAACAAATGGTACCACCTTTTAAATAGGGAGACGTTTGGGGAACATCTGTAATGGTCTCTATTACAACTAGTACTACATGTAGTTATCTATATAATCATTAATATCTAAGATTTATCAAACAATACTTGTAATTTACCTGACGAGACAAATTCCATGTTTTGTGTTTGTATTTTGAATTTATCAATTTTAGAATACGTACAGGTAAATAAGACATCTAATGGCGATATATTACAGGGTAACCAGAAAATTACGGATGACTTTGGACCACAGTATGAATTCTACTGGCAGTGCCTATGATATCATGGTTATCCTTTATTTTTCCCCCGAGTTAGAGTACGTAAAATACACACAGTATCTTCAAAACGTGGTCAGGAAGCCAGAGACATCAATCAACATAAAGGGGAGGAAAGTAATATTTAACGTAAGTAGATAATGAATGATGGTTAGTACAGAGACAAATATTCTGGATATGAGTGATTCCACATCCGTATGGTGATTATAGTTCCACTGTTTACCTTTATTTCCTATCTACCTCACACTCACATACGTCAGTATATCAGAAATGATAATTCTCTTTCATATCCATAGATTCCGAGAATGTCATTCGTACACTCTAGTAGAATCTACTTCAATGTCTCGTGTAATGTGAACACATCGGCATTAGAGGAGGAGAGGCGTTTTAGAATTGTTTATGAAATGGTGTACAGAGGCTGGAATGACACAAAGGATAGAAGCACACCTTTACAAGCTCTGACATTTGTGGAAGGCGAGCCAAAGAAAGGTATTCTGAAAAAAAAACCAACCCAATATTTCTAATCTTTTTCACCTTTTTATTTTAATGAAAATCTCTATTCTATACCAAACTCTTTCATACATATTTTGTTTTTATTTTGACAATGAAAAGAGGAAAAGTTAATATGTCCTTGTCCATGGAACGCCACACAGAAATGCGTTTGTTGCAAACCAGGACAATGTCTTTGTTACCAAACTAAGGACCCAGAAATATGTGGACCTTGTCAAAAACCCTGTGCCTGTGCTACTGAAATCATTGGTACGTGTGGACTACAATACATGTATGTAGAAAATGGCCCTGACCTATTACTAGTATTTTCCAGTTCAAAGATATGATCACTTGTGCCAAATTTCAAGTCTGAAATAGAGATTATATACTTTTCTTACCTATAAAGCATTTCTTCATTGGAGTTCAATCCCGTGGGGATCCGGGTTATAATAGGTCCTCTGTACCCCCTTGCTTGTCGTAAGAGGCGATTAAATGGGGCGGTCCTTCGGATGAGACCGCCAAAACCGAGGCCCCGTGCCACAGCAGATGTGACACGATAAAGATCCCTCCCCGCTCAAAGGCCATAAGCGCCGAACATAGGCCTAAATTTTGCAGCCCTTCACCGGCAATGTTGACGTCATATGAGTGAAAAATTCTCGAGCGGGACTTTAAACAATATACAATCAATCAAAGGAGTTCATTCATGGAAGAATAGGACATGTGACATTCTTAATTGTCGAGGAAAAATGCCACATTTTCACATAAATTGCACAGAATTTAAATATGAGCACATCTCTTGATCCATATGATAAAAAAACAAAACAAAAAAAAAACAAACAAAAAAAAAACAAAACATGGAGGGATATTCAATAATAGTTCTTTTGATAAACACTTTCGTCTTACACAGAAGGTTATGTTGAATGCAAAATGTGCAGAGAAAAAAAGAAAAGAAAAAGAAAACCGTCTTGATAATTGACTCCGTGGATGGAATTTAATGAAAAGGCTTTTTCATGAATTTTCTAATGTATAAACAATTATAGAAAGTGCACAAGAGTCTTTTATCTCATACATGTGGTGTATATTGAAAGTGGGATAACGCATTAGCTTTATCACACGCCCGTTTGATAAAGCACTTCCGGTCCGAACTACTTTTGACACTGTCTCCGCTTGGATGACATATTTTCTGTGTTTATGCATATCGACGCATGAAATAAAGCGTATAACTTTTTATAATTATTCATACAGAATTTCTTTATAGCAAAATTAGAATGATGTTGCCCCCACTGACATATAATGGAAGTTACCGGCCATAAAAATGCCAACTCGATCAATAACTACTAAAATATCAACCGTCTACTGGACAAGCGTAATCGAAAGTGCCTCGACATGCTGCGGTACCAAGTATCCACGAGCACAGTCTCTTTTTTCTGGAGCCATATTGAATGTAATAAATCTCAACCGCTTTACTTACTAGGCCTAAAGTGCCTTAGGATTTCCTCTCGCCCTCAGATCCACAGAAACCACGTGAATAAAATGCAAATGCACAAACACTTCTACTTTTCTTTGTAAACTGTTGAACATTCTAATAACGTTGCATTAAAATATTACTTTCATTGATCGTTGATACACATGTTTATTTCAAAAAGACGACATCAAAGTTTTATCAGAAGGTCAGGCTTACGTCAAAAAATAAATGTTCGGTCAATAGTTGTTACTTTGTTGGAATGGCAAAACCATTATTAATTATAAACTATAATTCCTTCTAAAACAATTTTCATCTATGGCTTCTTTTATAAAAATGCCCTTTTGTACTGTATTTGAATGAATTATAAGCGCACTATTTTTTCCGGCGTAAGGAAGACTGATAAGCATGACGTCTGAGCCACGGATTCAAAACAAATTCGATCAGCTGTTTCTACCATACTGGGATCATCTCAAAATTAAGCGAAAAGAAGACGTATGAGATAAATAGAACATCTATAATTGCGTATTTTGATATTTTGGTTTATCCAACTCGTTAAGCCTCGCGAATTAAATAAACCATATCAACTCATTGGATAACCAAATATCAAAATACGCAATATAGATATCCTCTATATATTTTTCATTATGATGGATATCTAAGTATTTCTTATAACCCAGGTGAGAATTCTTCATTCCTATAATTTTCATACTCATTTTCCCATGATACAGGGTACAGGAACTCCTCCAGGCTGTCGTACAGTGGTGTGACTATTACCTGTGGTGATCTGGAACCGGAAGGGAGGTATATTATAGATATATTTCCATAAAAACCTCAAAAATGAAGGTCATTAATATGGGAAGTTCAATAAACGTATGAAGACATTTTAAGAGTATTAAAGTTTGAGCAAAATCGCATCCGTTATTATTTGCCCAGCTAATTCTTTTGTGTACTGTTTTCAAATGTAGACATTTTTAATTATTCAGATTGTTAATGCTACAACAGCTTTACTATTGTGCTGTAGAATTTTGTTTTGTTTTCATTCTTTTTATTTTTCAAAATTTTCACAGATAACAAACAATCTGTCGAACTTTGTCATCTTACTTGGTAAAACTACACGGGCATGAAGTGCAATTCCGTAACTCGTCCTACAATTTACACGGGCATGAAGTGCAATTCGTAACTCGTCCTACAATTTATACGAGCATGAAGTGTAATTCGGAACTCGTCCTACAATTTACACGGACATGAAGTGCAATTCGGAACTCGTCCTATAATTTACACGGGCATGAAGTGCAATTCGGAACTCGTCCTACAATTTACACGGGCATGAAGTGCAATTCGGAACTCGTCCTATAATTTACACGGGCATGAAGTGCAATTCGGAACTCGTCCTACAATTTACACGGGCATGAAGTGCAATTCGGAACTCGTCCTACAATTTATACGAGCATGAAGTGCAATTCGGAACTCGTCCTACAATTTACACGGACATGAAGTGCAATTCGTAACTCGTCCTATAATTTACACGGGCATGAAGTGCAATTCGGAACTCGTCCTACAATTTACACGGGCATGAAGTGCAATTCGGAACTCGTCCTACAATTTACACGGGCATGAAGTGCAATTCGGAACTCGTCCTACAATTTACACGGGCATGAAGTGCAATTCGGAACTCGTCCTACAATTTACACGAATTATGGTCATACGCGACGTTTCGGACATTTTTTTTAAAATGACAATTTTCATCTCCTCGATATAAAGAGTTCTTATATGATTTCCGAGAATAGATTTAAATTTTATAGCGTAGTAATAATACCATACTTCTTAAGTCAGTCTGTTTAGTTCAGTGGTTAGGTTAACTACATGTATCTTGTAATGCAAAGGTAACAAGATAAGATGCAAGTGAATTGTCCCAAATATCTATCTATCTATCTATCTATCTATCTATCTATCTATCTATCTATCTATCTATCTATCTATCTATCTATCTATCTATCTATCTATCTGAACAACATTCCTTGTGTAATGAGTATACTAACTTGCAGATATAAAATCAAAATCAAAATCCTATTTTATTCAAATTTCCCACGGGTGACAGGACCGTAAACTTTTAGTTGTAAAATTATGCAAGCAGCGTTCAAAATGTCCCCAGGTAATTTATTTACTTTACAAGTTCGATTTTTATTCAATTTTTAAAAAAAATGATAAAAGTCATTTACTTTATGATGATATATTGTCGGTACTGCAAAATTTTCGCGCAAAACAGGCTGTTGAATTGTATGTTTTGGGTGAAACTAGGAGAAAGACATGGTTTGTTCGACTATACCTCTTTCTTCAGTTTTCACACAAGATTTAATTTTCTAATGGAACAGTATGTTAGTGCATGTACAGACTTTTGTCTATATGACTCATTTTAACATGTACAATATGTATGTAATTTTTAAAAAATCCATGAGTGAAATATTCTTGAGAGTCCCTCTCCGAGTAAAACAATATTCGAAAAATAGATAACTTTGGCATGGAACAATAGCACGAAGTGTCGTAGCAAGAAGTTGTCTGACAGACATAACCTCATTAATTAAGCTGCACTTCAACATCATTGTTTACTAGATATATAACATTATCTTTGTGCAGTGGAAGTTAATTGACTTGTAGGTATTCAAGACACAGAGTTATAAGCTGTCGCAAGGCGATACAAGGACAGAAAACCCAAGGTATCTATATGTGTAACTGTTAAATCCTTTAAAAGCAGACAGGAAATACCTTCAGGACAAATAACGAAATGATGAAAAATTGAATTGGGAATTTCCCCCAATGATTATGGCCACACATACGCATTCAATTTCTATTCACGATTTCAGAATATCTACCTGCCTTGGTATCCAAAGTGCTCGGTCTGGATGTGAAAACGAGGAATCTTTATGGTATAACTAACAATGGTAAAGGGTATGTCCTGAGTGAAGATGAGGGACTGTCCTGGGTGTCTATTCCACATAACAATTTTATAGAGATCCAGGCAAGCACCACATACCTCCCAGCGCACTTCATGTAGATCGAGATGAGGAACATGTATTTGACCTTTATGAACTAGAAGACTACCGGATAGTAAATTGTACTCTCAAATAATCAATATACACAAAACTTGTCCAATTCAACATGTGTTGTGTTTTTTTTTTTTTATTAATATTCATATAAATGTAATGCTTGTAATAAAAAAGGGAAAGATCATGAACAGTGATCAATCTAAAAAACATCCAATAAAGGATACACTTCAAAAACAGGACAAACATGAATCCCTACTAGAGGTCCATGCCTTCATTCTCTACACTCAGCACACAGAATATTCAAACACTAGAGGTCCATGCCTTCATTCTCTACACTCATCACAAAGAATATTCAATGAATCTCTACAAACACTAGAGGTTCATGCCTTCATTCTCTACACTCAGCACACAGAATATTCAAACACTAGAGGTCCATGCCTTCATTCTCTACACTCAGCACATAGAATATTCAAACACTAGAGGTCCATGCCTTCATTCTCTACACTCATCACAAAGAATATTCAATGAATCTCTACAAACACTAGATGTTCATGCCTTCATTCTCTACACTCAGCACACAGAATATTCAAACACTAGAGGTCCATGCCTTCATTCTCTACACTCAGCACAAAGAATATTCAATGAATCTCTACAAACACTAGAGGTTCATGCCTTCATTCTCTACACTCAGCACAAAGAATATTCAAACACTAGAGGTCCATGCCTTCATTATCTACACTCAGCACATAGAATATTCAAACACTAGAGGTCCATGCCTTCATTCTCTACACTCAGCACACAGAATATTCAAACACTAGAGGTCCATGCCTTCATTCTCTACACTCAGCACATAGAATATTCAAACACTAGAGGTCCATGCCTTCATTCTCTACACTCAGCACACAGAATATTCAATGAATCTCTACAAACACTAGATGTTCATGCCTTCATTCTCTACACTCAGCACATAGAATATTCAAACACTAGAGGTCCATGCCTTCATTCTCTACACTCAGCACATAGAATATTCAAACACTAGAGGTCCATGCCTTCATTCTCTACACTCAGCACACAGAATATTCAAACACTAGAGGTCCATGCCTTCATTCTCTACACTCAGCACATAGAATATTCAAACACTAGAGGTCCATGCCTTCATTCTCTACACTCAGCACATAGAATATTCAAACACCAGAGGTCCATGCCTTCATTCTCTACACTCAGCACATAGAATATTCAAACACTAGAGGTCCATGCCTTCATACTCTACACTCAGCACACAGAATATTCAATGAATCTCTACAAACACTAGATGTTCATGCCTTCATTATCTACACTCAGCACATAGAATATTCAAACACTAGAGGTCCATGCCTTCATTCTCTACACTCAGCACACAGAATATTCAATGAATCTCTACAAACACTAGATGTTCATGCCTTCATTATCTACACTCAGCACATAGAATATTCAAACACTAGAGGTCCATGCCTTCATTATCTACACTCAGCACATAGAATATTCAAACACTAGAGGTTCATGCCATCATTCTCTACACTCAGTACACAGAATATACAAACACTAGAGGTTCATGCCATCATTCTCTACACTCAGCACACAGAATATACAAACACTAGAGGTTCATGCCATCATTCTCTACACTCAGCACACAGAATATTCAAACACTAGATGTCCATGTCTTCATTCTCTACACTCAGCACATAGAATATTCAAACACTAGAGGTCCATGCCTTCATTCTCTACACTCAGCACACAGAATATACACACACTAGAGGTTCATGCCATCATTCTCTACACTCAGCACAAAGAATATTCAAATGCTTTAAATATGGTAATGTATGTTTGGAACTTGTTTCCTCTGTGGAAGTAAATAGAGAAATGGTAGACACAATAAAAATTCAATGATTTCAAAATCTCTACAGCTTTAATCATGGAGTATTATTTTTTCTGAAGAATACAACTGTCTACACTTAATTAGACTTGGGATTGACCTATGTGCATTTTTATCTCTAACAGAGCCTATCACAACCAACACAATATTCACATATGTCATATTTGGATCTATGTTAATGTTGATAACTGTTAAGCCAATACAGCTACGATTAGCATACTTAACAAACTCTATATCATACACCCTATAC
The DNA here is from genome assembly GCF_947568905.1 of Ostrea edulis. Lineage (NCBI taxonomy): Eukaryota > Metazoa > Mollusca > Bivalvia > Ostreida > Ostreidae > Ostrea > Ostrea edulis. The sequence continues at coordinate 54,845,798 of NC_079170.1, read as the reverse complement.
ATATAAAACAGAAAAAAAATAAAAATTTACTTCAACTGTAACTGACTCTACCATACATTTTAAAAGCACTTATAAAACAAATACGCATTGCAGACTGTAACACACTTCAGCATACCTAACGATTTGTTTTGAAATAGTCCACGAAAATCAACATTCATAAACAAACTGTTCAATCTATAAATGCAAAAACCAAACTTCATGAAACACTAATAAATAAGACAGTCCATTCTTTTCTGAACACATCAGTCGATAATGCGTTTTCGTAGTTTTGACACTGAAAATTTTATGAATAAACCTAAAGTATACTAGTATATAACTATCTAAACGTATTCAAAGAACAAACTGTTTTTTGTGAAACATTGATGCCCTCGTAAAACTGTCCTACTACAAGGAATGACACACGTGACATATGAAGCCCTTCAAAAGTTAGGACCAAAGTTTTTACGGACTTAGAGACAGAAAAGCAAAAACTATATGTCCCTAAAACTCCGATTATGGGAGCATAAATTACACAAATAGGACATCTATGATATACTTTACACATATATATCAATATAAAATATACAAATAGGGCATACATGATATACTTTACACCTATATATCAATATAAAATATACAAATAGGGCATACATGATATACTTTACACCTATATATCAATATATAATACACAAATAGGGCATCTATAATATACTTTACACTTACATGTATATATTAATATAAAACACTTTCCAATCTTTGTTTAAAATCTCCAAATGGTTGACACAGTATCTGCCACGCTTCAGATTAATAAATCAAGTCTCTAAACGTGTTGTCGTCCCCCGTTTCCTCTCTCTCGGTCTTCAATATATTTCTGATGTCTGGAAGGCTGTTCAAAATTAATTTCATCATCAAATTTCATTCAGATCAATCATTCATTTCAAATGGAAGTATGACGATTTTACTAATTATGAATACACTTAATGTGCATAGAATATACATAAAACATTCTAAATTTTGTAGGTACATCCACTAAAGTCACTATTTCATAAAATAACAGATATACGCTAGAATACAAGTATGCAGGATATCAAACGATGGTAAGATTTTACATCACATGAAAAATTTAAAAAATATTGATCTTCAAGAGGTAATGATCAAAGAACCTTGTAATTTTATTTCACACTTACACAGCATATCGTTTTAGCCTTTCTCTTTCCTCTGCGTTTAAGGTTTCATCACTGATTTTACCCTCTGTGACATCCTTCGCTAAACGTGTCATCAGGAAGTCGGAAGTTTTCTTTAGCCTTTGACCTAGAGGATTCATATCCCTCTGGGCAGACGGCGGTCGTCTGCGTGGTGGCATTTGGTATTTTTTGTTAGACATGTCCAGTGGGTTATAACAAATATTATCATGCATCGAAAGAAACAGGGGTATATAACACATGTAATCCAAAAATGAAATCTGAAAAATAAAAAGTTGATAATAAATTCATGCACTGTTCGGGTATTGGTTCCAATACAATAACTTTTCTAAGTTTTGACGACACACAAAGGATAATTCTGGAAGTAATTACTTATCATCATCATTGAAGAATGTGCGTAGTCAACTTTCAATTCCTCTTTCATTTCAAAATAAATCGTGCCCTTCAATTTTGCTTGTGTCTGAGTCAATACATATGTAATTTTCGTTATAGTGATTTTATTCATTATCAAACAACATGGTAGAACAGTTCGGTAATCTCCCTCAGGTTCCTTTTTCCAGTTAGATGAAATAGCATATCTTGAAGTCTAATTAATTATATAATTGCTAATTGACTATTTCAGTATCATTGTACTAAATCAGGATTTTGCAGATCATATTTTTTTTTCATGAAAACAGAAGTTGTCGACAATAGGCAGGCTGTGGAAAGTAATACTATTTTTTCCCTACCTCACCATATCTTGAGGGTTCTAACTTTTTCATGACGAATTCTTGTTGCTTCCAGTTGAGTCCACCGGCGATGAGTTCTATTTTTAGGGAATCCGAAGTAACATAATTGGTGTCTCGATAAGATGGAATGTTGTGGTAAAACATGGATTTATACAATTCCAACTTCCTTTCAACATCAGCCAGATTACACATGTCTAACAAGTGCTTGCTTAATTCACTGCAATTAACAAAACAAAAAGGAATAAAACATTCAGAACTGCAAAACACACACATATACATGCACACAGATATATATATATATATATATATATATATATATATATATATATATATATGGAATTAGGAGACAACGCAATTATTTCGTCACTTCCTTCTTCCTTGGAGTATTATTTTCAACAAAAATGTATCCATGATGTTAGTGGAATGTTTTGTATGAAATGTCTTCAGATTTATTTTCGACAACAGCAATTCAAATTTACTTTTAATTTTAAAAGTGCAACCAAAATATTCGTATGTGTTGTATGGAATTGAATTTCGAGTTTTTGATTATGATTTCACATACTAAGATCGCCATACACAATATTCCCCAACAATTCATATCATTTGTCTTTTGTCCAAGAAAAAATGGGTTTGGTGGTGTTTAGTACAATAAACAATTTTTTTGAAACGTTAAAAAATAGCACTTGTCTCTCCTTTAAGAAGTATACTTGTTTCTTTCAAAGTGTCATATAGATGAAGTAACGTATTTATGAATGGAATGATGACAAAAATGAAAATGGGATTATCTTACTCCATATTTGTAACTCTTTCACACAATGCAGTGATAACGGCAAACATCTTAAACGTAACCTGCGACGCTTCATCGATGTGCAGAACCTATAATAAAAAATAAACAGAAAATTTCATCAATGTGCAGAACTTACGATATAAAAAATAAACAGAAAACTTTCAAAACTTTATTAAATACTGTTTGGCAGAGAACATGAATTTGAATACAGTAAACATGATGAAATCGTACCTTGAAGACATAATCTAGTTGTTTTTCTGTCATTTGTTGCAACATTTCAATGCCATCTAGGGCAATTTTTGCATCCTGTTAGAAGATAAGAAATCGAATAAAAAACTATATGAAAAGAGATATCTGTTTCATTACCTGATCAATCTTTTCTCTTTTCTTAAGTCAGAAATGCCTTCTTTACGCTTATCTGTTTCATTAACTGATCCATCTTTTCTCTTTTCCTAAGTCCGAAATGCCTTCTTTACGCTTTCTAAGATACATATAGACTATTCCTTTATTCCCTTTGTGTCATTTTAGAACATCCGTGACAAAAGAAAACTTTCAAATCAGAATTATATATTATGAACAAGCAAGATTCTGTTAGAACTAATGTTAAAGATCGTACTGAAGAGTTTAGAACAGTATCAAAGTCGGTATCCTCCACTACAAAGGCTTTAGCATAGCTGTCCAAGTTCACCGGATCCACAAGTCTGTAGTGGTTTAGGAAATCTATTGTGGAGTCTGAAGACGAACATAATACATATCAATCAATAGAGTGTTGTAGCAGTATACTTAAGTACAGTAAAGTGTTGTAGCATTAGAATGCGGTGATTTCGTCATGGTTGGTATTTTTACCCTTTTCGTCTATGTCCAGGGCTTTATCTTCCCTTAGTGTACAGGCTGTCAGGATCCTCTCAAAATGCTGACGAAGAGCAGATCCTCCACGTTTAAACAAGATGTTGACACGTCGTCTGCCGGAAACTAAACAAAAATATTCAGTGGAAACGTTCATAACTGGGGAAATGTTGTCATTTTCTGATTCAACATGGTTTTCCGATCCTGTACGTAACTGCTCTTACTTATTTAAAAAAACACCTTTCTTTATATATTTACTGCTGTTGTGCATAATCTATAGGATTAAACTAACAAAAAGAGAAGCTTTTTCAGCTATGATATCAAAGCTTTCTTAGGCCTTAATAGTGTGAAATGACACACCCACAGTCGGCATTTCGCAAATTCTATGGTCCTTATAATGATCTAGTTTGCCAATACAACCTATCATTGGGTCAAATGCCGTCTGACGTGTTTTATACCGTCCTGTTCTTGGCACACTAAATTTGACTACTGATTACTCCATTCACCTGATCAAGATATAGGGCTCACGGCGGGTGTGACCCGTCGACAGGGAATGCTTACTTCTACTAGGCATCTGATCCCACCTCTGGTATATCCAGGGGTTCGTGTTTGCCCATCTCTCTATTTTGTATTCCTTATAGGAGTTATGTTAATGATCTTCACCTTTCATTATGTTAAATCTCTGACATTTCTTAAAGTATTAAAACAAATTATGTTACACACTAGTTGTTAGATCCAGGTCTTCCATCTCTGCCAGCTGTTCATCCGTCATGTCTGGGTCAAATTCGTCAATTCCTTTTGTGCCAATAACATCGTCACCATCAGTCAATTTTATGTCATCTCCGAAGATTTCCTAACACACAGTAAGATACAAGGAATTGTCAGATATCTTCAATTTATTGATTGTAATTATACTGTATACACTTAATTTCATTTCAGAATACCAAAGAAAATAAATAACAAACTTTAAATTAAAATATGCTGGCACGTTTAAGAGTTTCTGAACTTTGAGACCCTCGTATACCTTAAGTTTTCTAGCTATTTCTACTTTGGAAAGATTCGGGTCGATGCCTAATTTTCGTAGAGTGTCTGCATCTAGATCATTTATATCTATTCTTTTCTTCTTTGGGCGTAATTTGCCATCAGCACCTCTCTCCAAAACAGGTGATTTTGTCCGCGCTTTCATGAAATAAATGATAGCAATATACTGTAGCACACATACATATACTGTAGCTATACATAATATCCACAACTTTCCTAAAATTACTACTTACGATTCTAATTTTGTTGCATTTTGAATTCCGTCATTTTTAATATCGACAAGATATTAAAAATAAAACCGCAGTGAATATGATAATAAAGAATGGTTATAAAAACAGTGGAGCTGCATGAACACGGAACTTCAAGAAATTGTAAAAATAATATAACACCATTTAAACCTGTATATTCCTTATCATTGTTCCTCACATAACTCTCGCACAAGCATACCTATGGCAGACTTACCGAAGAGAACACGAACTATGATTCTACTCTTATTATTATTATTATTATTTAAATTTGAATAACTTTGAATAAGTGTATGCTCTACAGAGTTTTGTTTTGACAAACCTGTATCATCTTCATAGTTCTTTTTATCATTGGCAATTTCAGAGGTATCGTCAACAAATGTACTTTCTCCCCCTATAAAATTAAACAATGTATTTTGTACTTGCTTACATCAAGGGTTATTGTAATCTTTTACCCATGTGTAATTAAAAAGAAATGAACTTTCTGAGGATGAATATTAGTATTTACTTGAATTTGAACAGATGAATATAGACAACAAGTCGATTACCAGTAAAAAGTGAAACACGTAAAGTTCATACCTATTGTTGAACCATCCGTCGTTCCTCCATCACCCTGAAACCATAAAGGTATACTAACTCTTCCTAACATTGTATTTCTATACACTACGCAATCAAGTAAATTTAAACTTTTTGATCCACAATAGATAAAAATTTGGCCATAGATCATACATACCCTTCTTCCTCTTTTGTCTGCAATTAATCAATTACTTGACATTAATTAGAGTTAAAACAAGAGTGGTTGTGAATAGCATTCCTTTACAAAACTATCTCTCTTGGCATCTAAGTCCTTTTCCCGGTCATGATCGATTCATACTATTGCTGACACTCTCATGAAATTCATTCTTTCATAAAATTAAACTTTTCTGTCCTGATAGGAGCGAACAAGCAGACCAATAAGCATATCCTATCAAAATATAACCCCTATTTGAAAACAGTTATATTCTTCCAAAATTAATGCGATATATATATATATATATATATATATATATATATATATATATATATGTGTGTGTGTGTGTGTGTGTGTGTGTATAAGGATGCAAGTATGCAATATTTACCATGAGGAAGCACTCTCCCTTGTGGAATGGATGGAAGTTTATTTAACATGGTTGTCTCTCGTAAGACTCTTCGGGGTACCTCGCTACTCTGACTTGAATCGCTACTACCTGAAACAGATTGTAGTACAATTTCTTATTTCAATGTGCAAATACAATTAGCAAAATAGTTTTAATATTTCGTCTTACTTTTCAACATAAAGAAAATTAAGTACGAAGAAGAATTTTTACCTCTTCTGCTTTTGTCGTGTTTATCCTTAGCCCACCTATGGTTGAAAACAATGGTATAGTCGTGATCATTAAAAACAATGGTATAGTCGTGATCATTAAAATCTTTATACATTTTATATACACACATATGTATATAGGAATACTATAAGACATATAGGTTGTTGTATGTTTCTAAGATTCATTCTGACCTCCAATAGTTTAGTCGGTTAAATAACTTCGTCATTTAAAAAATGACATTTTTTCAATTCACATCAATGTCCAGTTTTCACTGCGATTATCAAAACAAGCAAAGGCTACTTGGCAAGATCATTATCAACTAAGAAACATAAATATGTAGTGTGGGGATATCCAAACAATGAAAGCATACTGTAAAATATATTATGGTCGTTATAACGGTCTAGTTTGCTTTGACTCCGGATTGTTCCGTTTATCTGATCAAGATATAAGGCTCACGACAGGTGTGACCGGTCGACAGGAGATGCTTACTCCTCCTAGACATCTGATTCCATGATACCTCAGGTATGTCCAGAGGATAGCATTTGCCCAACTCTTATTTTTGTATTCAATATAGCAGTTATGAGACTGATCACTGTTCTTTATCTTCGCCTTTCCATAATATAGACAATTCCCCAGGCTTCCGTTGTTTGGATTGTATACCCCCTTACGATACGAAGAAAATACACATTTATTTCTTTTTCTTTTTTTTTTCATTTTGAAAATTCAGAGATTTTGCTCGAGCAATATAATACATCGAGAAAACACAGGTTTATTACTGATTGAATATTGGTGAATGAAAATTTTAAGGTAACGAAGGATCTTACGACTCATGACTCAGTCCTATTTCTCTGTTGTCGATCCTCTGATTGTGACCAAGATCACGTGGTGGTCCCTTTTCATATGTTACCATGCTCTTTGGCCGGTCTTTGGGTTTATCTTTGTCTAAATTGGTACTTGTTCGTCTCATCGATGATCTTCTGCTACCAATACCAAGTTTATCAACACCTTCGCGCTCCTCCTCTTCTTTCTCTCTACGTAGTTGATCCAATCGTTTTCTGAAACATTGGTGCGGTAAAAGTATGGACATCCTTTGTGATTAACGAGGACATCACAGAAGTACAAACAATATAAGTCAGTTAGATCATCATATCAATTTGTATCAACTATATCTATGGGTTTGATTTGTCTGTAATAATGCTGAATAAAAACTTACTGCTCTCTCTTCTTCATTATTTCATCATACTTGTCACCATATTTTTCCCGCCGCCTTTTCTCTCGGGCTGCTTTTCGCTTTTCCTTCTCTCTAAAGTAAGCCTCTTTCTCATCTTCCGTCATTTTTGACAAATCTACGTTATCGTCTGTTGTGGCGTCACTGAAATCGTCTAGAGTCACGTGGGAGGCAATCCTCTCTAGACCCTCGCCTTCAAGAAAAATGACCTAAATGTCAAACATTTCCTCCGATCTAAACCAAAAACTACGATTATTATTGGTGTTATGAGAGAGTTTATTACAAAATAATGATGTTGTATTGTGGGCAAACTGTTGCAATTGATTCTTCTTCCTGTGCAATTGTGGTTAAGAAAAAGAAAACCATTACAAATTGATTTTGAAGAAAATTAGGTTACACATTGACAAAATTTTGAAGTACAAACAAGTTCAAATTGTCAGAACTATTAAATTTGATATGGAATATAATCCATGTGTTCGCGTGTTATACATGGTATCAACGTTGAATGTCTTTTGCTGTTTCTGTCTTTATAAATTATATCTAAGAGATCCTTTGGTGTATTTTTCTTAATTGACATTTATTTCTAGTTGATGAACAATAAAAACTTAGAACTAATTTCAACAGTGCATATGTCCTTTCGCTTATCGTATTAGTTATCTTGACAGTTTTATGGCAATAACGGTTGGATATTAGAGATGTGAAAGGCAGCAATGGCTATGTTTAAGGTTACATTCATTATATAAAAACTCTACAATTTAAGGTATCCGATGTACAATTATTCCAAGAGTTTTCATCAATGGATAAACTAAATGGATAAACTAGATCACAAATACACTAGCAGTATATTGAAAAAATATTGTCATGATCAACCAAGAGCTTTTAATGAGGATAATTATATATATTCTTTAGTGACAGTGTTAAACTAGATAAGTATTGAACCATATTGGAAATATATTTTTATTTTTACGTCCACGTGTACCGACAATTCTTCAAAGTGGTAAAGAATTGTCTATTAATAATACACAATAAAATATACCGGGTAGGTTCCCCGACAATATAAGATGAATTATTTTTTCACTTACTGTGGAGGAATTTAACTCTTACAATTTTCCTAAAATTAGCAATATGTAAATCAATATGAGCATTAAGTCATCAAGCTAACCTGTTATACCATTCGCTATGATACATGGGTATCAATAGTTACCTGGCCATTTCGTTTTCTTGATAAGGTCATCCAATCCCGCTGTCGAAATATCGCCAATAGAACCGATTCCTCGTCTTGTTAATTTGATATCCCCATCATTTACCATGTCTTTTACGTGAGCTGGATTTTCTCTGAGTAAAATGAAATGTAGTTACAAACACAAGAATTACATTTTTTTAAATGATAATTAAATATATCAGTTTTTAAGAGAAATAGCTTAGTGTGAATATATTTTACCTTCAGAGAAACCACTTTCATATAATAGTTCAATCGATACAAATAAGTTACCCTTTATATGAATAATACCCACCCTCCTTCAATCGAACCTGTAAAATAAGTACAAACAATGATAATGACAGAAAGAACATTTGCTGTTGATGAAAATATCATCTGTAGATTTTCAGGTTGTCTATGCATATATTCCATCAGTAAACAGAGCCTACCTCTACGTGTGCGTACGGAATCGGCATCGCTGGTGGCTTCTCCAAGAATCACCTTGTCTGCGTGTCCTATCACGTTTCCATGGGCGTCTCGAATGCGTTTCCGTCTGACTTCATACCGTGTACCACCTTCACTTTTTTCGCTTGCGTAACTGTAATCACTCTCAGAATCTTCCGCTGTCTTGCTTGTTTTTGTAATCTCACGATTCAAGTGGTCTGTGTCCCCACTATGATATGAATCACTATCCCCGTACGTACCATCGGGGTTTCGCTTTCGTCTGCGAACATGTCGTGTTCCCCCGGCACTAACAACACTGTAGTAACTGTGATCACTATCATCGCCATGTTCTCTATCGCGTCGGCGCTTGCGACGTCGAGCTTCTCCATCCTCATCTTGGCTGCTGTGATATGATTCGCTGTCACCGTAAGTGCCATCAGCATTCCTTTTGCGTCTACGTACATGACGTGTTCCTCCTGCACTGACCACGCTTCTGTAGCTGAAGTCACTGTCACTATCGTTGTTGCGTTTTCCGGTCTTGTATGCCGCCTTTTCCTTCCCTGTAAGGTTTTTCCCTTTCTTACTACCACCTTTACCAAAAGCGCCTTTCCCACCGCCTCCTCTCTTTCCCCCTTTTCCTGCATCAGAGCCCGCAAGATTTTCATGTTTTCTTCAAGTAAACGAATAGAAACAACTGATTGATATATGGATTTATAATTTCTTTGAATAAAATTTGAAGAACTTTGGTGCTTCATTTCGGGCATCTTTGAGAGGGGCATCATGACATCATTCCAAAAGTTTATTCCCCGACCATTTACTCGTCAAAAACACCTCATTATGAAGGGGGAGCATGTCAAAGGGAACTATATTTTGACCAATTTTCAAGGAAAAAGAAATAAATGAGATTTTTAAAATGTGGTTTTATAATTTTCTTTATACTAAACAAACATAAAGCTGTTTTCGTTTCGTCGGGTGGAGTGCTACAAAAGTGATTCTAATTTGCTAGTTTGCAGTTCGGAGATCTCTATCGTCTACTTCTCAAATAGCAAGTAGGGGCTGGAGATATACTGGCGATAGCATATCCTGGACCAACTATAGAGATGGGAAACGAATAGACCCATAAGACTCATCCCCCATAACTTCGATCCCGGTCATATACTAGTATATAATCTTTAAAAACGACGAGGTATGTTCCTTGGCTTGTTACAACTTCGTTACCGATACGGTAATAGATTTCATTCATCTAAACTTTAGTTAGCGAAAATTTTAACACTTCCGGTCGGGCGTTTATACCAAGAACTGTGCTCACCCGTGGCTAACTGTATGCGTCTCGGGCGGTCGGGCGCATGGTTATTTCACACACTGACGACGTGTTACTGTGTAACGGTAGTGTGAACTATAGTTCATAGGTTTAAAAATCATTTTACTGGAAAACATAAAATTGATAAGCTTATCACCTCATCAGCATCAACCGACATTTAAAAGAACTCAGTAAAAATCAATACTACATGTCCCAGGCACGCCAAAGTAAGACTCATCTGTCAAATCGAATTGAAAAGCAGTTATCTTTCTTTCGAAGATACGTAATCAGATTGTAGACATATTTAACAATTTGACGGCATGATGCCCAAAATAAGGCATACGTATCATCCCGCTAAAAAAATGTTATTCGGTATGTTTGATATATCTAACCTATGCATTGAGAAATAGGTTAAAAGCGGACTTGTGACATCATCCTTAAAATAGTAACAGAAAACAACTTCCGTACAACTCAAGGGGAAAATATACACTTCTGAAACAATTCTGGATAAGCCAACATACCCGATAGGGTGTCAACGTACACAGTCGTTCATTACAGCGGTATTTCGAATCACTTTGTTTATAGATCACAACTGATTTATTTATGAATAAATTATGCAGAACTGGCTATAAGAGTTTTCACAATGATAAAGCGATGTCGATCCTGAACCTTATAGTAAATATCTTATCCTGCAGAATCTGCTATCTTGTGTATTGGAAATCGCACACAATCCGGCAGCATTTAGAATCACTGGTTATAATAATACTTGATGACACAAAGAGAACCCTGCCAGAAAAAGAAGCTAGTTGTTCCTAACTATAAGAGATATATAGCGCCATTTTATCTTTCCTCTACAGAGCGGCAAATGTCGTAATCACATTATGAAACTTGTTCAAATAAAAAAAACTGGATTGTTCGTAAATCTTGGGTGAAATATTTTTCTTCGAGAATTAACAAGAGGCCCAATGGTCCTTAACGGTCACCTGAGTATCATGCATCACATTTTTCAAAGTTCATGACTCGCGTGCATGAAATATTTAAAATCGAAAGATTTTTTTTTTTAAAACTTAGTACTAGTCATGGAAGCTCAGTGGTAGAGAGTTTGCTTCGTAACCGGGAGGTCGTGAGTTCGAGACATAACCGCGTCCAATTTAATTAAGGAGGTATTCTATTTCGTCATAATGGTTGACTTCCTTTTAAAACATGGATAAAAATATAAATATCAGTAATATTTGTCTATTCCTTTATAATTTCAGCTCAGTAGCTTAGTAGGTTAGCACGTCGATTGCTGAACTGTAGATCGCGGGTTCGAGTCCAGCAGGGGTTTTAAATATTTTTCCGATTGCTATATGCTAAAACTGCATTTTTTGACTAAATAAAGTAAATTTGATAGTTTTCAATTTCAAAATATTGTTGTACATATCCTACATCTGGTTTAGCATACCTCCTTAAGACCTAAATATAGGTAGTGATTGCTCCTTCGCCATATGCTCGGCATTTAGAAGTGAGAATCACGGGTCTTTCGGATATAATCTTAAAAACGGAGGGCCCATATCATGGCAAGCGTTGGTACGTTAGGAAACCCTCACGGCCATATGTGCTAAACATAGGTCTAAATTTTTGGTACTTCACCTTGCAGCTGGTGACGTCTCAATACGAGTGAAAAATTCTCAAAGGGACGTCAAAATAACCAACCAACAAAATCCTTAATGAAGAGAAACATATATTTCGTTGAGTTCAATTGTCCAATCTATACGAGAAAGAGTCAAAAAGTATCCAGCCTATCCCATTTTCGATTGACCGAGACGGTCAGGATTTCATGCCTTGTTTCAATACATGTTTTATACCTGGGTACAAAATTGCACGCTTATCGGGTCATTTTAAATAAGATATTGAATGTCAAACATGGCAAGTGATGCAAAGGTATGCTTTTCATCTAAAGTACCGTGCTATAATTCGGTACTTGTATTTAAAAGGTAAAACAGGCAAGGAAATACAAGGCGAGTTAGCCGATTTTTATGGGTCTTCTGCACCAACTTATGCTCAGGTTAAATTTTGGGTAGAGGAATTTAAACGCGGTAGAACATCTTTAGAAGACGAAGTCAGGTCTGGACGCCCACTGGATGCCACCGACGAAGAAATGTGCATGAAAGTTCGGGATCTGGTATACTCTGATAGGCGAATTCAGGTGGAAGAAATAGCGCATGCATCAGACATTTCACATGGTAGCGTTTCAACAATCTTACATGATCCCTTAGGTATGCGCAAGCTAACATCTCGTTGGGTTCCCATATCCCTTAGCGATGAGGAAATGGCAACCAGAGCATCAGTATGCAGCGCCTTGTTGAAGCGTTTTAGGTCAAAAGATGATTTTCTTTTGCTTCTGGTGACTGTATATGAGACTTGGGTTCATTATTATGAGCCAGAGAATAAAGCTCAGAGTCGTCAGTGGGTAGGGGGTCCTCGAGGCCAAAGAAGTTCAAGACACAACCATCTGCTGGCAAGGTGGTGGTCACAGTATTTTGGGACGCAAAAGGCGTTATTATGTTGGACCTTTTACCCAAGAGAAGTACAATAATTGGAGAGTAATATGCAAAGTTGCTAGACCAGCTGAGAATCGCCATCCGTGAAAAACGCCGAGGTAAACTCTCTAAAGGTGTTTTGCTGCAACAGGACAACGCGAGAGTCCACACTTGCAAAGTTGCAATGGATGCTGTAGAGCGAAACATACCACATCCTGCCTATTCGTCTGACCTAGCTCCTAGCGACTTCTTCCTATTCCCCAACTTGAAATAGAACCGTGGACGTCATTTCCGGTCTGACGAAGAAGTCGTGACGGCAGTTGAGGAGTGGGTCAATGGAAAGGACCCTGACTTTTTCAGTTCTAGGCTGATGGTACTTAAACACCGGTGGTCTAAGTGATCACACTAGAGGGTAATTACATCGAAAAAGAAGAGGTGGATCTCAACCGGAAATAAGTTAGACTGGTTACTTATTGACTCGCCCTCGTAGATTATCAACCTAACGCTTTTTATCTCTTACATTCAGCGCCATGCTTCCTATCCGCAGAGTTAACCATTCTTGTAATGGTTTTTGAATTGACAAAACATCGATGACGTACATTCGTTTGCAAAATTGTGTCGATGTTTATATCCCCCCTTAGTCGAAGAAATTACAAAGCTCCTATATACAATCTGTACTGAACATATATATTTGATTGAAAACACTCCAGACAGTCTCCAAAAACATATTTTCAAATCAATATACATGAAGTTTTTACTTCGGTATTACCCTGAATGAAAAAAAACCCAACCCATTATGACCTGTCATTTTTATATGAAACGGGATCTGTGATTTTATTGTTCACATCGTATATGAAATTTAACCCTAACAAAAGATCTCATTGAATACGTGTAACTTACTTTTTGAGCAATTTTGATCCTCTTCTGCCTTTTGCTGCATCTTTTCCTGATGAAAGTAATAATAAAATGTATTGTGCATTTTACCAACAGTCAAACTGAAAAACTGCTGGACAAAGCATGTACCAACAGTCAAGCTGAAAAACTGCTGGACAAAGCATGTACCAACAGTCAAACTGAAAACCTGCTGGACAAAGTATGTACCAACAGTCAAATTGCTGGGCAAAGTATGTACCAACAGTCAAACTGAAGTTCAATTATTTGAACAAATTCTCAGAGGAGTAAAGAGAAATAAACACACATGCTTTAAACAATTTTATTATCAAACTTTCTCACATTTAAAACAGTAGCTACCTAATTTTATGTCTACACGCATAACATTTGGCACCAACTGGGAATTTCATCTATACAGTTTACAATCATTTAACATATAATTTCTAATTTTCAATTGGTCAAAAGATTGTTAAACCTATATTGTAAACAAAATAATCAAATTTTCACTAAATGAATGTAACAAGTTGTATAATGCAATGATTATTTTGCGAAAATTATATCATAAATTGCAATATTAGAAGATTTTAATTACCGCAACATAGAAGAAATCATGCATATTCATCAACATAAGTTTAATCGAAGATTTTAAATATTTGGCACACAAAATACACTGTTTCACCAACTAATGCAATAAATTAACATTATTATCAAAACAAAATGTACAAGGACAGAATAATAACTTATTATTTCTATCCACACCTCATGAAATATAAGTATGAACAAATCATCACAAAGTTCACTTAATATTTTTTTAAAAAGTCAACAAGTGAATTACAATTACAGTTGGCCAATTTGCATACACTGTCATTTGAAAGACTGTCTCGAGATTAAATGTAAACTGTGGAATGCGGTACAACCGGTACAATGTGTCAGTTTTGAATGTGGTACTACTGGTATGATGTGTCAGTTTTGAATGTGGTACAACTGGTATGATGTGTCAGTTTGGAATGTGGTACAACTGGTATGATGTGTCAGTTTGGAATGTGGTACAACTGGTATGATGTGTCAGTTTGGTCTGTGGTACCATTGGTACAATGTGTCAGTTTGGAATGTGGTACAACTGGTACAATGAGTCAGTTTGGAATGTGGTACAACTGGTATGATGTGTCAGTTTGGAATGTGGTACAACAGGTATGATGTGTCAGTTTGGAATGTGGTACAATGTGTCAGTTTGGAATGTGGTACAACTGGTATGATATGTCAGTTTGGAATGTGGTACAATGTGTCAGTTTGGAATGTGGTACAACTGGTATGATGTGTCAGTTTGGAATGTGGTACAACTGGTATGATGTGTCAGTTTGGAATGTGGTACAACAGGTATGATGTGTCAGTTTGGAATGTGGTACAATGTGTCAGTTTGGAATGTGGTACAGCTTGTATGATGTGTCAATTTGGAATGTGGCACAACTGCTATGATGTGTCAGTTTGGAATGTGGTACAACTGCTATGATGTGTCAGTTTGGAATGTGGTACAACTGGTACAATGTGTCAGTTTGGAATGTGGTACAACTGGAATGTGTTAGAAATGTGTCAGCATGGAATAAAGTAAAAGGAATGTAGTCTTCAGGACCCAGTTCCACAAAAGTTAGTTGAGTTTAACTGACAGTTAACATCTAGTTATCACTATATAAATGTAAGAGTTAATGACAAGTTAACTGTTAATTAAAGTTAACTAGCATTCGTGCAACTGGTTCCAGTATACTAAGGCAGGTTGCATCTTTAGAATATTTGGATGGGCTTTGTCCTCAGTACACTAGGGTGGGTTGTGGCGTCTCTTGTGGTTTGATGACGGGTTTTTCTTCAAAGATGTTTGGTAAACTGTAAAAACAAATGAACCCAAATTAAACAGCAGTAAAATCAATTGATACGAATTCCCTTTATACATTTAGTATTGTTCAAGTTCTGTAGAAGAATTCTAACTGTAACGCCTCAGCCCTACTGAATACCTAAAATCTTAAAATTTCGCGAATTCTTACCTACATTTTACATATTTTATATGTACTTACTGTTTTTGATTGGTGGGTGTTTTGCTTGTATTGTCTCTATAAATGAAAGCCAGATATTTCATAACGCTATGCAGCTCATTTGTTCAATTTGTGTGGTAAACATAGCTCATGAATGACAGTTGAAAAAAGAAGATTTGAAAAAAATATATACATGTATTTCAAATCTGATTTAAATTTTCCTTTGAATCATTCTTGAATTAATTTTTCACGAATTCATAAAGTATCTTTACAATATTGTTTAAGTGCATGCTTTGTGAATAAGCCATTAAAGCGTAATTTTCTTACTAAACTTACAAATAGTACTGTTAATTTTGAAAAAAATTAATCTAATTGGATTGTGGTTATATGAAGTATCTTTCATTATACAGAGACAAGACAAGTATGCAGTATGTAAGTTAAAGAAAGCGCGGGAACAACGAGAACATGATACAGACTCATGCACACGCTGGAATGTAGCCAATTTTGTTGATCAATGTCATCACAAAACCCATAAAGATGTGATTAAATTCTGGTTAAGAATAAGCAACATGAATATGTTTAACTTGATTAAACACCATTTTCAACTAAAAGACACCTTTTAAACAACCCAAAGAAAATATAAGGGTTTTATAATTAGTATAGACTGGTTTGTTTGTATGCTGTTTATATGTCCCATTTAAAATATTTTCCCATACAGAGACGTCACCGACTGTAGGTGAAATACCACAAATTTTGACACAGACCTTTCGCTCAAGACCGTATCAGTAAGGGTTCTTTATCGTGTCAACACCTTCGATGACATGGGACCTCTGTTTTAAAGTAATATCCGAAAGACCCGTGATTTTTACTTCCAAAGCAGGTGAAGGGACAATTACTACCTATATCAAACGTCATAAATTTGACGCGGGGACGAGATCGAGAAGCGAACAGATGCCTTCTGGTTACAAAGCACTTAACCACTAGGCTCCAGAGACGGGTGATGTAAACTTGACATAGTTTGGTGGGTTTTTAAATGTTAAAGAAAACGTTGATTATGTCAAGAAATTTTCAACAGAGTCTTATAGAATTTCTAACGCATTATTTGAAATCCAAAGACATCGATGATACGTAAATTCACCAATGTCTTACATAGATTTATGAATTCATACTATTTGAGGTAAAGCAATGGGTAGAATTTCTTAAGGAAGTTGTGGGGAAAATCGTTGTTTGATAGTCGTATTGTAGTCACAGTATTTCTTGAAAACAAATTACTAGTATGAAAATAAAGTGAATTTGGTTTTATCTAGGCATACTAACATAAAACATTGGAAAAGCTAGAAAAGTACAGTATATAAAATTAAGTCTATGTAAAAGTCGTCAAAACATGAAGATTACGACTCCTTTAACTTATTCTCATTCTAATTTAATTCTTCATTAATTGCTTACTTATCTCGGTGTTATGAACTAAATTCAAATACAAAAAAGCGGTGTTACGTAATGCCGCTCAATGTACATACGTGGCATACTTATTCAGAAGTTCCACTTTTTCATTCGATAACTGGTCTTTGTTGATTCGTCCCTCAATGAGATCTTGCGCTTGTTTCTTTAACTGGAATGTTGATGTCTTTTTCAATGGTTGATCGGGAGGGTTCACATCCCTCTGACGATATGAACCCGAGGGTTTCCGAAGCTTCTTATCATATTTATTGTCCGACATATCAAGTGGATTGTCACATATATTGTCATGCATGGATAAGAAAAGAGGCACATAAACTAGGTAATCCAGGAATGATATCTGCAACAAAAATAATCAGATTGCGATACTTAGTTTCCTCTGACTGGTAACTGAACAATGGTTTATTTGTATGTTTTAATGATAATTGGTGATTCCAAACAATAATATACTAATAAAAACCCGAAACGAAACTTTAGTTCATTTCCCAAATTTGAATTGTCATTTTGTATGAAATATGTTTTACAAGAAAGGTGAAAATAACTAACAGCGACCAATCTCATAACTCCTATAAGCAATACAAATTCGAGAGTTGGGCAAACATGGACCCCTAGATATACCAGAGGTGGGATCAGGTGACTAGGAGGAGTAAGCATCCCCTGTCGACCGGTCACGCGCGCCATGAGCCCTATAACGGAGTTATGTTTAACATAATGTAGTTAGCAGAACTGATTGTTGTATAACATACTTCCATGAATATATTGGGTTGTAATCGATCCATGATGAATTCCTGTTGTTTCCAATTTAATCCTCCGGCTATTAGTTCTATGCGTAGACAGTCGGCCTTTATAAAGTTGCTGTCCCTGTCTGACTCAATGTTACAGTAGAACATAGCCTTGTACAGCTCCATCTTTCTCTGAATGTCGATTAAATCACAAATCTCCAGTAGGTGCTTACTAACCGGGCTACAATGACAAAGTGACAATTCAAATTTACCATGGTTTATTCCTGACATTTATCTCCAAAACTTCAATATCTAGAAACATAATGAAGATATACGCACTCCATTGATGTAACTCGTTCACATAATGCTGATATGACTGCAAACATTCGAAAAGTTACTTGTGTTGCATCGTCCAAATTAAGCACCTGCAAAAGAATGATTTGTCAATGGGATAAGACCTAACTTGTCTGATGATTCTCTGTTCTTTGATCTTAATTGTCATTAAAACATCTATCGACGTATACAATTACCATTTCATGACTTATTCAAATTCCGTCATCACAAGCTTTTATCCTTAATTGTATCTAAAAACTGTGCGAACAAACCTTGAGAACGTATTCTAACTGTTTGTTTGAAATCTGTTGGATACTAGGCACTCCCTCTAGCGCTGTTCGAGATTCCTGTTCATATAGAGAAGTACTTGAGAAATATATTCAAACTAAATGCAGAGTGTTGATAGCAAGACTGAATCTGTTTACTCCTAATGTTTTTGTTTATCTTTGTTTATTTTTGTCACCACATTCCAAGAGTATCTTGATGGTCGCCTTTATTTTAGAAGTTTTACACGACAACATCTAATCATGAATCAAACATTTCCCTGCCAACTTCTAAAACTTATAGGGTACAAATACATTCCTCATTGATTCAAAAAGTTAGCACAAACAGGACCTATATTGTCAAAGTCTTTAAATTGTATTTGAAACACGTTTTCTAAATAGATAATTCAACATTGTGATATACTGGTTCACTGATATTAACGTAACCATCTTCAGTGCCAGTTTGATCTTTTGTCTGAGAAGTCACATAAAGTCACACCTTGTAAGATAACACTGTATCCCAGTCGCCATCTTCTACCACAAAAGCTCGGGCGTACCCATCTATTTTATGGGTTTCAACTAATCTGTAGTGACTGACGAAATCAATGTCCCCTAAAAGATTAAATAGACACCGTATCCAATAATTTACATGATATTCGATACACTGTTTAAAATTCAATACAGTTGCATGGGATAGATTTTAAAACTTAGCAGGTGTTTTTAAATTTCTCATTTCAATACTTAAAATGAGAAGAAAATTGTCGGTGTAAGATAGCAATAGAATTTTATTTTATAGAAATCTTTTATAGCATATGACATGACTGGTAAAAATATTAATCACCATAAATCTGAGATATATAGATATACATGTACCTACATATTTTAGCAATATCAATAATGATAAATTCACTAAACCTGTTTCATCCATCTTGTTGTAATCTCCTTTCATGTCGGAGTGTGCAACGATCTTTTTCATGTGTTCGATCAGCTCCTGCCCGCCCTTCTTCAGTTTCACATTAACCCTTTTGGTACCAGTCACTGAAGAAACACCATTTGATAATTTACTAGTGTCATAATACACAACTAAATTCACAACACTGCTTGTCTTTCCTTTTCTGCAAGAGCTACATTTGCTATTATCGCTCATTTTCTTTTTTGAATTTTGATGAAGCTTGTCCATGACGAAACCCAGAAACTCTAGACTTGCGATGGTCTAGAACTGTACTTGATTCTGTCAGGGATAATACCAGTGGGCGTAAATGATTTTAAGACACATTACTGTTAAAATAATGAATTGTCACATAGCAGCAAATGCACATTGTACATGCTGTTTGACATGTAGGATTGAAATAATCTTAAGTATTACTTAATCCGATTTTTAATTTGTTTTACATATAGATCTTAAGATTGAACTGCAGTGCAACTTCTCTGGAATTAGGGCCTATTACACGGTGCAATTCATAATTTGGACTGGACTAATATATTTAGAAATTGACTGTTGTATTACCTCTAAGCAACACAAATGTGCAGCATGAGTCACCGAATACCAACATTAATCTATGATTTTATGACGTATGAAGGATACTGAAGGCTAGTTCCAGAGCTAAGAAGAACTGATATTTGCCCACGGCAGAACGCTTACTACTATATCAACAATATTAGAATGTTGATTTACAATGGATTTTATCATATGAGTGCATAATTCCGAACTTTCTTGTGGCCAGTTTATTAAATCACACAATTAAGTATTGGAATTCTCTCGAGCTACCGAAGAGTACAATATTCATCGCGCCCCCGTCGGTGAATATTTTACTACATAGTATCTGCTTCCACGCGCGGTGAATATTGTACTCCTCTGTAGCTTAATCATTGAATTGAGTGAGAAAATGTTGATAATTGTACAGTATTTGTCGACTTTTAAGAAACATTTCTTTCGTAAATGTAAATTCGTGGGAATTGGTTTAAAAGTCCACCTCTCTGTCACAGCGGCTTTAAAACCAACAAGGGTTTAATTAGTATCAGAACCCAGAGATAGAAAGGTTCTTCTTTGGCATTGTTTATCTACTATTCTTAACAGCTTGCTTCTTTTCTAGTATCCAGAATTATGTGGTTCATCGAATAGAATTCTTTCAGAAGTTTCTCTAAAGCGGTGGTAATTCCATATCAATCAATTATATTAAAACTTCAATACAACGTTGAGGATTCTTACGTTGCACAGTCACAGAGAAATAATACAAGACATTGAAATAGCCAGTTGACTTCATCTTAATTCAAATATTGAAAATTCCTTTGTTCATTTTAAGTTGAGAAAGAACCGTTTAAATGGCCTTTTATAGAGAAGAATATTGTATCATTATTTGACCTACATGTATCCACATCAAGGTCACTGTCATTGGCAAGGTCATCAGTGTCGGCGCCACTTGAATAGTCGTCTGCATGCTTGGTCCCGATTTTCTTTTTGCCCGCGCGTATATCAATATCATCGCCAAATTTTTCCTGAAAGAGGCCAGTAATTAGTAATTCAAATATATATATCCATTTACAATAATTGCTGTAGTAATAGGAAACATTTAAATATATTTTGAAAGTGCACTGAATAGCACAATTTAAGCATTGTGCGAGTGCAGATGACACCCCTTACAGCAGTACTTGCCTTCGTAATGGCCTAATGCTTGGCATTATATAGATTATATCAATATAATAAAATGTACAGCATATGTTTATAGACATACATTTAACATTTTGTATCAGCTCTATCAAGTAAAATAATTACACTATTAAATTAACTACTTTAGATTGTAAATTATTCGTGTAAATGGATTATTTTTTACTATTTTCACAGTAACGTAAAATTGGCAACATTAGAGGTTTAATTTTTGTATGATGTTTGATGAATACCTTGAGTTTTCTGGCAATTTCAGCCTTCGAAAGACTTGGGTCTATCCCCAGGCGTCTGAGATCTTCGTCAGTAAGCTTGTCGAGGTTTATCTTCTTCTTCCCCGCCTTAAGTCTTATCTTACCGTCTGCTCCGACCTCAAACTGCTCCTCGTCCGAATCATCTGGATCTGAAAAATGTCCAGTGTATATAGTAACTTATAGAAACCTCAAACAGTACTGTACAGGGAATCGCTACACTACTGTACAGGGAACCGCTACACTACCTACATGTAAGTACAGATCTTAGGAAAATATATGAATGAACTGAATGTCTTATGACTTTCGTTTTCTTTGTAGAATACGTTATATTTTTCACTTACCAACAACTTTTCCTCCTTTCTTTTTGACTACTTTCATATTACCATCCTCATCTGTTGAAATCAAAAGACAAAATTT
The DNA here is from genome assembly GCF_947568905.1 of Ostrea edulis. NCBI lineage: Eukaryota > Metazoa > Mollusca > Bivalvia > Ostreida > Ostreidae > Ostrea > Ostrea edulis. Next base: position 54,823,914 of record NC_079170.1, on the reverse strand, counting down.
AAAATCATCTGTTATATCCCTTATACCTAAAGTTGAACATTTGATTTACTTGCAAACTTACCATACTCATACTCGTATTCAGAGCCATCGTCATCACCAACCTAGGAAATAAAGAAAGGAGTTAAGATATTTATAATCACATTGGATGAATCTGCTGTTTGATTATAAATGCCTGCGTACGTGTTATGAAACAAAGAAACAGCAACTCACTTTTGGATTTCGGCGCGTTTTTCGTATCACTCTGCCCTTGTCATCATATTCCTACAGAGTATACAAAGTATTCATTTTAGAAATAAATGACAGAGAACGTTTAGGGTAGTAAGGAAGGGTATGAGTTATGATTTGATTACTTACATAATTAAATTCATCATCATGCCCTTTGTTTCCCCTTCTCTTTATGACCTTTCCGGTGACAGGGTCAACAATCTCTGAAAACCAAACAGACGAACACAATTATTGCTATGTTTTACGATAATATTCGATTTTATAAAAAGCCAACATGAAAATGAATACATTTCAAATCGACAGAAGTGCAGCAAAAAAACTTTGTAAGTGGTGATACGGCACACCATGCAAATTTACCGGAAGTGGTGCAAGAAATTGTAAGTATAGCTTATGTGTACATATTCAAAGTGTAATATTTTATACATAAATGTTGCTGATAAAGTCCACACGATACAACCAAATTTAGAGGAGTGTGACATTAAACTGATAGTGTTCTTCATTTGTTAAAATATTAGGCAGTGGAATGTTATGCTCATGTTTAGAAACCGGAAACAAAAGCTTTCGCCGCGAGAGGGTGCTGTACAGACGGGAACACATCACACTGAGTGGGAGAACAGACACTCCACACAATTGATGTTTAATACCTTACGTATGGAGTTCCAGATATCGTTAAATATGGGTGCTTCTTTAATAAACACGTCTTTCCACTCCTTATGAGCAAGATATACCTCGTCGCGATATGATCGTCCAAAATACTCGTTTTCAGAATACGTTCTAGTTGTTCTTGATATATATATATATATATATACACTAGATCTACACCAGTAGTAGCATGTTAAAAACTATATTCATTATACTCCTAAGCTTTGCCATCAAACGATATTAAACCTGTATAAATTTGTTGTGATATACTGATTTTCAAACAAAACGTTACATTTTTTGCAAAACCATATAACTGTTCAGCTGTGGGCATTTTCATTTTATAATTATCAAAGAAACTCAAATGCCAAATGAAATATACCTCGAAAATAAGTACTGTACATATATATTGCTGTAACCTTATACAAAAATACTTTGTTACCCTCTTCGCTTTCATCGTCAGCCTCGTTTCCGTCCTTGCCCTTTTTCTTTCCTTTACCCTTTTCAGGTGGGGGACGTTTGCCTTGTCTGAAAAATGGAAAGTTCCCTGTATTATTTCTTGCACAGAATTAACACAAATTCTTTTCAATTAGCCGAATTTCATCATCATCTTAATCATTGGCGACTTACTTGACTAGATCAGATCGTCTGGCAGGTTCCCCGTCTGAGTCCAGCGTCCAATCAGAAGAAGGACTAATCAGACCTTTTTCTCTTGCCTCTTGTAATTTCTTTATTTTCATCTGTTTCTGTCTTTCCTGTTTGACCTTTTCTCTGAAATGTTTCAAAACTATCTAATTGCTGATTGCATCTGTTTGCCTAATATACACCGTCTGAAGATTTATTTTCTGTTGTTTAATTTTTCACCCTTATTTTGAATAATCCGAGGCATTTTTTTTATAGATTAAAAAATTACGACAGAGGAAAAATGTATGATTATATTATGTAGTACAGTACTAAACTATATATTCTACACACAAAATACTTCTCAGCATTTATTTAAGAATTTATAAATGCGATGAAAATGAAGAGATGGCATTTTTATGCTTTTGTGAAAAATATTAAGATTAATTCTGTATTTGTATCACTTGAATTGTGAGAGATTAAAATAACTAGGTTATCAGATGGAATCATGGGAGGTCATCCTTTGTTGTCCGAATGACACGCTTTGAAAATAACAATGTAAAGCAGTTAAAGAAGCTTTGCAGTGAGTTCCTACATACTTGGCCTTTTTCCTGAGTGGTTCTCCTGTATCAGAATCTATTGTCCAGTCGGAGGACGGACTTATCAAACCCTTCTCCCTTAATTCTGCCAGCTTAGCTGCTTTCTTCTTTTCCTTTTCCAGCATTTTCTTTTGCCTATGAATTAAAATTAAATTTTAAAATCCTTAAGGTCAACGTTGTGAATAGTTTCAACTAAATTTTAAGTACAGAATTCTATTGAGATGGTCGACAGATTTTGAGTAGAACTAACGATAATTATCACTTTATCGCAAATTGTGAACAAGCATGATTTATGCAAAATTTAATGTTTACATACAGTATAGATTTTGAAAGATTTAATTGAATGTAAGACACATTTAAAATACCCATTAATGGAGAAGATGAGACTAAAGTTTGTTCAAAAGAAATGAGTCGACGACGCCTTTTATCAAGAATAAAGAGCTCTGAAGTAATTAATGATAAGATTTTAAAAGTAACTAAAACGTCTCTCAAAGGAACATCTAATACTCAACACTTAAACATATTCAATAAAGTGGTTAACAAAGAATATAAACGAAAACTTGACAGATGATTAATGGCTTTGAAAAATCACCAATGCAGCATTGGTCATCTGCAAGATCTAATATTTTGATGGCAAAACACGTACATGTAGTTCAGGTCCAATGATATTTTTTAAAATGTCTTTTCTATTCTAGCTCTGAGGAATAGAACCTGTAGATGAAGATTACAATTTGGAATTCTCTATTTCTGAATTGAAAGTAGTAAGAGATACGCACTCTTGATGTTTAGACATCATTTCGTCATATTTATCTCCATATTTCTCCCTTCTCCGTTTTTCGCGTTCTGTAGCTCGTTTAGCTTTCGCCTCAAAATAAGCTTTCTTTTCTTCCTCCGTCATGTTCTCCAAATCGACGTCATCGTCATCTGTTGTACAATCACTGAACACGGGTTCAAAGTCCTTCCCCAATTTTTCTTTTAGTTTAGCCCTGGCTGCTTCCTTTGCCGCAGCTTTGGCCTTTGCTTTCTTGCTGTTTGGATTTTCCTTCTTCACTCGAATTTTTCCACCTTTTCCATCTGATTTTTCTGTGTATACACTACATACAAATGGTTACAGATAATATATTTTTTAATTAAAATCGGTAGTGCATGTAACTGTAAAGATTTGATATTTTCTAGAGGTAATCATCTTTATAAATGAGTATATAATATCCTGTATAAGCTTCAGTGTATTAGAATTATGGAATTTACTTACCTTATTTCATCTGTAAAAGACAAAATATCACGGATCAATTATTGCCGATAGAGATATTTAATTGATGTCTATGGAAATATTACTAAGACAGTTCATGCTACACGTATAGTGTTTTATCTAATACTTAAGTACTCACCTTCGTCATATTCTTTTGCTTTTGCATATCCGATGACGTTTCCCTTTGCGTCCCTTATTTTCTTTTTCATGAAGGTTCTTCGTGTCCCCCCTTCGCTTGTTTCGCTGTAATAACTATGATCGCTGTCTTCACCACCTCTGTTCAGTTTTGCTTTCCTTAATTTGTCCTTTTCTTTCTTTTCCTTTTGTTTCTTCTTATCTGCCATTCTTCCACCCTCCTCATAGCTGTCTGCGCTATGATAGGATTCTGGTTCACTATAAGTTCCATCCTCTCTTTTGCGCTTACGCATCACATGACGTGTACCCCCGTCGCTCACTACGCTATAATAACTATGCGCACTTCCGGCATGTTCTCTATCTCTTCTTCTGCGTCTACGACGCGCCTCTCCATCAGCGTCTTCCCCACTGTGGTATGATTCGCTACCACTTCGTGTACCATCTTCTCTCTTCCGCCTTCTTCTGACGTGTCTTGTACCACCGGCACTGTAGACGCTTCTATAACTGTAATCACTGTCACTTCCGGCATCCCTCTTTCCTTTTTTCCGTGCTCGCCTATCCTCCGCAGTCTCTTCCTTGTCTATTTCTCCTTTGGCCAGGCCTTTCCGTCCCTTGCCTCCTTTTCCTTTCTGCATGGACTCAAAACCGCTGTCAATATCAGACTGTTTCCCAAGTTTTCTGTAAATGTTAAAGAATTGAAAAGCTTCCGTCTCATCATACACCAAACATGTATTATATTCATGTTGAAAAAGTCGATATTGCATATAACTTACAAAATTAATACCACAAATATCAATGCGTATAAACGTTTAGTCTTCAGACATGTTTTGTTCAATCTCCTGTGCAGAGCCGTTTTGCACACACTCGATAAAATCTTCCCGTCTCAAAGTTTTAACAGAGATATAACTTACTTTTTGTACTTCTTCCCTGTGAGGGGGTCAACCACAACTTCATACACAATACCGTCTTTTCCCACAATTCGTTGACCTTCCTTCGCTGAAATACGGGAAAAACAGTCGCTCTCTTTAGCATTTATATTACATGTGAGTTTATATACTCTGAGGTTAAAATTTCGGAAGAAATAAATGACTATTTTGATATTCAAAAATCATATTCTATTCTAAGTCACGTTTAAGACTTGGATAAACATGCAGTCTGAATGAAAAGCCGTCATAAATAAATGGCATTATCCATTTGTTGCTGTGTGGCTTTGTAATCATTAAAGTGTGCATGCTTTTACATGAAGTTCTGCTACTACATTGTATGTGTTTGTGTAAACTGTACAAACCATTCTTTATATCTACGTCGTCGTCTCCACCAGAATACACCGTGGACGCCTTCTCCCAGGAATCGATCACTTCACCCTTCTCTAGTGGTATGAATTTCTTCAGGAAATCCGGATTCCCACCAGATTCCATGAACTGTTTGTATTCCTCTTCTGTTAGTAACACTTGTTTTTCTATCAGACGACCACTCTTTGTCCTAATGTACGTTTTGACCACTTTCATGGGCGTTGGGTCGGCTTTTTGCCATCCCTCCACTGTACCCCCCTCATCACCCATGTACTTCCCAAGAATATCGTTCATGTCTGCATCACCTTTCTGAAGTCTCTCATAGTCATCTGCCGACACGTAGATAGTTTTCTCAATTAGACGCCCGCTTTTTGTTCTCACTGTGGTTTTGATAGCTTTCATGGGTTCCGCGCTCTGCCATGATTCCAGTGTTTCGCCGTCACCCAACGGCATATACTTCTTGATTATGTCAGCTGGGTCCTTTCCTTCTTTGATCATGGCATCATAATCTTCTTGTGAAATCATAATGGTTTTCTCAATAATTCTTCCGCTTTTTGTACGTACGTAAGTTTTGATTGTTTTCATTTTAGCTTCATCCCAACCCTCAATCACTTCTCCATCCTTTGCATACTTCTTTAAAAGTGCCTTTGCATCACCTTTCCCTTGTGTAATAGCTTCGTAATCCTCTTTCGAAACATACACAAGTTTTTCAACAAGTCGCCCACTTTTTGTTCGGACGTATGTTTTGATGGCTTTGACCTCATCCTTATCCCAAGATTCTAGTCCCTGGGCCTCGTCATTTGAAAGGTACTTTTTGAGAATGTCTTGTATGTTTTTGCCTTCTTTGAATGCCTCATAATCCTCCTCGGACAAAAAAATGATCCTCTCAACCAATCGTCCACTTTTTGTCCGAATATAAGTTTTCACTGCTTTAACCTCTGTCAGCATGATAAGATATAAGAAATATTAAGAAAACTGGTAAATATATTATACTGCATATTCAAATATCTTTAAAACCAATACTCTTACTTACGTTTTTCGCGGATTGATTCTAATCGCTGTTTCAGAATGAGCTCTCTCTGTCTTTGGAGTTCTAATTCCTCCAATAAACATTTGACGTACCAGTAACCATGGCGATAGCCCCCGCCCACTCGAATGTATTTGTGCTATAAAAAAAATGACACGATATAAGGTTAAACAAAATACCTAATGTGGATTATGTGTATTTCGATTTGCTGTGTAGCTGAATGTGTAACTTGTTCTTTGCTTACCGATTCGCATCTCTTATGTGGAACTTTCAACAAACACTTCAAACAGTCCTCAACAGCTGACTGGAAAAGTAAGATTCGTCTTGTCGTCATTTAACATTAAACAAAGCAAAAATTACATCTATACGCACATGACTGGGTATTTTAAACCAATTTGAATGCTAGCTAGAAACATTACCTTTGTCAGATACGGTGAATCTGCAGTTAATCTGTTTTTGAACGGATCTGGTGTTTTCCGATATTTTGCAGAATATCTTGCTCGTATGTCTGTGTTTAGGTTATATCCTGATTTCTGAAAGGATAAATGCTAGTATTTCAATAAAAACATTTTAAAAAGTCCTGTTCTTTTAAAATATACATGTATAAAGTTCTGAAATATAGACATCTCTTTGATCTCCCATTCCGAGCTGCATAACGTAGTGTTTGTGTTAGTATTCAACTGCATTAAATACTCTCGTGGACATGTTGTCTTTAACCTCTCAACATAATTGTAAAAATAACTAAATTTTACATGTATGCAATTCAATATCAATTTCATGTGTAAATAGCAGGTTAAAAAGCAAGTTAGACTTTATGATTTCAAATACATGACCTGCTGTCTCTAATGAATAGGTATGCTTTCCGACGACGCGAGATCTTTAACATGTTTACTTGTTATATTAGAAGTCATGTAAAATGGAGTACCACCTCAGAGCAAAACATTGGTAATTTAAAAAAAAATATTGATTTATTTTGAAAAAAGAAAAGAAAATTCTAGTTGTGTGAAATTTACACCTAATGACAGTATATGATCTCAGTCTTCTCTGGTTTATTTTCCAGTCCACTTCAAACAACTCCCTCTCCCTTCATTCCACCGGTAGAATGTGTGTGTATGAAGTTATGTTACTAGTTCGACACAGGTCTATATCTAGACTTAATAAGGCTTGTTTTGCTCTGTGTGATTCTATAACATTAATGTTGCTGTCATGCTTTTTGTTTACAACTCCATTTTGCTATTCTAAACATTGGGGTTTGGCCACAAGACTTGGGGGATTGTAATATATAGACCGTTACGTACTACCCTCCTTTCTCCCCATCTAATCTATGCAGGGTGGTTTGTAAATTGTGCTGTCTTTTCAAACTGATTTGCGTGATTTAGACTAATGTTGAAGGAGCAGGCGAGTTAACTTGCGTGATTCAGACTAATGACAGTTAACTTACGTGATTCAGACTGACGAGAGTTAACTTGCGTGATTCAGACTGACGAGAGTTAACTTGCGTGATTCAGACCAATGTTGAAGGAAGCATGGGAGTTATTATTTTTAAATTGATACTAGAATATTCAGTACAAATCGCTAAATTTTTAATAACACACTTTCTCGTTAATCATTGAATTGTTTTCAATCAGTAGATTACCTCTTGAGACTTATTCTTTCAGATCGTGAGGCATTTACATGCACAACATGATTTTGTTTACATATTTAAAATTGAGTTTGCCAAAATAATATGCTGAACCGTGGACGGAGATGATGGATTGTGTAACAAAATGTAATAACGATTAAAACTGTAACAACCCGATTAATTTCCATTATGTAATATCATATTTCATGTCTATAACATAGTGACATGTAATTCAAAATGTAATTCACCGAATCTTTTCTCTAATATGTCTTTTGAAATTGATATTGCTTTCATCATGTAATAAATACATGTTTGTTGCAAACTAGTTCGATCCGGTTTTCTAGTACCACCTGTCTGCAAAATCATTACCAAATATGGTCAAAGGTCAAAGGGTGCAATGGCTTTTACATTTACATGTAACTTAACAAATGGGTTAACCACATGATATTTTAGATTTTAATTCTAGTGATGCATAAAAATATAAATATAAACAATAAAATATATTTCTTTGTTGTTTCATTGGGTGATGAAGATAGCAATCATTGCAGAAAAAATGCAATTTTTTCTGCAATGCTAGCTAGCTTCTTCACCCGATGAAACAACAAAGAAAGACATTTTATTATTGAAATAATCATAACTTATCAAGTGGGTATTGGAATATTTACATTATCCTTTTTGTACAAAATCCTTGTTTTCATTGTTATCACATTGTTCACGGTACCCTAGTGGGGGGGGGGGGGGGGGGTTATATTTTAATCAATGTGTGAAGAGTTCAAGCGATTACGGGGTGCCCCTACACAGAAAGCTCTAAAAACAAATACCCAGTAAACACTAATACATGTAATTTGATCAACTTGTTTTGTAATGTTGCTATTTTTACATGTTTTGCATATCTATTCACGTTTTGTACAGAAATGTTTGAAAACAGAGAAGTTCGATGTGTTTGTAGCAAGTATCCAAAAAGATTGTGGCATTAATTTATATAGAACTTTATACGGTTAATATATTTCAAGTTTTTAACATCCTAGAAAATTTACAAGCCCTTAATTTCAAAGAATTTTATATTTGTACTTATTAGAACCAAACGAAACGAAAAACATATATATCAACCCATCTGCCCATTCATTTATTTACTTCTTCTTATTATTATTATTTGTGTTATCTGGTGTCTTTAAAGGATCAACATTTGTAGTACTTCCTCAAAAGCTGACTTCTCTACACGACTGAAAAATTCGTGAATGTGACGTAAAACAGCACATTACAAACAAACATTTAAATACTTATTTAACCATTAAATCTAGTAAACTAAAACTACAAAATGCAGATTATTTTTGTTCTGTCACGAAAGCTTTACCCAATCGTAAAACAACTATTCTTCAGTACACTTTGCGAAATAAAAAAAAAAAAATCTGCTAAACGGGCATTCCTTATTTTCTGTATAACCTCTAAATATTCTCATTTAAATCGATTAAATCGTAAAAACAGTTTTTATCAATAAAATCCTCCACAGATTTCAATTTGAGGATTTAAAAAATGTGTTAGCTCTCTCTCTCTCTCTCTCTCTCTCTCTCTCTCTCTCTCTCTCTCTCTCTCTCAATAAATAAAGAATACAAATCGTCTTTAAATAGAGTACCACTTTACCATGGTTAAGAGAGAGAGAGAGAGAGAGAGAGAGAGAGAGAGAGAGAGAGAGAGAGAGAGAGAGAGAGAGAACTTGCCTCTTCAATATTTCTTTCAGATTTTTTACACAAATCCAACAGTGATAATTCTGAACTTGAATGTCGTATCAAAATTGTCGTTGTTTGATGTATATCCCTAGAATTCAATCTGGGTAAAACGCAACCTGCTTTCTCCATAATTTTATGGTGAAACTTCAAAGTTCGTGAACAAACATGCCAATTGGGGTACCACTAAATAAATTTTGCGTTCCTTCTCGTCCAAAGTTTTAATCCCCACTCTTTACTTGTCATAAAATACACCAGAACAAAAATTGAGACTGTATATTGACATATCAAGCAAGAACTGAATTAAAATATTTCACATTAATTAGTATTCCAATCTGGTAATTTCCAGTTACTTCCCAATCAGAAATCCAATCTCTACGAAGACTCGCTGCTCAATTTCAGAAATCCAGAATATGTGTATTGACGCAAAGAAGAAGACACGGCTTAAAGTCTGTAACTCGACAGAGCAATGGTCGGAGGAGTCAAGGACGCTGTTTTAAAGAGCCTTTACATGTACAACTGTCTCTAATTCTCTAGGATACATTGATTTTGAACGTCGACTTTTTTATCCCTTTAAACGCATTCATTTTATTGACTGGTTAGTAATCTAAACTTGTTGCGTATTTAATTTTTCAATAGTATGTGTCAAAGATTCAGAGTCTATATCAAACACTGCCAAACAAGCATAATGCCACGATTTATTTCTTCTGTTGTTTACTTGTAAACTTCGCATAAATGTTTTCCCCTCGTTATATACAGAAAAATAAACGCAGATTCAATGACAAAGTCGCTGTTTTTACCCATCAGGAGATCTCAAATCTATTGCATGAAATTTAAATATCCAATTCATCCAATGTATACAAAGGCGGAGGTGAAAAAAAACATCTTATTCTAAAAGAAAATTGATATAATATACTTAAGAAACGTTTGAGTTATTAATTTTTTAAAAGATAAGTCATGCAGGGAAGTCTTGGGTGAGAAATTGTTGTTTGCATCACCATGACGTAAGATAGGCATACGATTTTACACTAAAAACTTTATAAAATTTTAATTCGATGAAAAGAAATTCAATCAGAAGATATCTAGGGGGCCTCCGAATTTAAGATTAAACTTTAGACACAAGTCATCACATTACGTATAAGGCAAGCAAATAAAAATCATAACAATGTTTTAAACGTGTACAGTCTTGTCAGTCAAAGCATTTAGACTTTTAAAAGTTGCTTTCTATGAAACAGGCAGCTTCAAGATCAATCTTAAAAGCCCTTGTCAGCGAAGATACATGGTGTTATATGAATCATGGAATATTTGATTAGAGTTGACATTGATACTGAGTGAGAATATACACATATGTAAAACTTAAAAAGCTATGAAAATATTGTCCCGGAAGTAAGCCTAAGTTGTATGGCCTGCAGCATAAATTCTTTGATATCTTATAACTGATACAACCACTGAAGTATACAATAGAGCTCTCGTTTGACATAAGCCACGTGACCGAGATTTTGTTTGATAATGAGGCCCTGCATTTTATTCAAAGATGTTTAATCATGGAAAATAATGAACAATGACTAATTAACACGTAATACAGGACTGGATCGTGGGTGATTCTTTTATAAACACCTGTCAATATGATAAACGTATTTATAATCTGTTTAATGATATCCACCTCAAAATTATGAAGCCGTTGCGACGTAAAGTTGAACGGCATTTTTTTTAGCAGTACGATCACAATCAATACTTATGTTAAATTACAGAAGAGTTTCATTAGATATACTCTAGAATGTGTTATTTTCTCTTTCTGAAAACAGGTATTCTGAGTTTTTAATTTTTTCTGACAGTCATGGGTTATTTACATGTTCGTGTCACATGTTAGAAACGACACTGGTTCAAATCAGAATTGTGTTCAACAAACCAAATTAAGCGTGAAGTACCATATACTCTTGTCAAAATGGCACAGTCAATTTCTCTATAAATCACCACAAACTGTGTGGTCGATCACATCTGCTTGCAAATGATAGAATTTGTGAAAGGATTCGCCATTTTAATTCGACAAACATTGAGATGTATCAGTGCACAACACGCTAAAATTGTTCCATGTTTGGATAAAAAGGAATCCATTGATTATTTTGGAAAGAATACCATTCAGTGTTAAAACTATGAACTAGAAAATCTACGACAAGGATTAACTTGTCTACAAACATGATTCTTGACTTCACACGAGCTGCCCGATCAATACAATTGACTAGGTATAAAGTAATTTATATGTCCTCGGCTGACGTTCTTTAATCCCATGAAAGACCTTGTAGAACGCCAATCTTCGTCTCCAAAACATTATTGTTGAAAAGATACGTGCACAAATTCAAACTGTTTCCGGTCAGAAAACAAGGAACTTTATCAAGTTTATCTTAAGAGTGGCTGAAACGGTTCGAGATCCGAACTGTGCATGAGAGTAGCTGAAAAGGTTCAAGATCCGCACATCAAAAGAATCGTTTTTAATATCCAATACTTTAAACCTACAACACTGATTTAATTCCTTTGGGGATCCGGGTTAGAATAGGTCCTTAGTACCCCTTGCTTGTCGTACGAGGCGACTAAATGGTACAATCTTTCGGATGAGACCGCAAAACCAAGGCCCCGTGTCACAGCAGGTGTGGCACGATAAAGATTCCTCCCTGCTCAAAGGCAGTAAGCGCCGAGCATAGGCCTAAATTTTGCAGCCCTTCATCGGCAGTGGTGACGTATCCATATGAGTGAAAAATTCTCGAGAGGGACGTTAAACAATATACAATCAATCACTGATTGGACTATCTGTATTTCCATCAACCAATGACAGGAAAATTACAGATTCGAGATCCGCACTGTGTATGAAAGAAACAAACGGTTCGAGATCCGCACTGTGCGTGAGAGTAACTGAAACGGTTCAAGATCCGCACTGTGCATGAAAGAATCTGAAACGGTTCAAGATCCGCACTGTGCATGAAAGAAACTGAAACGGTTCGAGATCCGCACTGTGCATGAAAGAAACAGAAACGGTTCGAGATCCGCACTGTGCATGAGAGTAACTGAAACGGTTCGAGATCCGCACTGTGCATAAAAGAAACTGAAACGGTTCGAGGTCCGCACTGTGCATGAAAGAAACTGAAACGGTTCGAGATCCGCACTGTACATGAAAGAAACTGAAACGGTTCGAGATCCGCACTGTACATGAAAGAAACTGAAACGGTTCGAGATCCGCACTGTGTATGAAAGAAACTGAAACGGTTCGAGATCCGCACTGTGCATGGGGTTGATGAAACTCTCCATAGAAGTCTATTTATATCTTAAACACTAATCACAAGTACTTATTGTAGCGGTCAGACAGACTTGATCGCCGGTGGTCAGTTAGCTCAGTTGGTTGAGCACCTGACCAGAGATCCAAGGGGCCCGGGTTCGATCGTTGTGACTATATGAATATAATCTATGTTAATCATTCTTATGACTGTATGTTTTACTGATTAGATCGAAGAAATAGGGGGGTTGTTGGCGTATTTTAGCCTGATTATACATCTGTATAAACGCGATTGCTATAATAAATCTTAAAGAGAGGTGACTATACTGGTTAATACATGGTTTCTATACAAAAGGAAACGCAAGCTTTCATGTATCTGATAAATGTGAGAACGTACACACTAGGTCGCCTTTTATCACACATTGTCAAACACAGAAAGTGTATATGTCCGAATCATGTTAGAATTTATAGAGATGGGGATTAGTACGAAATATTAGCATGATTTTAGTAATAAAGAATGTAAAGACACATGGAAGATGAAAAATGCATTTATCTATATATGAAAGGGGATTTGATTTATCCTTAAGCCCGATACCTGCGCTTAAAAGATAAGAAGGCACTGAAATGCGCTTAAATTTTGGTCTTCGGAAGTGCAACAAGCACAAACAAAAAGGATGTCGAGATCCGTGGTGTCATTGCTGGAATGCACATCAAAAGAAACGTTTCTAATATCCAATACTTTTAACCTAAAACACTGATTTAAACGTTGGACTTATCTGTATTTCCATCAACCACTGACAGGAAAATTACAGGTTCGACATACACAAAATGGCATGCCAAAGTGGCCCGGATCAAATCGTCAATAGAGAGACACTTGACATTGAGAGAGCTTAATCAATGTTATCTGCTTTGCTTTAATCGCACTTGTAAGAAATAACCTTACCTTTGGTAGAAAATAGAGAAAATCTCGAAATAGAGGAATTATTACCGAATTTTAATTACTGCTTATGTAACTTAAAATTTAATTAGAATGAACGAACCGTCTGATCTTGTAATTCGATATAGCTTTGGATAGCTTATTGATAACAAACCGGTTCAAGCCGTGCCTAGTACGTGTTCATATGTGAAACATATGTGTGAAAACTCTCACGAGTTAAACATCCTTTCTATTTCTCCACAAGGGCTTGGAATTAAATACTGAAACCCATTTGGGTGTACCTATCATTATTTCCTGTTAATAAGTTTGATTCCTACAAATGTGTCCTTCCCTGCATAAGTTATCGAGTTTGTGTATAGAAATATGTTTTCTAAGTAAAAGTAGTAGGCGTGCATAATATTCACGCATACGTCATAAGAGCACTCAGCATTCAGAGCAGCACTCATCTACATGCTTACCTTTGCGTTCCGTAATGAAGGTAGTCTAGAAAAAGATCGAGATATACCCGAGTTGTTGGCGACGCCTTGGGAGCGAAAGGAACAATGATCTGCAAAAAGACAAATTAAACATCAAGTTTACCATGTCTCAGATATCTCACTTACAGCTCTGTTACGTATCCAGGTCTCTTAGATATCTCACTTACATCTCTGTTACGTATCCATGTCTCTTAGATATCTCACTTACAGCTCTGTTACTTATCCATGTCTCTTAGATATCTCACTTCTAGCTCTGTTACTTATCCATGTCTCTTAGATATCTCACTTATATCTCTGTTACGTATCCATGTCTCTTAGATATCTCACTTACAGCTCTGTTACTTATCCATGTCTCTTAGATATCTCACTTATATCTCTGTTACTTATCCATGTCTCTTAGATATCTCACTTCCAGCTCTGTTACGTATCCATGTCTCTTAGATATCTCACTTACATAACTGTTTACGTATCCATGTCTCTTAGATATCTCACTTACAGCTCTGTTTACTTATCCATGTCTCTTAGATATCTCACATCTCTGTTTACTTATCCATGTCTCTTAGATATCTCACTTCCAGCTCTGTTACTTATCCATGTCTCTTAGATATCTCACTTCCAGCTCTGTTACTTATCCATGTCTCTTAGATATCTCACTTACATCTCTGTTACGTATCCATGTCTCTTAGATATCTCACTTACAGCTCTGTTACTTATCCATGTCTCTTAGATATCTCACTTATATCTCTGTTACTTATCCATGTCTCTTAGATATCTCACTTCCAGCTCTGTTACGTATCCATGTCTCTTAGATATCTCACTTACATAACTGTTTACGTATCCATGTCTCTTAGATATCTCACTTACAGCTCTGTTTACTTATCCATGTCTCTTAGATATCTCACATCTCTGTTTACTTATCCATGTCTCTTAGATATCTCACTTACACCTCTGTTACGTATCCATGTCTCTTAGATATCTCACTTACATCTCTGTTACGTATCCATGTCTCTCAGATATCTCACTTACATAACTGTTTACTTATCCATGTCTCTCAGATATCTCACTTACATCTCTGTTACGTATCCATGTCTCTTAGATATCTCACATCTCTGTTTACATACCCATGTCTCTCAGATATCTCACTTACAGCTCTGTTACGTATCCATGTCTCTTAGATATCTCACTTACAGCTCTGTTACGTATCCATGTCTCTTAGATATCTCACTTACACCTCTGTTACGTATCCATGTCTCTCAGATATCTCACTTACATAACTGTTTACTTATCCATGTCTCTTAGATATCTCACTTACAGCTCTGTTACGTATCCAGGTCTCTTAGATATCTCACTTACACCTCTGTTACGTATCCATGTCTCTTAGATATCTCACTTCCAGCTCTGTTACGTATCCATGTCTCTCAGATATCTCACTTACATAACTGTTTACTTATCCATGTCTCTTAGATATCTCACTTACATCTCTGTTACGTATCCATGTCTCTCAGATATCTCACTTACATAACTGTTTACTTATCCATGTCTCTTAGATATATCCCTTACATCTCTGTTTACTTATCCATGTCTCTTAGATATCTCACATCTCTGTTTACTTATCCATGTCTCTTAGATATCTCACGTACATATCTGTTACGTACCCATGTCTCTTAGATATCTCACTTATATCTATACTATGTTCATTCTGTTTACCTCTCTATACAGTTTAAGAGAATGAATATATATTGTCATTGTAACAAGCTTGTATCAGTCAGAATGCACACCACCTTGCCATTTTTTCCCAAACAATAAACCGGGTTCGACCAGTCATTTGCAGACATCTTCACTTTATCGCCTGCTCAGAAGCTGCTTGGTGTGAGTCACAGCTAATTTGTGTCGTTTTGTTTGTTATTTGTTTTATTCAGGAGAGTGGATAATATTTTGTACATATAGATTTATTGAATAATTTCATATTGCTCAAAACATACAATACTGAAGACTGGCCATGAAAAGTCTGTAGGAAAATGACCCGTTTTCTCCAAGATAGCTGGATAGAGTACCAAGGTCGGATTTAAATTCTATTGTTTCTCTTAATACTTCAAAATGACCCCGTAGAATTTCTGTAGCCACGAGGTTTGCCAAGAAATCAATCACTGAATGAATGTTGGTGCCATATTATTTTAATTTGATACATTATTTACGTTGCTATTTCGAATAAACAAATATCTTGTTTCGCGTCCAAATATAAAGGATGTCATTTTAAACAATAAGGGTAACAAGAGAATCTCATTGTAAGGTATCAAAACAAATTAACTTCAATTACAGAAATAAGACTGAGAAGTCGTGGTCCTCAGTTCCTTTGGGAGAGGGACCATGTTCTTTTGCATTGAGATGTACCAGGACATCGTAGGTGTTCCTTACAAGACAATCAGAATTGGAGATGGTTACTCCAAGTTCTCAGTAATGTACATAGGCTAATTATTCTTAATATTGTTATTACATTTGTTCATTTCAAACTAACAATGGTTGCTTACTAACTACCCATTTACCTCGGTCACCAGCCATGATCGATCGATTATTAATCTCAGTAGTTAATACTATCGGAGGCATCAACATTGTTTTAATCTCTAAGCATGGGGCTTGACACAAATCCGAAACATGAATTAACCTCCCATGGAATGCCTCCTTACACCACTTATTACTGACATGAAAACTTAGTACCACTATACGTATTACTACTCATTACCGTTATAGGATAATGTTTATTTAATACGCTTTATTCGTAGAATTATTCTGTCAAAACTAATAGTGGACACTATTAGTATTTAGACATTTTTTCAGATTTATACTTTGATAACAATAATAACCCAAGTTCCCCTCATTTCAGAAACATGTCTCCATGAAGCAATTGATATGTTTTTAAAACTTGTACGATATCCTTACAATAATCCCCTGCGCTGTATGAATGCAATATGTATGTCATTTTCCATTGCTAGAAAACGTCTTAACTTCCACTCAGTAATGACATTTTGTAAGGTGCAAAGAGTAGTTTCCAACAGAGCCCCAGCCACACAGTGATACCGTAACGTCAGAGGGTTAAGTTTCACTAGGTGTGCAGTACCAATGTACCTTGTAGTTCTATACTAGCAGGATAAGGAGTACTGTAAACCACAGCTGGTAATACCGACAAATATTGCACAGCTCTAAAAGTCTCAGGGTAATACCGACAAATATTGCACAGCTCTAAAACCTAAACAGAAAGTGACTTTGGTGACAGTTCTAGGTACTGGGTCTTGCTGACATGGCGACCCCAGCAGAGTCAGTTACTTCCATCTATTACTATATGTATTTCACAAATTAATCACAGGGCCTGCAGTTTTAAAATCGCATAAATTCTTAATCAACCATTCAGTTAATCAAGTTGTACAGTATTTAACCAGCCAGACTACCATGCATTCTCAAATATATCTACCATATTGGGGGTGGGGGTGTTTACATGTACAATGCAGCGACCCTACAGGGCAGGACGGGGGTGAATGTGTAGGTCCAATGACGATTGTAATAAATTCCAGATAAATGCTTGTTTTTTAAAAATGAAGCGACGGCGTGACTAATTAAATAATTTAAAACTTTCAATTTGATTTCGTACAATTTAAGGTCACGAAAATTAAAGTTGAAGGAACTCTAGGTAAACACTCCCTTGTGGGTTGCTATTCACATTTTGCTACCTGCAATTAATGAGCCCTAAGATCACACGAAAGGAAATTTAATTGGAAAACTTACTGGTTTTAAATATACGTTGAAAATTCATTCGAAAAAATATTTTATCATGATCAAGTGCTTATTTTACGACTATATTTTTGTGCTAGAAATTAGATTGTGTTTATGTAAATTATTCAATTTGGTCATTCGAGGATAATTTAATCGAAGTTTCTAGATCAATTTTTCTCCGAAAAACAAGTATACTTTCGAAGGGGAAAAAAGCAACAAAATATTTGCTATTGAAACATGAAACCCCGAGACATCCTGCTCTACGACAATATCGGTGAAATCCCATTTGTACTATAAGTAAACCAATTCTAATTCTCTTGTTGTAAACCCTCCATAAAAATGTGTAAGAGAGTCCTTATCAGAAACAAAACTTTGGAAGAAATGGTTAAGATATCGATTACTAATTTATTTTTTTAAGTTAAAAGTTTCACGCCGTGGTGATGAGAATACATCAAGATTTTAATGCATTTGTAAACAAAGATTATCGTAAAAACCAGTTACTAAATACACGAGTCTCGTAAAAAAATCAATTACTTACACAATGTAGCGTTGTTCTAGGATGCCGGTTTGGTTTGTTTTGTTAAAATTATAGATTTCGCATTGTATTCGCTGTATACTTATACGGAATTCCAGAAATTGTAAATCAGTGTTGGAATTTCTTCTGAAAGGCATCTTCTAATCAAAATATTCAAAACACTTTGTCTTTTTTCGCAAGATCAAATCAAATTTCTGGATGCAATGTATAACTTTAGAAAAAGAAAAGAAATTTGTTTGCAAATAAAAAAAAAAAAGCTGTCACAACGAGACTGAAGAATTGGTTGATTGCGGCGTAGTTTACGATAACTCTCCCTGTGTTAAGTTGTCGGGGAAATGCCATTTTAACAGTGATATATATACAGAATATCTTATTCGTAATCCTTGTCCGTATCTCCCAGTCAGTAGCGTCGTGAAAAACATTCAGAGAAAAACATGAAATGTGCTGTCTACAACAATGCAAGCATTCACTGCCTTCTAGTACCTTAAGAAGTAAGCCAGCGAGTTTAATGACAACCTATGGGAAAAGATATAATCTTTAAATCAATACGATCCACTTATATGCCTGATATTAGCAGGGATACCCGCTGTTGTCCGCAGTCCAAAGAATATAATTTGCCATGAGACTTAAGAATCCCCCTTCCCTCTGGGACAAACACTGACAAATTGTTTACAGGTTTTAAACAATAGCGCAATTGTAAACTGTACTATCAAACGTATCTTTAATGACATTTTTTATCGTCAAATGTTTGAAATTCAAGTTTTCGTAAACGTATACATAATGTCTCTTTATTCAAGAAAATATTCAGCGATAGTACGTGTATATAAAACGATTTTGTTTTGAAGGTAGAACAAACCCGACATGGGCCTGAAAATGCCAAAGTGTACCGTGCATCTTTCGTATTTTGTTTTTCAAATACGTTGTGGCAGACAATCTATTCTCAAAATCTAATACACAACGGAATTCATGCAATTTTCGTCCAAATTTTAGAATTTTAAAATATTTTTATATCGGCATTTTCATCTCTTTCATTTTTTAAAACTTAGATTTATGTAGTGTTTTAGTTTGGCTCATCAATATCTTAGTCAATATCTACAAACGAATACATGTATAACTGATCAAAGCCGAAACACAGCATTTCCATTGCTGTCAATAAAATTAGTCACCCAATAAGACCAACTGAGTGAAAAAGTGGTAAGTAAAAATTTTCATGAATTTTATCATTAGTAGAACAGACTTCGCTACCAGTGTCTTGAATTCTAAATAATCATAAAATTTGTTTTTGTTGTCTTGGATATTGTACAAATTAGGTCAATTGCTACAACAAAGTATCATATGGATAGTAACATTTTGATTAGTAATCGATTTAGCAATAGTAAAATTGAACATTAAGCATCAATTATTTGTAATCGCAAATTATTTTTTTAAATCCTTAATATGGTACAAAAAACTGCAAATTCTGGATGCAAACACAGTGACGTCATTGACTGGTTTATTTTGGCTGCACCATTTGGCACATTGCATTAACAATTTTAAAATTTGTTTAAGTTTTAAGCATTTTGAAAAATTCTTGATAAAATGTTGTAAAATCAAACTAACTCCAATTCATAACCTTTCAAAAATATCAATATGAAATACAATAAAAAGCATTTAAATCTATGGAAATAAAAACAATTTTATTTGTTTTCAAATAGAATGCTTTTTAATCTAAAATAAATGTAAAAGTTTTAAAAGTGGATGAAAAGGTACTGGAATTTGTAGCTAGAACTCACCGTAATAGACATGGGGAACAATAGAGTAGGAACTACACTGGCTGCCACCACTGGAAGGGCGAGAACGAGAACTCTCAAATCCGTTAGGGAGGGAGCGAGTGTGGTAAGGAACTGCCCCCGGGATAGC
Source organism: Ostrea edulis (assembly GCF_947568905.1). Taxonomy (NCBI): domain Eukaryota; kingdom Metazoa; phylum Mollusca; class Bivalvia; order Ostreida; family Ostreidae; genus Ostrea; species Ostrea edulis. The sequence continues at coordinate 54,803,905 of NC_079170.1, read as the reverse complement.
AGGAAGAGTTATACCACTCATAATCTTTCCAGCAAGAGATTATACACAAACACAATATTCAAAATCAGATATACAACTCCAGCACTACTAGGGGTCTTCGGACCTCATATAGTCACTTTGATTTGTATGCTCCGATTTTCATTTCCTTCACGTCCGCACGCGCTCAGCCAGCAACTGGCGGGAAGTTTCCGAATTTAGAAATCTAACCTCTCCGGGAGTTCAGCCTTGGAACCCGCATTGATTTTATTTCTTCGTCCTGTCAAATCTGAGGACAGATAGCACTACGTAAGCGTTGATTTTGTCTTAAATTTAAAGTTTTGAATCCGAGTCAAATATTGATACACTGGTTTCTAAGTGTTCCTAGTATGGTCCAAGGTGCTCTTTGCCCGCATGTATTATCTGGCAGTTTCAATGTACGCGCATGATTTAGTTACAGTTGGCACGGATGCGCGTTTTATAAGAATAACTCCATTTAAATGGATCGGATCAAGACTTCTAGATGCATTCTTACCGAATCACTGGCTTATCTCTATTCAGTAAATACAACCAGAATTTAAAATACACAACGCTAATTTGTATAGTTAGATATAGAGATTTAAAATTTCAGAAGTCCATAAGACTGTTAAAATAATAGTCCCTATGTATTAAGACGACCGTTAATCAACTAATAAAACTACAGGAATTATGATAAACACGCTCTTAATCTACATGTCAGCCTACATTTGTACATGCATATAAATTTAGTTTAGTTTATTAAAACCTTGAAAAACATCTCATTGCTTGGTCCCGATCTTATAACATTTAATTTTGCTAACATTCTCAAACAAAACGTCACAAAATTAAGATCAACGACAGTCACACGAAGAAAACCCCCTAATAAACTGCTTCTCCGACACGGTTGGACAATCACCTATAATGTTTGTCACTATTTCTATTGATGTGTTGACTAGTTCCGGTATTTGACTTCTATGCATATATTTGCATTCATGTTTTCCCCACTTTCCCCTGCCTATCCTTTAAAGCTCGGCTGGAGATTCTCGAATCAAATAACTCTAAAATATGGAATCAGAAATCTAACAAAATTAAGACTGTGAGATTATCCATCATAAATTCTGTGTACTCTGCAAACAAAAAGTACAATTGACTGTGGTATCCGCCTAAGTCTTTGAAACTTTTCTTGATCCACCCCACTTGATTTTACTACTTGAAGTTCAATATGACTTTTTAGTCCCCCACAATAGAGACAATTTCCGGAATACTTTGGACCATAGAGAAAATACGTCAACAGCTGCAAGTTAGATCTCGGGAATGCAGATCGCGCCATTGTAAATGATGCACTATGTCATCGCTCTGTTGTTTTGAACATCGACATGGCACAATCGCGACACCGCACACTATTGTACACCGCACTTTGATGCTAGGATAATGCGATCCTTCTGTATAGGGAATCTAAATGCACATGTTTAAATGACATATCGGCTATTGTGACGTACCCTGTCCAGCGTTCAATTTGGAGTGATCACTGGTTCGTCTGGAATGCCATTTGTCACTGCAAGTCTAGTCAAATGGTCCCACTAGAACTAGTGTATCATAAAATAATGGGCAGGCAAATTTTTTTTTTTGGGTGACCAAGAGTCTATCTTGAATTGGTCACGTTCTCCAGGATATGGTAAGTTTGTATATTTAGCATATGGCAATTCTGAGTACATAGAAAGGCTACAAAGTTATTTTTTTGCCAATCATTGTCAAATTTGAAGCATATAAGTATATCTTCCTTTATCAAATATTGAGCACACCTACCTTTCAAACTTACATGTTTGTACACATGCATGCAACTTTGATAGAAAATTGGTAATCGTGTGGTCGATGATTTCTAAAGTAGAATGTATGTAAAGTTAAAAAAAATATGTCATTTTCTTCAGAAAACCTAACTTTTCTCACATCCGTGACATTTGTGTGGCTTTAGTTAGTTGTTGTCATAGTGAATGTCCATTTCTCTATATGTCACCTTAAAACTAGGTTTTACTAGGTTTCACGGGTTTTCTATTTTGAAATTCAAATTTAAAAAATGGGGATATCTATGGGCTAAAACATTCTCTATAGCTTCGACGTCGGATTTAATGGTCTTGTCCGAAACGATGTCGACATTCATTTTTACAGTCTCAACTCATTGTAAGATCTGTTGCTTCCTGGATATTCGAACCCAGGTCCTACCATGCATGATGCAAGCACTGAAAACACCGACCGAGGTACCATGACAGACATTTGATTTACAGGAATGGGTAAATAAAACAAAAACTACTTTAAATTTGATGATATGACGTTTTATATACACGACTATAAAGAGTCAGATGACCTATAGACTAACAATGTAATTTGAGTATGCATGTAACACTGTTGCAATTTTTTCAACCTTGAAAACTCTAATCGAACAGTTTACCTCCGTATACTTAAAATACTCCTTTAATCTGATAATGCAGTTATTGCAAATCATCCTGCAAAGCCGGATTTCAACAAGTGTTACTTTGATTTAGATTTAAATTCAAAATTGGATAATGTTCAGACGAATATATTAGCCAAATGAACTTGGTGTCGATCTTGCTTATTTTTCACGGCTTTTATGCCAATTATATAAAAAAAACCATTCACGACTTATAAAGTCTTATATTTGCATTTTAATCTTTTTCTCAAGGTAGGCAAACTGGTTTTGAAAGTTTGTCAGATATTTTCTATATATCATTGGATTTTGAGCCAGAAATTTGTACCCACAAACATTTGGCAAATCCACAAGACCTATTCTGAAGCGGTAGTATCGTACAGGTAATGGACCTCTCAATCACCATTCCTTTTAGTTTTTACAAGTACATGTACATGTATTTAGTTCTTTCTTTCTAACCAAGCACTAATTACAAAGGATCATACCTGATAAAGTTACATTTCTCCCCCCTTTAAAATGTATATATACAATGTAATTTTCTCAATTTTTATCAAAGATGTTCGTAAAAGTTTCAATTGCATTATTACAAGTATAAAAGTGAATCCCTATAATAAGCTATTTTATTTTTCTTTCTTTGAAATTTAAACAATTAAAAAACACCATGCTATATTTAGATATGATTCTCATTGGCAAAATAGAAAAAAATCAATATAGCACATGGTGACACCATTTTACCAAACTAACCAATCAGATGTTAAGTAAGCAATAATATAAAACAAAGCATAGCACTTGAAACCTTTTAAACACTAGTACACATTTATTGCTTAAGTCCGTAACTACCGGGTATATATAGAGAAAGAACATCTTAGGGACATTTTCTTTTCCTAATTTGGTCCCCCAAAACTTTGGAAATTCAAGTGATTTTTTTTCCCAAAGAGGTCTATGATTATATCTATGACCAGTTTTCGCGCCATTCCTTTTATTATGACATTAGAAATGAAACCATGTATCGTCTGTCGTGATATATCACCGAAAACGTCACGTGATCGAATTTAGGCTCAGTACTTGATTCCCGACACGTTACCCGAGTTACATCCAACTGACGAGAAAACCTGTCTTTACTGCTTATACAGAACATGAACTGACTACATGTATACCATACAAACCTTAAAAGTAGACATCCAACGATGGAAATTTCGTTAGGAGTAAGTTCAACTGATTCGATATGCAAGAGCTTGTTCTGCGTATGGTCAGTTTTGAAATCGAAGCAGGCTACTGACAAACAAGTTGACGGTGCAAGGATTCCAACAGTCTCGTTTAAAGTCAGCATTTCGCAAATTCTATGGTCGTTATGGCGATCTGGTTTGCCAATGCGGCCTATCATTGGGTCAAATGCTGTCTGACGTGTTTCATGCCGTTTGTTAGACCGTTCTTGGCGCACTGATTTTGACTACGGACGACTCCGTTTACCTGATCAAGATATAGAGCTCACGGCGGGTGTGACCGGTTGATGCTTACTCCTCCTAGGCACCTGATCCCACCTCTGGTATATTCAGGGGTCCGTGTTTGCCGAACTCTATTTTGTATTGCTTATAGGAGTTATGAGATTGATCACTGTTCGTTTATCTTCGCCTTTCACCTTCCATCCTGACCGAGACACTCTCCTTTGCAGACCCTGTACATCTCCTCTATCCAATGCAAGGTGAAGATAATGAACAGTGATCAATCTCATAATTCCTACAAGCAATACAAAATAGACAGTTGGGCAAACACGGACCCCTGGACACACCAGAGGTGGGATCAGGTGCCTAGGAGGAGTAAGCATCCCCAATATCAGGAAATCGAAAATTGGAATTAAGTCTCCCATACTAAGCAAAATTTCTTCACACAGAAAACAAAAATGAAAAAGATAGTTTTTTGGGTAAAATAACAATAATAACTTGAAGAAAAGCATGCTTTTTCAAAATTACTAATTTAAAAAAAAATGAATGAAAATAATTCAAAGCTGGCAGTGGTATCAAACTGCTAAACATTTTCCTTTAGAATTACTTTTTTTTTTTTTGGCCTTAGAAAATTAACGTTTCACATTTGTTTCAATTTACGAGACGCAAATTAGTTCTTTAACCTTTGAGCAGGACCACCTGAATCGTTTCTACTGAAACGCTGAGATTTGATGAATACCTAGTTAGTCCCATTTCCCATCCAGAAAATTGATATTTAAACATTTTATGAATATAGTAAATTTTACATGAAACATAGACGCAAAGAAAAAAAAATAGAAATTGGGATCTTACCGGAATCTTCGTCTCATGGGTCCCACCAAGGCTTCCCCCTGGACTAACTGGGGGCTTCAAGGTGCCCCTAAATCCTCTGCCTTATGATAATAGGACACTGTTGGGACCCTTATATTGTCTACAATTACATTACAATATGATGTTAATATAAAGATTTATACAGGGCATTCACCATGTTATTTCATGGGCATAAAACAATTTAGTATAGCATGCGAGCATTCTAGTGGACACTTTGACACGGAGGAAAATGTTCTATTCCACCGCAGATCCTATATGATGTAGTACTTAGAGCTTTTCAAGGTTTCAAAATTAAATCAAGTTTAAATATATAGGTTCTGTACTATCTAGATTATCGTATTCTTAGAATCTACACCTTATGACAAACAAGCCACACTGGTACATGCACTGCATTGTCTGATTTTTCTGATCACACCTTCCATGGCTTTCTTAGACTTGTCGTCTACATATAAATGGATTTGGGTGTTGTTGTTTTTACCTAACAAAAGGACCATCGGTGAAAATTCTATGCTTCGATGTCTTTTCCTTTTTCTATAAGTCCTTTGTTAAAATGAATTTTAAAAAAAACATTTTGGCAGTGGACTTTTACAAATGATTTTGTTTCTCAACATTAACCTGTCCCCTGAGGACCCGGGTTAGAAAAGGTCTTTAGTATCTCTTGCATGTGGTAAAGGCGACTAAATGGGGAGGCCCTTCGGTTAAGACCGCAAAAACCGAGGTCCCGTGTCACAGCAGGTGTGGCACGATAAAGATCCCTCCCTGCTCAAAGGCCGTAAGCGACGAGCATAGGCCTAAATTTTGCAGTTCTTCACCGGATATAGTGACGTCTCCATATGAGTGAAAAATTCTCGAAAGGGATATTAAACTATCAATTAATCAATGAACATTTAGCTTCAGCTTGCACTGAGTATATGCAAAACTCATTTAAAACATCATCGGCGTAAAACAGGATAGATCGATTCAAATACAACGATGAATCATCTTAATTGATTATTTTAACCCCCCCCCCCCACTTATAATTATGATATAAAAATAAAAATGGTGACGGGGTGTCCCCTTGCCGTACTCCAACATTGCAGTAGAAAGTCTTATGATTACCATAAATTTAATTTCTATACACATGTTTCTAATATTTTGAATAAAACAGAGTGTTACCATTATCCATTGAAAAAGATATAGCCTGAACTCTACATAGAGTACAGTTAGATCATACATGTATCACATATGCCTGAACTCTACATAGAGTACAGTTAGATCATGTCACATATGGTGGCTTGTTTATACTTTTATTCATTGTTTTCCACTGCATTTGCCCTTCAAGGTGAAAAAGAAAATTCCGAAAACTTACTACACATCTATTCTAAAGCACTCGACCAATCATCTCCTAAAAGATGATTTGGCTACTGGGATTCGATCGGGGAACCAGGTTTTTCCATAGAAAACGTCGTTTTTCAACCCCATTTGACCACCAGGGTGAAAATGAAGAATCTGAAATCTTATTGGACACCACCATTTAACTTCTTAAAGATAATTTGACTACTGCGTAAAATATCGGAAGAGTTCTGAGAACCAGGGTTATTATTTTTTTGTCGGAAAAACATCGTTTTTCTTTTTTTTCACCCAATCCCCAGTTGAAAATGAAAATTCATTGCACATCTACGGGACATGATCAATCGTCTTCCAAAATATGATTTGGCTATTGCGTAATTGTAAGAGGAGTTCTGGGAACCGGGGGGGGGGGGTTACGAAAAAAAAAGCATCGGGTTTTTTTTACCCCCAGGATAAAAATGAAAATTCTAAGAATTTATTGTGTGTCTACAGGAGTTTTTGTAAAAAAAAAAAAAAAAAAAAACCCAAAAAAAAAAAAAAAAAAAAAAAACCCACGTCGTTTTTCGATCCCCAATTGGGCCCAGGGTGAAAATGAAAATTCCGATATCTTCTTGCACATCTACAGGACAACTCAAAACATCTCCCAACAGATGATTTGGCTACTGAGCAAAATGTAAGAGTTCTGGCCTGGGTTTCTCGCAAAAACTCTCAAACTTAAGTTTGAGTTTTCTTCTATTTGAGCAGCCAAAATCTGAGTAAAATCTCAGACTTAAGTCCAAGATTCGACATAAGTTCTTTTCGAGAAATCCAGGACTGGAAACCAGCGAAGGTGTAAAAAATATCGTTTTGTTTTTTTTTTACCTCCATATGAAAATGAAAATTGTACGTGGAGTTCTGGGAACTAATTTTTTTGCGCTGTTTCTTTTTTATTATTATTGGTTTTGTTGCTTTGTGTTGTTGTTTTTGTAGAAAAAAAACCCGCCATTTTCAACCCCTGTTTGGGCCCCAGGATGAAAATCAAAATTCTAAAATTTTATTACACATTTAAAGTACACCACCAATCATCTTCCAAAAGATGGTTTGACCATGAGCAAAATGTAAGAGTTCAGGTGTTAAAAAAATCCAACATCATCGGTTTATCTTTACACCCAATATGAAAATAAAAATTCAAAAAACTTATTGTGCAACATCAATGATCGTCCAAAAGATGGTTTGGCTACTGTGTAAATTGTAAATGGAATTCTGGGAACCATTTTTTCTTTCTTTTTTCTTCTTAACTTTCTTTCCTTTTTATTTATTTATTTATTTATTTTTTTTTTTTTTTGCATTTGTATTTTGGTTTTATTATTATGTTTATTCAACCCCCATTTGGATGAAAATTCTAAAACCTTATTATACATTTAAAGCACACCACAGGGGCGGATCCAGGAATTGTGGTTACGGGGGGCTCCACTTTATGAGGCAGGGGGTCTGGATTTTACAGGTTTTATAGAGCTTGAAATATGTCTCCTATTTAGTTATTTGTACTATTTTCTATCATTTTTTATAAGGTGAAATTAATAAAAATGGCGCAAATTTTAAGGGTTTTCGGAAAAAATTAAGTTCTCCCAATACAGTATTTGAAGAAATCAAAATATTTTGTTATTTATTTCTCCGGGAGTGGAAGAAATTATTGCTTCTTTTATCGTTTAGTACATTTTTCTAAACAAGATACATGTACCACGATTTACCTTAAATTTGAAAATTTTAGGGGGGGGGGCGCCGGTTGCGCCCCCTTACAGTTGTAAATCCGCCACTGCACCACCAATCATGATTTGGTTACTACGTAATATGTAAGAGAAGTTCTGGGAACCAGTTGTTTGTTTTTTTTTTGGTTGAAAAAACATTGGGTTTTTTTACCCCCAGAATTAAAATTCCAAAAACTTATTGCACATCTACAGAACACCATTAATCATCTTCCAAAATATGACTTGGCTACAGCGTAAATTGTAAGAAGAGTTATGGGAACCAGGTATTTTTGTAGAAAAAATGTCTTTTTTTTTCTTACCCCATTTAGCCCCCTAGGTAAAACTGAAAATTCCAAAACCTTATTGCACATCTACAGGACACCACCTATCATATTCCAAAAAAATTAAAATTAGTTACTGCTTCAATAAAAGAGTTTGAGGAAGAAGAGTGACAGACGGGCGGACCCGAACTTTCTATAGAAAGCGCGGGTATGATAAGAAAACCACACTCCCTTGTTGTGAAGTGGTTTACAAATGAAATGAATTCAATTTCTACACTTTGATTTCATTATTTTCTATTAATTTTGATCGGTACTTTTTCCACGAGTTTCGTTAAAATTTAGAAAATTGCAATATTTCTGAAATTTGTCATTTCGTTACAAAATACATATATGCTTGTCTGACATCATCGTCGCAAACCACGGTATTGAGTCCACTCACGCTCCCTCATATGATGATGGAGAGAATCGAATAGAAGCACCCGTGGGTAACCGACGATGGTCTGACATGTGTTGTTTTCTAACTGACAGAGTTTTCGAAGATTTTAGTCCTATATTTTTTTTTAAACATGTAAACAAATAGCGTTTTTGATCATTATTATTTTTAACAGCTGGGTTTCTTTGAATTTTGTATTAGATATTGACCGTGTACAACCCCACATTTGGGGGTGCGGAATAGTGACCTTAGGGGGTACGGAATTCGAAAATTTTTTTACTAGATAAGTCGACATATTTAGCGTGGTTACATCTATAGAGATAAAACTAGTCTTATATTAACATACGACGGAACACAGTGATATCCCCGTTTACTCTTGCTCGTTTCCCACCTTGCAGTTCGGGCTAGAAATAGGTGAACACTTCGACAATGTTTGTCAACCACACGTAAGGATGTATTTGATAGATATTTTGGTGAATTTTTCAATTATGCTGCCACTCCACATAATATGACTAATACGCATGGTTTCTGCACATAACGCTGTAGCAGATGCTTCCATGATTTTCGAAATTTCATGTCAAATACACGGTTATAACCTCAATTTTAGTGTGTACCACTAGGGGGTACAGCTTTCAGTGGAGGTAGGGCGCAATGAACCAATCTGAATGTGATGAGTTTAAGAAAGTGTCATTTGGATTTGAGATTAATATCAAACCATCTTTGCGATGTAGTCATTCTTTGATTTGAAATGTCGCTTGTATGTAAATGCAGTTGGTACATTAACATTTCTGATCAGAGAATTATTTGTTATGTTCTTATATCTGACATCAAGATGTTCCAAAATTGGGTTTCAAAACTGACGTCATTTAAGAAAACGGAAATTGCCTTTGGGCAACGCTTATTGTATAGTTGTCACGGAAAAGATATTTCACTGTATTTACATCTTCACTGTCATGATCGTGTGCAGGATTGGACAAAACAAGATGGCAGACGGCATTTCCAAACAAAGGTAGGCTCTTAAAACTCTTCATTTTACCGACTTATTAGACGACGAATTTATGAATTTAAAACACTGCCTGGCCAGGGAGGCATCATTAAGTTGATTGGTTGTTGGAATTTTTACTCATGTACACGTACAACTCTAAATTCATTGATCGATGTTGACGATGTTGCCTCGATAGAATCCGAAGCGGGCGAAGATGTTTCTAATCATGTTTTCATGCATTTTAAGAAAGATACTTTCGGTAAAATAGACTCTGCACATATCTTTTGATGAAAACTTCAACCAGTGTATGCGATTTGTCCCTTAAATTGCCTTGGTTAGATAGATATCTTGACTTGAACATTTGCTAATGTGCAGGATTGGACTGTGGTCGTTTCCACGATAAACGTGCCGGATTGGACCTCGATTTTGGTTCAGGATTGGACCCTCTTTTTATCTTTATTTTCAAAATCCTTTATATTTTCGAATCTCGACTTCACTTTATCATATTTTAGTTTGATTAATGTAGCTTATTAGATTCTCAGACATTTCCAACATGACCATGGTGTATTTTGAATTTTTTTTTACTGTTATCAAATTACATCGTCGTTTAAGTTCCCAACGACGACAATTGCTACTGTAAAAATATTCATTCGTTATCTCCTTCAAATAGAACCAATATAACAGATCTATACATGAATCACCAATCTTTGCAGATGTAACGTTGACTGTTCGTATCCAGGATATATAAGGCCATTTTGACCTATAAAACACGTGAGAAATTATCATAATTTTATAATCCTCTGTAACAATAGATTTTCTCCTTTGTTTCAGGTATCAAGCCCTAGAACTTCATTCCATGAGATGGGTACACTTCGAATGTGCGAAATTGGTGGTGAGGAATTCAAGACCAATTCTGAATTTCGTAGGCATGTAAAAAGGAAACATCAATCAGAGAAATTGTCTTCGTTTGTGACCAGTGCAACACACGCTTATAAAAGAAACATGAAGTACAAAAAATTACATTGTTTTCTGAATACACGAAGTGCATACATATACCATGGCAGCCGTTTTATATATCCGTCTATGTACATTATGAAACGATTATTTTTACGGTATTATGTTTTGTTTTACAGAGATACTACTAATCTTTTACATTGCATTTTACACATGCTGATGTGTTATTTCATTGAACCAGAAGTGTTCTTAATTTTTATTTGTTATTAAATATATTTCAATGTTATTGCGTTTGTATTGAACTAATAACAACTAGTGAAAAATTTGTATTGAAGAGTAACCTCTCATCTGAGCAGCAAATATTGAAGAAGAAAAAACATCATGGACAAAACTGCTTTTCATTTAGGTTCATCTTTCAGCTACAGGAGTGATATTGCGAATTTCTGAGAAAATATCCTTTTTATTTTCTTTCATCAGTATATGCACTCTAAGGTTGAATTCAATGTAATTACAAGAAACGAAAGGTTTTTAAATACAAAAATACTGATATTTATTACTAGCTTGAAAATACGGATGTATATTTAATTGCTGTTATAAAATTTAGAAATTCATTTCAAAATTAAGGATTATCTCCCTCATGCATAGCTCTTATCCTTGGACGAATTTGGCTCCACTTGTTTGGCACGCTATTTTTGGCTATATTTAGATCTAAAACTTCATAGTTATTTCGGATTTCAAACATTTCGGTTGAGCATCACTGAAGAGACATTATTTGTCGAAATGCGCATCTGGTGCATCCAAATTGGTACCGTATAAGTTTTACATTCTAACAAACACTTTTACCGTAAGTAATTATCCTTGTAAGTGAGTTGGCCTCGATATCTTGCACGACATATGCACTCAAGATTATTAGAATTAAAATGATAGGGAAATTTTTCAAAAGATAATAAATCCCGCTTTAACAAGCAAAACTGGCTCCAGCAGAAGCATACATATGAAAGGAACAAGTACATGTGGACAGATGATTAAGTATTGAAAACATGAACATCTCAACATCTTATAGTCTTTATTGTCATTGAACAGCTTTGTGAAATGTAAACCATCATGCCTGAAGAGATTATTATACGTCAACCCATGCTCAGTTTTAATAATTCCATGCAGATATCACAAATGTTAAGTGGTTGGGAATCGAACATGGTCTACATGTGTATATACAATATAAATGTATTTGCTTCTGCAAAATGAAGACTTTTCAACATGTTGATCTTCGAGAACAAGGCTCCTTCTAACGTGTGGCAGAACTTTAGATTCATGTGCGCGGTAAAATTCTCAAACACTTAAAAGATTTTCGAGCTGGCTCTTCCGGCTTACTGATAGTTCCTTGCTCCACGTGCTCTTTTAGGTTTGTCAAAACCATGGTTTTAGTAGGAGACCATAAATAGAACACACTTCATTCACTTGCAACTTTTAAGCTTAAGGAAGTCCGCTCCTGACTGGATCTGTAAGAGAGAAAAAATGCATGTATTTAAGAAAGGGTCCAATCCTGAACCAAAATCGAGGTCCAATCCGGCACGTTTATCGTGGAAACGACCACAGTCCAATCCTGCACATTAGCAAATGTTCAAGTCAAGATATATATCTAACCAAGGCAATTTAAGGGACAAATCGCATACACTGGTTGAAGTTTTCATCAAAAGATATGTGCAGAGTCTATTTTACCGAAAGTATCTTTCTTAAAATGCATGAAAACATGATTAGAAACATCTTCGCCCGCTTCGGATTCTATCGAGGCAACATCGTCAACTTCGATCAATGAATTTAGAGTTGTACGTGTACATGAGTAAAAATTCCAACAACCAATCAACTTAATGATGCCTCCCTGGCCAGGCAGTGTTTTAAATTCATAAATTCGTCGTCTAATAAGTCGGTAAAATGAAGAGTTTTAAGAGCCTACCTTTGTTTGGAAATGCCGTCTGCCATCTTGTTTTGTCCAATCCTGCACACGATCATGACAGTGATCTTAACATATTTAATATATGTAGATGAGAATATTAACGAGTTGCAAACTTTACTGATTAAAATTCACATTGTTGTTTGTGATATTCAGGCTTGAAATTTAATTTAGCCTGTCAGTTCAATCATAATTAATTTTACTAGTAACTGCAGGATGATGACATGAAGAAAAAGTTACACCTACATCATAACCATGCATTTGGTTTTTCTCACACAACGTCTTGCATACCCATAAAGTCCAAAATAATTCAAAATAAACCCTTTGAAAAAAATACTCTCACTGGTTATTATAACAGAACTTATAATAACCAGTGAGGGCATTTTAAAAAAAAAAGAAAAAAAAAGGGCTTATTTTGAATTACATGTATCTTGGACTTTATGGGTATGCAAGACGTTGACATGCATTAGAAATATTTTCAACAAAAAAATTAATTAAATCAACTCATGTAGCTTATTCAGAGGGGGGGGGGGGGGGGGGGGGTCCTGGGTCCTGAACCCGAGCACCTATGAGATCATCAAAGTTGTGCATGTGGTAGATTTTACATGGGGGGTCCGGGGTCCTGAACCCAAGCACCTGTGAAATCATCAAAGTTGTGCATGTGGTAGATTTTACAAATAAATAGGTTAATGCCTTCCTGGCAAGCAGTTAATTACACTAATGCAAAGGGGAGATGTGAATAAAGGTTTGGTTCCCCCCCCCCCCGAAATTCCCGACTCAACCAAGTTATTTGAAAAGAAAAGACTACGTAAACTGTGGATCCATCATTTGCGTAATGACAAGTTGAGGTTCAAGACATTTGTATGAAGAATGTTTACCGCCTGTCTTGTCTACGACTCGACGGAACGTCTTCTTTTCTCATTTTTTTTCTTGCGAAAGAACGGGCTCAAATCTATACGGCTCCAAACTTCACTGTTCGTGACTTGTCATGTTTACAGTGCTGCTGATGAAATAAACCGGAATAGACGGTGTGACGTCATAAATTAAACTTCAATGGCCACTCTCTTAGCGGCGGGTAATTTAAAATACATGATAGATTAATATTGATTTAATTGTTAATCAAGGATTTTTGTTGTTAAAGACTGTCAATTACGATATCAGTAAGTAAAACTTTATTCATAAAAGCAAATATGTGGTTAGGGTTGCCTTTCCCTTTAAAGGTTTCTTATACATAAACGCTATTTGATATTAAACAAAGTAACCCTTTATACATAACCAGGTATTTTTATGCATGTACGAAAGGATCTAATGTAAAATGAAAATGTTATTTAAATTTGATTGTGAAAATTCAACATATAAAAAATATACTTATCTATTATCTAACGTGCATAATTCAGTTGTTGATGTCTTTTATAAAATGAAAGACGGAATGGTTTCAATACAAATTGGCCCTGTTATTTTTCTAATATATGAAATTGTTGAAGCCGCCACTGATATCGTGTATTCTTTTGTTTGGCCAACTGCTCTTGGACCACCCCTAAAATACAAGAATCTAGCATTGTAAAGTATATATCCAGCATTCTAAAACCTCTTTGTAACTGGCCTGTATCACATATTGCTACTATTTTAGGTCACCTGAGTCGTTCGTCTTCATCCGTCGTCCATTGGCAATTTTAAATGTTTAACTTCTTGAAAGCTACAAGACCATTTTGTGGTGTGAAACTTCTTTAGGATAAGAGGAACGTAAATTGTGAAATTTATTATCTTAGCTCCCAAAATTGCCACAACTAATGCCAAATTTTCAAAATCTTCTTCTCTACTCCCACGCGTGTGAGAAAAACCAAATGCATGGTTATGATGTAGGTGTAACTTTTTCTTCATGTCATCATCCTGCAGTTACTAGTAAAATTAATTATGATTGAATTGACAGGCTAAATTGAATTTCAAGCCTGAATATCACAAACAACAAAGTGAATTTTAATCAGTAAAGTTTGCAACTCGTTGATATTCTCATTTACATATATTGAATATGTTAAGATGTAAATACAGTGAAATATCTTTTCCGTGACAACGGTACAATAAGCGTTGCCCAAAAACAATTTCCGTTTTCTTAGATGACGTCAGTTTTGAAACCCAATTTTGGAACATCTTGATGTCAGATATAAGAACATAACAAATAATTCTCTGATCAGAAATGTTAATGTACCAACTGCATTTACATACAAGCGACATTTCAAATCAAAGAATGACTACATCGCAAAGATGGTTTGATATTAATCTCAAATCCAAATGACACTTTCTTAAACTCATCACATTCAGATTGGTTCATTGCCCCCTACCTCCACTGAAAGCTGTACCCCCTAGTGGTACACACTGAAATTGAGGTTATAACCGTGTATTTGACATGAAATTTCGAAAATCATGGAAGCATCTGCTACAGCGTTATGTGCAGAAACCATGCGTATTAGTTATATTATGTGGAGTGGCAGCATAATTGAAAAATTCACCAAAATATCTATCAAATACATCCTTACGTGTGGTTGACAAACATTGTCGAAGTGTTCACCTATTTCTAGCCCGAACTGCAAGGTGGGAAACGAGCAAGAGTAAACGGGGATATCACTGTGTTCCGTCGTATGTTAATATAAGACTAGTTTTATCTCTATAGATGTAACCACGCTAAATATGTCGACTTATCTAGTAAAAAAAATTTCGAATTCCGTACCCCCTAAGGTCACTATTCCGCACCCCCAAATGTGGGGTTGTACACGGTGATATTTATATCATGCATCAAATCAAACAAAATTTGGACTTTAAAATGTCTTCTTTGCAAACAAAACACCCTTTTTATTATTCCAGAAAAAAACACCACAAAACCATATACAGTACATATTATATAATTTAGAATTTATATCTCTTTTTTCATGGAGAAATCATACTTCAAATAAATTTTTTATGTAGTAATCCTCCTTACATGTAAATCGTAGTAACGACATGCGAGTAGAGCGGGGGTGTAACACACATACTATGTGGCCACAAGAATTATCCCTCTTTGAATAAAACATCGTTGGCTAAAGAGAGGTAACTGTACTCTACTTCGAACATTTTTTTTATATAAAAGCTCTTGTTCTCCCACAGTCTGTCGGGGTCCGAAAGCAAAAGGTGGTTCGTGTGTGCGCCCTCCCTTTGGAAACAACAAAACACTATTTTTTTTTTTAAAAGAAAAATTGATTTTGCTTTGTCTTTGGAATTGCCAGATTCAACATAAAACTTTGTTCGAGCCTCTGAAAACACAGATAATGAATAATATAAAACCTTCCGGAAATTTCATGTCACGAGTGTCGTGTTTCTCCCCATTTCATTAGTGCGCGTTCTCTTCAGCCAAATTCTCTCAATCAATGTAGACATTTGTAGGGGAGATTTGTCTGCAGATATGCGTCTTCAAAACCGAATTTTTGGCATATACCAAGAAACCCGAAATTTCAAGAAAGAAAGATATGAAAACCTAACGAGATTACCATACTGCTGAGCTGAGAGTGGCTTATGAACCACCAGAATCCCAATGCCCGCGACAGACTACCACTGTAGCTGGGGAGGGGTGAACAGAGGGGCTGCTTCTCCCTATTAACTCACGCATGTAACCTTAGGAATTTATTTGAAATGAAATAAGTTTTTTTTTTTTAAAAAGTAGAATAAACGCGTGATATAATCTTTGAGTCCGACCAACATATTTCACATTGGCGGATCTAAAATATTTTGAAATGGGGTTGAAGTAAGTCTGTGGGACTTCCTTTCTGGCCCCAGTGAGGCAATTAATTCTAAGCTTTAAGCCCCTTTCACGTGTATGCATCCGGCGGCGTCCGGGCCCACGCCGAACCGGAATTTTTAAAAAAAAATATGTTCAATTTTTTCCTCGGATCGTCCCGGAAGAAAACCCTCCGTATTGATCCGTGTAGGTACCGTGTATCAACCGAGAGGTCCGTGTATTAACTGAGAAGTCCGTGTATTAACCGAGAGGTCCGTGTATCAACCGAGAGGTCCGTGTAGCCACCGAAGTAACCGTGTAAAGTCCGGGGTCATCCGTGTACGAAACTTTTGTGCTGAAGAACACGGATGTTTACGGTTTGTACACAGATGTTCCCAGGACTGCGTTCAAGATTGTAGCGGCTAGTCTAGCTCTAGGTGTATTTAACGCATGAATTAACGCTAACAAGTTATTCCTACGTAGGGCTAGCCTAGCACATCGTTCAAGATCGTAGCGCTACCGAAACCTACATGTTCGTAGCCGCTATGATCTTGAAAGCAGCCCCGGTAACTACACGGACAGTCACGATAAACGCAGGGGAGAAAAACCGTGATAATCAGTGGGCATCCGCGTATTTCCGTGACACATCCATGGATGGACCGGCAGAAACCGTGATCTTCCGTACGCTCCGTGATTACGCCGGCACCGACTGGGATTTTTTCCGGGGACGTACGGGTAGCTACCGAGCTTATCCGTAGGGAAACCGGCGTTTTCCGTGTCTGCATCGTGATAAGACCGTGCGTACGACTTCACATAACCCACAGACGCTAGGTCACCCCGGACTTCACATAACCCACAGACGCTAGGTCACCCCGGATGACTAGAATTTTGCATCCGGCGTCGACCGGCTCCTGATCCGTGAATGTGTGCAAGGGACTTGAGCAATGGTTAGTTTTCAAGCCAAAATACCTACCATTGCAGGGGTTAGCATTCTCATTAGGATGTAGGTTAAATAAAGACATGTTCCTGGTGGAGCATCGGTTCAACTCCTGAAAGTTATTGTATCCAGCGGTCCAGGGACTCTAGTTTCATCATTAACGAGGATGTAGGCTAAATAATTGAATGACATATCACTTGTACACACACCTAACATGTGGACCTAACCTGAGTCCACCAAGGTAACTACACAGCCTTCTCTCAACTGTAAATTTGTGGATAAAACGTCATTTGTTAATCCAATATGACAAACCGTGAGCTCAAACTATTTCGTGATATATCTAAATGCATTACTGATGTTTTGGGCGAAGGAAATCAAGACGTACGGATAATAATGTCTTTTAGAATTTCTTCAGAAAACGAAAACAGAATTAGAAAGAAACTAATTGGAATCATTAAATAAAACTAAATTGATGACAAACCATTTTCTCCTATGAAAACAGTAAGAAATATAACGGGGGGGGGGGGGGGGGGGGGGTCGATAAAACGTCGGGTTTTTTAACCTCCAGGATGAAAATGAAAATTCCAAAATCTTATTGCACAAATACAGGACACCATCAATCTTCCAAGAGATGAATTGGCTACTTGTAATAAAATGTAAGAGGAGTTCTGTGAACCAGGTTTTTGTAGACAAACGTCGTTTTTCAACCCCCACTTGGGCCGCATATGCAGGGCGACAATGAGAATTCTGTCTACAGGACACCACCTACAGATGGGTTGTTTTGTCCAAACGTCAAATTCGTGAGGGGGGGGGTGTATATATATATATATATATATATATGAGACCCATGGGCCACAATGCTCACCTGAGTTCACATGGTCTGGCTGCTCTTCAGAAGATAAAAAAATGTTACGTTCTATTATCTCCACAAAAAATTGAACCCATATTATGGCCCCAGCTAAACCAAACAGGGTCATGACTTTACCCAGCTTGAATTCACTTGACTTGTAGCCTTATATCCCCCTAGCTATATTCATATTTATCCTCGATTCTAGCCCCACCTTAACCACATGGTCCATATATATAAAACAGATTTTCAAATACCACCCACCCTCATAAATTCTCATGGAAAACTTTGAATCCGTATTATGGCCCAAACCTACTCCTCATGGCGCTGATTTGAAGAAACTTGAACTTGTACTATCTGGGAATGCTTGCAATAAGTAAAACTTATACGGTACCAATTTTGATCCTTAATTTTGAAATGAATTTCTAAATTTTATCCCAGCAATTAAATATACATCCGTATTTTCAAGCTAGTAACGAAGTACTTAGCTACTGGGCTGTAGAGACCCTCGGGGACTAACAGTCCACCAGCAGAGGCCTCGACCCAGGGGTCATAATGTAAAACTTATATGGTACCAATTTTGATGCACCAGATGCGCATTTCGACAAATAATGTCTCTTCAGTGATACTCAAGCCGAAATTTTGGAAATTCGAAATAAAATTGAACTTTAAGTAAAACTTTTATCCTTTATTGAGGCCCCATCCTAACCCACCCCTCCACCCCAGGTCAGGATTTGAATAAACTTGAATCCATTACACCTGAGGATGCTTGCATATTCGTATCACGAATAATAATCTCAAGGAGAAGATTTTTCAAGTTGTTTCCCCTATATACTATCATTTAATGAAAACTTCCAATGTAACCCCTAATGTGGCCCTACCCTACCCTTGGGGATACTGATTTCAAATCATCTGAATCTGCATTACTGTTGATGACTGACTATTAACATGACCAACAATGGCTAAATGCTGTTCACAAGACAAATATTTTTAGACTTTTCTTGTTCAAATTTCCATCGTAAAACTTTGATCTCAATCGATTATGGCAGTTCCTATGCCACACATAAAGTGTGTGCATGTCTGTGTTGTTTTAAAGCTTTGTTTCTAAATTCTCAGTCATTTTAGTTCACATGAGCTGAAAGCTCAAGTGAGCTATATTCTGATAACTTTTTGTCCGGCGTCAGTCTGCTCGTAAACTTTTAACATTTACGATTTTTTCTCCAGAATCACAGGCCTAATTTCAGCCAAACTTGCCACAAAGCATGCTTGGGTAGAGATAATGAAAAATTAGTAAACATTTTGTGGCATTTTATAAATATCTGATCAAGAACCACCAATCAAACCACAAATCACCCTTGGGTGAAGGGTGGTTCAAGTTAGTTCAAGTGAAGGGCCATGCTTCCTTGAAAGGGGAGATAATCAAGAAAAGTCAAAAATAGGATGGGCCGGGTCATTTAAAGATCTTCTAGGACAAGAAAAGTTGAAATTTATATGAATGCTATCCGACATAGCGTAGATTCAAGTTTGTTCAAATCATAGCTCCCGGGGGTAGCTGGTGGAGCCGGGGATCAAAGGTTTCCATGGTAAATGATAAATCTTTAAAAATATTGTTCTCAGAACAACAGGGCCATGATTAATCAAAAATGCGCAAGCATTCCCAGGTAGTGCAGATTCAAATTTGTTCAAATTGTGGTCCCCGGGGATAGGGTGAGGCCACATTAGGGGATTAAAATTTTACATGGGAATATGTAGGAAAAATCATCTCCTCAATAACAACAGGGCCATGAATACTCGTATTAATAGGCAAACATTCCCAGGTAGAGCAATTGAAAGTACATCGGGGTGAGGTAGGACGGGGCCACAATAGGGGATCAAAAGTTTTATATGGGAATATTTAGGGGAACATCTTTGAAAATATTCTTCTCAACACGAGGGTAATGATTTAGTCATATTAATATGCAAAGATCTTCCGGTAGTGCAAAATCAAGTTTGTTCAATTCAGGGGCCACAGGAATAGGGTGGCACCATAATAGGAAATCGATGTTTGATATGAAAATATACAGGAAATTAATGAAAACAAATTCTGTTTCAAGATTAGCAGGACCACATTAAAATCATATCCAAATGCAAATGTTCCTACGCTCTGTGGATTCCAGCCTTTATTATGCCCCCGTAGCTAAAGAGGAATGGATACTGTTTAACGTCCCTCGATCACTCATAAGGAGACGTCACCATTACCGGTGAAGGGCGGCAAAATTTAGGCCTATGCTCGGCACTTACAGCCTTTGAGCAGGGAGGGATCTTTATCGTGTCACACCTGCTGTGACACGGGGCCTCGGTTTTGCGGTCTCATTTTTTACGACAAGCAAGGGGTACTGAGGACCTATTCTAACCCAGATCCCCACAGGATCTACAGACTGGGGGTGGGGGTGGGGTGGTGGGGGTGATGATTGAATGTCCTGTCTTTTTTAAAACTTGACTTCCTCATGACTTTTGAATGGTGTGTGATATATTCCATATGTGTATTCCCTGTGACAAGACCTTTCTTTTGGTACCAAAGTTTTTGACATTGTGGCCTTGACTTTTGAGATTGGCCTACTTTATAGAAAATTTGACTTAGGCAATATCTCCTGAACTACATGTATTTAAGGTAGGGCTTCATATTTTGCAGAAAGATTAATTAATCTTCATTTGCTGTCATGATGTTAGACCCTGCAGCCTTGGAGTTTAACCCAAATTTTAAAACTATATAATCTAAAGTTTTACCTGTTTATAACTTTTGAATAGTGATACATCTTTCATACATACATTCCTTGATCTTGGATTTTGACTGACTTTGAAGAAAATTTAACTTAGGCAATATCCTCTGAACTGTATAGGTAGGGATTTTATGTGTTGTATTTATAGATTCCTTATGGAGAGATCTTACATTTCATACCACTTTTCCCCTTGTATCGTGGTTATGTCGTGACCCCACGGGGCTGGGTTGAAACTACAATAGGAGGTCAAGTTTGTTTTCATGGGAATATAGATTGAAAGAAATCTTTTAAAAATCACAATAGCTGAACAACAGCAGGGTCATAGTGATTCACGTGAGCGATGTGAAGCAGCGGCGGATTTAAAGGGGGGGGGGGGGGGGGGCGGCGCCTCCCCCCTTAAAATTTTCAAAGTGAAAGTAAATCGTGGAATCTTGTTTAGAAAAATGTACTAAACGATAAAAGAAGCAATAATTTCATCCACTCCCGGAGAAATAAATGACAAAATCTTTTGATTTCTTGAATTACTTTATTGGGAGAACTTAATTTTTTCCAAAAACCCTTAAAATTTGCGTCATTTTACTAATTCCACCTTATTAAAAATGATAGAAAATAGTACAAATGACTTAAATAGGAGACATATTTCAAGCCCTATAAAATCCAGGAGCTTTCGGGGACTTCGCCCCCTGGACCCACTGGGGGTCCCAGACCCCCTGCCTCATAAAGTTAAGGCTTGCGGACCTCAGGAATCCCATGGTCCGCAATTCCTGAGGACCATGGGACTCTTGTTAATATTTTCGTCCTACTTCAATAAAATTTTTAACATAACTATATGAGTAATATCAATAATTTTCAGATCAATTATACAGGAAAATTAGGGTTGACATCACCAAATTACTTCGCTGAAAAGTTATATATATATATATATATATATATATATATATATATATAGGCCTATATATATATATATATCTGTGCAATCTTTATTCTGGATTTAGGGTGGGCGTTGAAACAAGCTGCCGGCATTTCCGAGTTTAATGGTGAACATAAATTTTATTTTAAAAAAAAAATCAATTAAAGATGTGTTTGTGAAACACTAATTCATTTAATTCCCTCGTATGGCCAAATTTTAAGGTCATGGGGTCAAAAATTTCGGTACAAAAAGAAATGTCTTGTGACAAGAAATAAACATGTGAATGATGAAACCTCCGATTATGGGGTCATAAAAACGTCACGAGCGTCTAGACCCCCCCCCCCTTGTTACTAAACAAGAAATTATTTAAAGAAACATTGAAAATCTAGTTATTAGGCTAAAAAAGAAAGATAGTTTTACCGGTATATGATTTACATAGCGATTTCCCCCTTTGCTTGGTCACAAAAGCAAGTGCAAACTGAAAGTGAGCCTGAAAAAGGCTCATTTGAAAGCACATATTATAAGACCCTCACTTCGTAATTAGTCATTAATAAATTTATACTATGTACATTTTTACTGACTTTTATACTTTATAGTCACGAGCGAACATCGACTCTCTCTGTGTTTTCAAATCTTGAAAGTTGAATCCCGCGCGCATTAATGTCGCTATCGTGGATCATATTCAAATATGCTTCAGTTTGTTTACTAAACACAACAAGGACACATGCAATACTTTAAATATTTGATTCATGACAATTTTCACGATTTTACACTTATCAAAGCAACGCGCCGTAAACGCTCTATTGTCGTAAATTTAATCTCCTTGATTGCCACTTTCCGGCAGTGGTGAGATCGGGGAAACACGATACTATTTTTACTATGGTGTTACGGAGGTGCTGAATCGGTAAGTATTTAAGCTATATTCAGGCGCAGCTCATTCAACATTTGTTTTTAAGAATAAAAGTTTATGAATTACCTAAGGTCCTGATTTTGTCTCTGAATCAGTGAATGTGACACTATTTGCTCACTACTCATTCATGATTGAGGACATGTGATTTGTGAATTATGAGCTCTTAATTAAGCTCTTTGGTTTGTGTTTTTTGTGTGAGTTTCTTCGAGAACAATGACAAATTATTAACTTTATACTTACGCAGAAACTAACGCTTAATTTCATGTGTGATCAAGTTCTTCAGGGCTTGCAATGCAACGCGAGATAAATTGTTAAAGATTCTCTTGAAGAATTATGATGTTTCCACTTGATATGTGGTTTAAAAAGTAGAAATAAGCTTTGTGCATATCTATGTTATAGGCTTGTCCTTCACGAGGAGTAGGGAGCACCATTAGCCATCAGAAGTTGTATAAGCAGTGCTGTGTTCCTGTGGACAAGCCGTTACTGTGGATATCAGAACTACAAATTCTTTGTGCACTGAAAAAAAAAAAACTTATTAAATTTATGGGACTTTTACAACCTGTTTCTAAAATTATAAGTGGACATGGATTCAAGTTCATTTTACAAAGTTTTCCTATTTATATTTGTATTGAAAGGTAAGTAATCATTGTTTTCTTGCTAGAAATAGTGCATGGAATTTTTCAGATTTCCAGTGCTCAAATACTCTTCCGAGATAAACTTCAGCCTCAAGAATTTTCAGAAAATTGGCAGAAGCATGTGTAGGGCACCGTTTTCAGTAGCTCTGCCAGTCAATGGTTTGTTGGAAGTGTGCCTAGACTGAATTGAATCTTGATAAGAGGGGAGCTGTTTAGAGAGAGTGCCTTCATAAGCTGCTTGAAGTATTGTCAGCAAGATAATCTTCTTCATGTATTTACTTATTCAGCATGTATATGGAGAGAAGATGTTCAGTGTTAAATTGGGTTTTTAGATTCATGATCAGAAAGTTGTTTAAATGTACAAATTGGATCCACAAGGCAATATGAGGCATGAAGTTGAACAAAATATTTCTATATATCAATCATATCATAATAGAGGTTAATTATATACTAGATGAAACTTTTTTTGTCGATGTTCTTTCAAAGTGTTTTGGATTTGACCTCTTTTTTCATGGTATAGATTTTATGCACAGTTTACACAAATTAGTCATAGATAATCTGTCAGAAACCAGTTTTGCCATGGTAGATAGGAAGTTTCTAGGATAATCTTAGATATTGTGTGAGATATAATGATTTGCAGACAAGCCCCTGTTATTTTCTCAAGCCACCTAGGTTCCTTCTTATCTTATCTGTTATCTGAGTTGTGGAGATTGGAAGGTTTTTCAGCCTGACCTAGATAATTCCTAATCTGATTCATCACTTCACACACAGTACAATGAAATATATAAGCTAAAGTTTGGAAACTCTTTGTACATGGTGACTATGCTGCAATTAAGTAATGGCAAATTCTATTATACTACTCTGTGGAAAGTTTGTTGAATTTTCTTGAATAGTGAATGTACATTTATCTTTCACACACTGAGTATATTATTTAGATATTAATTCTACAAATTGTGAGTTATGTTTTGGATTAGTGCCATGTTGAAATAGGTTGTATTTTGAGATATGTGCACACTCAATGATGAACAGCATGAACAGCATGGAAACCTTGAAATTTTATGCAAGTTCATTCACTGGCGTCTATGAAATGATTTTGATACATGTATTATTTTTGTAATCTAAGAAAAAGTGGCATTCAATATGTTATCAAAATAACAGAAGACATGCAAATCTATTTAGTATACTATGTATTTAAATTCATAAGGCAGATATTTGCATTTTGCACAAGTGAATGAATCTTGTGCTGTATTTGACATACATATAAAATTAAATTTACATAACATCTGCATGCACTGGTTACACTTCAGGTTAAAAAAAATTCCACCAGTACACATTGAAAGGTTCATTTGTACACTCTATACCCCCACTGTTGTTAACCAGGTGACATTCTCCAATAGATTTCTGTAACTCTTATTACCTTCTTTAATGTGATTAATGCCATGTAAATAAAGTTGGGAGAAAAGTTAATCAAGTCATGCCAATGACCTACAATAAGAAAATAAAACACCTGATGAATCAGAGCTGTTGTGAATTCACCAGCATTGATCAGGGAGCTTATTTCTTTTGGTGCATTTAACAAGCATTTCAAAATGTGGAAAAGTAAATGTTCATATTGAATGTGTAATTAAAGTCATAAAATCAATAGTGATAGCATTGCTGTAGGTCATAGAATTTAAAGGTCTTTTACATGTGTAGAAAACAAAAATCAAAAACATCAAGTTTCAGACTTTATTATGATTGAACATTGGCTGAAGAATACCAGTTATAAATAAAGTATTGATCAGTAAGTTAAACAGAAAATTGATATTGATTAAATACTATTACACCTTTTTGATCTCCTCATGAAACTCTCTCTCTCTCTTGTGAATGAAATTGTACATTAATTATCTAGATAGACGAGCAACATTTTGTTTTCTGAGCTGTGGGAACAGATTCAGTAGCTAGACGTGTCAGACTGTCATTCCGCAGTGTCAGATAATGTCACTATTAGGCAGATATCTGCCAGCTCTCATTCCCATCACCAGCAGATCACTCAGATTATCACATCAAACTAGTCCTTAAACAAACAGATTTTATTATTAGAATGTGTGTTACGGTTTTGATATTTTTCTCAGCAGTCAGATTTGGCTTAGACTTGCATTCCATACAATATGGTGACAAGGGATCTTTTGTTATATGTGATGTGTACAGCTTTATTGTTTACAGGCCCGACACATTCTCATCATCTACTACAGAGCACTTCACCCTCTTCATATGAAGCATGTTAAATCAACATGTATGTATATCATTAAGCTATTAAAGCTGAATGTAATAGCCATTGAGAAATTTGACTAAGACATCTTGTTTTCCTCGTGAATGAATTCAAGCTTGGGAGTCCAAAGGAAATGCTTGAGTTTCTAATCATTTCCGCATCAAGTGCACGATGAGGAGAATAATTGAATTCTGAACATTTTGTCTTCTGATAATCAAACATTTATGTAATATGTAATGCAAAGTAATGGTGCAGTACAAGTAAGTATGAACTCTGAACCTTCTCCCCTGTCTGTAAGACCTTCCCAGAATGTTTTGGTGTTTTTTATTTTGTTTTTATTTTATTTCTTTTTTGCATTCAATGAGCATGAACCTGCATAGAAGAACTATTATTTAATTCATTCACCTATTAGAAATTGATGCATTGCAGAAATTCTAGAAGTGCACAGTTGTAGACATTTGTAGACCCCCAAATGAGTACATTTGTGGACCCCCTAATGAGTACATTTGTAGACCCCCTAATGAGTACATTTGATAATCTAGAACTCCTGGGCATCCTGTTGCACTGATGCAATCCCACCTCCTATATGAAAGGCAGTAATCTGCATGTTCTGGAGGTTTATGCAGAAAAATCAGAGATGCATTAATACCCTATTAAGATAAGTTGGTTTAATAGACACAAATAAAAAGAAAACCAGCCATTCTGACAAACGTGTTATGTTAAATTTAATGTGAGTAATCAGGGTATTGAAAGTTGTTGGTAATGAGAGCCCCAGATTGTTTGCGATAAGTATGTGTATGTCAGTCATTTTAAGAATGCCAGGCCACTTTGCCTGTTGGATTACACTGTGAGTAACACAATAGCCCCTGATTTCTTACTGAATTAGTGAGGTGTAAGTGTCTAGGGTGTGGCTTATGTCAGGGTCTTGTTCTTTGATTCACTGAATTTTGTCAGAACAAGTACAGAAAATGTATTGCTTTAAATCATTCTGTACACCGTATTCAATTAGAATAACAATTTTTAGACTGAGCAGTTGTCTGCTAGTCTGTCTGTTTAGAGTCATATTGGGGTGGGTCTACTCATAGACACCAATCTTAATACCTCATCCACCTGTGATTTGAAGCAAGCAGAAAACTACTGCATCATCATGAGTAGAAAAGAGCACTGCCAAGCAGATATCTTTACTGGGCATACTTCGAAGCCAATATATTTTATATTGCAATGCATGCACTCACTCACCCACACACATGTACCATCACACGTAAATCCCCTTCAAATCCATTGCAAGGTGATAATTAAATCATGCAGGATAGATATACCAGTACATGATGATAATTAAATCATGCAGGATAGATATACCAGTACATGATGATAATTAAATCATGCAGGATAGATATACCAGTACATGATGATAATTAAATCATGCAGGATAGATATACCAGTACATGATGATAGTTAAATCATGCAGGATAGATATACCAGTACATGATGATAATTTAATCATGCAGGATAGATAGATATACCAGTACATGATGATAATTAAATCATGCAGGATAGATAGATATACCAGTTCATGAATAAGTTTTGAAGGTGCCACACCAGTAGCCCTATGGTTTGGTACTTTCATGCAAAGTGAGAAAATTCAATCAAAGTGATTTTGATCCCTACAATTTAATGATATTATACTTTTAAAGAGGTTTGCTCCTGAGTTTTGTAGTATTGTCAATCTTTTTAAAGTATATTTTCAAGTTTTACATGGAAGGAGGTGTGTGTGTGTGTGTGGGGAGGGGGGGGGGGGGGGTGTTATGAAACTGAGAAGAGAAACTGGGGGTCATAGTGCTTGTTTCAGCTACAGTGTGTTAAACTTTACCTTTTTCCACCTGAAATTTACTTACTTAAATCATATTCAATATGAGAGTTGTCTTGGAAGTATTGTCAGTTTTTCAAATTGCACAAACGTTACAAAGTCTTGTCTCAAAATTCAAGTTGGAACTTGAAAAGTGCGAGTAAGAGATCAAATTTTTGAATTATTGACCAAAATACAAAATTTTGGATATGAAATTAAAGTAAATGTTTTTTAAGAATTGGTGTTCAGTTTGGAATAATATAACAACCAAAGTAATGAGTTTACAACAACTGAATTAGTTCCAAGTCTGTACTAATTTATCATAAATTACAGACAGATGAAACAGAAATGGTGAATTGTGCAGATTTTGGGTTTATGAATTAAGTCCTTTCCAAACTCTTTCAGAGTATGAATTGATACATACAAATTTTCAACTAGATAAGATTAAGTAATAATGTATAATATCTTTGCAGTCAGGACCAATGAAATAAGTTTTGAACCATACAGTAGTTTGGGTTCTTTGATTTTGTTCTGTACATGATAGGTTGAGTTCTGTACATGATAGGTTGAGTTCTGTACATGATAGGTTGAGTTCGGTACATGATAGGTTGAGTTTTTTTAGTTTTGTTCTGTACATGATAGGTTGAGATCGGTACATGATAGGTTGAGTTTTTTTAGTTTTGTTCTGTACATGATAGGTTGAGTTCTGTCGTGTTGATGAACATTTAGTTGTGAATGAATGATGTGTTTTAGTACTTTGTTATTATGTTTATTTTAGGATCTCACTCACAGAGGCAGCCACGATGTGAACAAGGCAGCTGTTATCCTGCCACAGGTGATTTACTTATAGGACGCGAGGCCAACCTTACTGCCTCGTCCACCTGTGGTCTGAAGCGACCAGAAAACTACTGCATCGTCAGTCACTTAGAAGAAGACACTAAGTGTTTTACTTGTGACTCCCGTGAGTCGTGGTCAGAGTACCGACGGAACAGTCACAGAATTAGTAACATTGTGTCGTCGTTCCGCGAAAGAAAACTGCGATGGTGGCAGGCAGAAAATGGCAAGCAACAAGTGTACCTTCAGTTGGATTTAGAGGCTGAGTTTCATTTCACTCATCTTATCATGACTTTTAAGACTTTCAGACCAAAGGCTCTGCTAATTGAGAGGTCCTATGACTTCGGAAAAACGTGGAAGGTTTACCGATATTTTGCCCAGCGCTGTGATGAATCATGGCCAGGTGTAAAGAGGTGGCCGCCCAGGGACTTGAGTGAGGTGATCTGTGATGATCGTTATTCTGATGAAGTACCATCGACAGAGGGAGAGGTGAGCACTTCTTTGTTTAAAAAAAAATGCTCCTAAACCCTGATAGAGGTGCAGTGATTCACTGTAACCGCGATTCTGTAAGCTGAAATTATTCTCGATTCATAACTGAGCAAATTCAGTTCGGTTCAACATAAACGAATAAATCATTTGCCTATTTATAATTTCCTTTATATCTATTCAACGGCACTTCTGATTGGCTGAAAAACATCCAATCAACACTTTAATAAAGGTCACTAAAACAAACAGTTTGGAGGGGTATGATCACAATCCATTGCTCAAAGTTGTTCCTAAGTTGCATAACTCCAAGATGTGGGAGTATTTTGGTGTCAGATAGGTAGTAAAATTTCAGATAACATGCGAATTTGTTTTGATTATTCCCAATGATTTGTTGTATTCATATGAGTGCCTTTGAGTGGTTAAACAACTTTTTGAGAGTAAAACTAGCATTTAGTATGCTTTTAAGATTTGTATTTGATTTACTGATTCTGTGATATTGTATTATATCTAATTTCTCCAAGTCTCAAGGAGAATACTTAAATAGTTAAAGAACTTTATATCAATATCATGTTAAATAACCCTCTTTGGCTATTAGAAATACAGCCACCTGACACATAACTTCACAAGCACGTTTTCACCTTATTTATTCCAGAACTGAATCCAACAACAGAAAACATAGTAACAAAACCTAGCATGGTTTATGATATCCGAATTGCAATCCAATGTCATGGTCAATAATATAACACATCTACTTAAGAATGTTCAACCCTTTGTTTGTTTTTTTCTTTTTTTTTTCACTGATTGAAATTTCAATATTTACATTCACTGAATCATTTCTCTTATCATACTTATATTTCTTTTGAAATTGACATTGCTTTCATCTTAGACAATGAATACATGTTTGTTGTAAACTAGTTTTGATCCAGTTTTTACTACCACCTGTCCGCGTAATCATTACCAAATATGGAGTGTCGTCATGGTCAAAGGTTGCATTGGCTGACCATTTAAAGTAACGAATGGGTCAACGATTTGATATTTTAGTATTTAAATCTAGTTTACATTTTTAGAAATACATACAAATATAAATATACAATAAAATGTTTTGTTGTTTTATTGGATAATGAAGGTAGCAATCATTGCAGAAAAAGTTTGCATAACCCCCTAATGCCTGTTTTTGAATTTTTTCTGCAATGGTTGATATCAGCATCACCCGATAAAACAACAACAAAAAAGGCATTTTATCGATTAATCAGAGGTATATATATGCCATATTTTGTTCAGTGTTGACAGATGCATCAGTGAGCTTTAATGGAATTTGGCATGCAGGTCATTCCGGCTTTCAGGGCTTGAAGCTATAACTTTTTATGTCACCATGCAGTCCAACCAGACTGATGGGGTATAATTTCAACCAGTCTGCAGAAAAATTTACCAGTCCAACAGAGTTTTCCAGAAATAATTAAACATATTTTGTTAATATTATTAAAATGAAATTTAACTCAATATGCCTCAGACAATATTGTAGCACTTAAATGTGGGATTTATATTTAAGAATCAGATTCGTCTGATATCTACAGATTGCAGCATGCCAAATGTGTGTATAAAATTTCAAAAGTATATTTTCCAAAATGATGCTTTAAAAAATTAACCAGTCCCATCGGACTGACTATAACAAATGTCAGTCAGTCCGCCAGACTTTTAACCAGTCACAGACTGACAGGCATATGTTAATTTCGAGCCCTGCAGGTTTCGCACAGATGTGTGCACCTTTGCAGTCCTTGGAGAACCAGTCTGCTTATTCAAAAAGCCACATGGATGTCATTCAAATTGACCAATTGATTGATTGTGTCTTGTTTAACGTCCCTCTCGAGAATTTTTCACTCATATGGAGACGTCACCGTATAATACTGGTGAAGGGCTCCAAATTTAGGCCTATGCTCGGTGCTTATGGCCATTGATGAGTGAGAATTCCTTAGCATGCCACACTTACTGTGACACGGAACATCCGTTTTTAAGGTCATCTCCGAGGACCCCATACATTCACACCTGATGCCGAGTGTTTGGCGATGGAATTGTCACTACCTTGTCTAACGACTAGATCTGTTGCGGCCAGGATGCGAAGCCCGACCTTTCGCATGCGGGGTGAACACTCTACCTCTAGACCACCACGATGGTCCCAAATGGACCGAATTTACCCTGAGGTCCTGGATATTGTGGCTTAACATTGAACATTAATTTGTTTTAAATTTTCATTTTGTTTCTTTGTTGTTGTTTTTT
This sequence comes from Ostrea edulis, assembly GCF_947568905.1. Taxonomy (NCBI): domain Eukaryota; kingdom Metazoa; phylum Mollusca; class Bivalvia; order Ostreida; family Ostreidae; genus Ostrea; species Ostrea edulis. The sequence goes on along the minus strand of NC_079170.1, from coordinate 54,773,062 downwards.
CATTAAAGTAACTGAAATACTGACTGGTAAATATTTATCAAACCAGTAAATTTCATTAATTCACCGGTCCACTTGACCAGTAAATTTGTTTTATTTCAAAAACTCTGATATATATAGCTTTAAAATGTGTCCTTTAAATGTATATAATGTTTGTTTGCCAGTGTATGATTGTGATTGAAGGTAAATATTGATTATCTAAGGTACTATTCAAATATAGTGAGCTCGTAAATCGAATAAAAAATAATTGAATTGAATGGCTTAAATCAAAATCGAATCAAAAAGTTCGTGAATCATTGTAGCTCTAAACCCTTAAACTGTTTCAGTTGTTTTAGAGCTGAATTGTGAGTGTAGGGTATTTTCCCTACATAGTACAGCTTGTAAAGTTGAAGAGACCATTGTAACTTGACTTTTGTACAATGTGAAGTTGAAACATGCAGATGGCTGGCAGCGAACTAGACTGCAGATGCCTTGTGTTTCAGATAAACAAATGGCTCTGTAATTGTGTTTGTTTGAAGAGTTAAGGTCACTTGCTTCTGGAGGCCAATAGTTATTCAACACACGCATACCAATCTAAGTAAAGGATACATTTTTATACCCTCCCCTTCTACAATCAGAGAGGAGGGGGGGAGGATATATATATAAGAATCACCTTGTCCAGTTTAGAGTTTTAATCACTTGCAGAAGCTGAATTTATTTAATTACAACAATCATGAATAGTGAGTTCAGGGGACAAGGATCATGTGATTTTTGTGTCAAACGATCAAAGGTCAGATCAACATGACATTTACATGTAATTAATAAAAGAAAAGTTTTCGGACTACAACTGATTTCCATTTATACCTCAGGCATGAACTTCTGATTTTACGAAAATGATCATCCTTAGAGTTTTTGATTTGGGGTCAAAATGCTAAAGGTCATGTAAACTGGACAATACAAAACAATGGTAAAGGATTTTAAAAACAAATATGCAAGTTTTTCAAAATTTGTCTGATTTAGCTGCATGTATTGTTCAATAATTTTGATGAATATGAGAGACATATTTGCCTGTTTATAGTTTTGGTTGGTTGTATATTGTTTAATGTCCCTCATATCTTGAGAATCTTTCACTCATATGAAGATGTCAACATTGCCGATGAAGGGCTGCAAATGTAGGCCTATATGTATTATAACCAAAGTCGAAAGCATTCCACTTTGTTAATGCTCATTTATAGCCAATCAAAATGCAGATTACATTTAACATATTTTAAGCCCAAATATACCTTGTATACTATACAACCTTTTTAGAAGACATAATACACAAATATCTGAACATCTGTTTACATAAATTCAATGATTTCAGAACAAATTTGATAGTAAAACAAGGTAATCAAAGATACGGGTAAACATTGGGACTGGCAGAGATGACTGACAAGTGGCCTGTTTACCAGGTGAATCGGAGTACACATACAGATACAGACTGGTACATACTGTAAGGTCACCTCTCCAGAAACATTTCATCTCAGAAATGGTAGATAATGTAAGATGCATGGTATGAATGTGACAGTACTTTTCAGCAGCTGATGTCAGAAACTTTTTTCATTAGGAACTTGACATTGGAGTTTGCACTCCAGATTTTGAAAGACAAGTTAGAATGTAGGAAATCTGGGAAGTTAAGGTATACATAATAGTACATGTTGTCTAGACAACAAGAGGGTACATAATGAGAACTGTGAAGCCACAAGTCAACTTCAATGTGTGGGATATTGTAACCACAAGGACTTTAAATATTTGGAAAGATTTGGGGCTGGATTATGGTAAACCTTGTTTATTTAAATTGTCCATGGACATTCAAGTGACCATTGAAAACTGAAATGACCCAGGAGAAAGAACAACATTTTGTAGGTAGTATACACCTTGACCTGATACCTGCCAGGTAAAACAGTTCTGTGTCAGGTGTATATTGACCACCTGCTGACCAGCAACCTCAGAGGTCACACAGCCATAAACATCACAAAAAACCCACCTGGAATGCTAAACTAGCATGAAGACAAAGAACTTAAAACGTACAGGTTACAGGCATGCATCAGATACATGAAAACAGATGCAACTGCTTAATTTATTTAAAATTCAAACTCCTGGAGTATTAAACAGTTAGCTTGTTCCCCCCTTTTTTTTTTATCTCTATACAGTCAAGCAGTTGACTGATATGTAGATTTGTGTACTTTCGTTTCTGTACATTGAAAGTTTTAACTGGTTAAGCATGAACCGATCTTTCAATTTTATGAGAGGTATTTAATCCTTAATGGGTCAGATATCATTAGATCCTCTTTCACTGACCTTGTTAACCGGGTGTCAAAAACTTAAGGTTGGAAACCAGACAGTAATTCAGGGTGGTATGCACACACAAAGCCCTCTGACTGTCACTTTATAATACTAGTTTATTCATTGTGTCTGGTTTATGTGTTTGTCAACAGTCAATAAATCACAGCACACATGTAGTTAGGAACTGAGGAGAGAATATAATCTGGTATGTCTGTTTGAGTAGGCTGTAAGGAAAGCAAGAATTCCATCTACCTTCTCTCTGAGACTCTTCAGAATGGTCATATCATGTGTAAGATCTATAAAGTTCTTATTCCTAATCGTAGCATTTTTCTTGGAAGCTGTACAGAAAATGAACACTAAGTATATTTACACAAGTTTATATTGAATAGGAGCCCCGCCCAAGGCTATATAAATAGGAATGTTGCTAGAGTTTGTAGCTATCTCAGACAGGAACCAGTTTATCTGTATCAGCAGCTGCTCGGGTCAGCTTCACACATTATCTGAGAGGGGCAAATCAGTGGCTTTTGTTTCCTTTTACAAAGTATTGGGGCTTAAATCCTGTGTGAAGCTAGTTTGAAAGGGTTCTCAAGATATTGAAGGAGCAATATCTCCCTATATCCATGCAGAGTAGATTGACCATTGACCTCATACAAATAAGGGTCATGTACTCTTTAAAATAAATCTTGATTATTATGAATATTATTTGTATAATATCAATGATCAAAATATTGAATGGAATTTGATGTTGCCTTGAAACTTACATTTATGTCCCCCTTGAAAAGGGACATACTGGTTTGCACCTGTTAGTCGGTCAACATACCAATTTAAGTGTTGTCGGCTCAATATCTTAAGAACCCTTTGGGTGACAGACATCAAACTTATAATACTATTTTTCATTAATGAGTAGATGGTTCTATTGATATAGAGGTCACAAGGTCAAATGTCATGAGTCAAACTACTCTGGACATAGGAAGTTACTGTCTGCTCAATATCTTGAGAACACTTTGTTTGACAGACATCAAACAAGGTACACTGATAGATGTCCCCTATTGATTTTGGGGTCACATGTTCTAAGGTCAAGGGTCAAACTGGACATGGTAAGATATCTTGATAACCCTTTGCTTAACAGACAACAAACTTAATGGTACAATTAATTGAACTCCTAAGGAGTAGATGACCTCAAAAAAGTTTTAAGGTTCAAACTACTCTGGACGCAAGATAATATTGTCCATTCAATAATTTGTGAACCCTTTATGTGACAGATATGAAGCATAATGGTACACAATGTTGCATTCTAAATTTAGAGTTTTTCCTTTTCATTATATTGCCACACATATTACTAAAACATTTCTGTTCATTACAGACACAATGCATGTTGACCTTGATATATCAGACTTTTGACAGATAGTATATGCCAATGTGTCTATATATATTCAATTTCGGTTTAATGGAATGTACAGTAAGTGCATTATGTAATAAATGCTCTGTGTATTTTTGGTCAATTTTCAAAACCTTTTAAAAAGCAGTTTCTAGTTTGGTCATTCCATGGCAATTTTTAATGCCCTTAGCTCCATACATTTGGCCTTGATCTTTGATTAATAATTAATAAGCAGATAGAGTGTTTTCATAACAAACATGGAATGTTGTTTTTGCTTTATGTATAATAGATGTTGTCTGACATTTAAATAAGATTATTCAATTTTATACAAATACTTAAATATGATATATATACATCTATTGTTAAAGTTTTGAATGCAGAACAATGTGAACTAGGTACAATATATGAATGTGCATTGAAGGCTTAAAATGGATTAGAATTACACATGCTTATTATTGCACAAACACAGCATATGTTATTGTACTCGTGGATCCTCAAGGTATCCTATTCTGAAAATTAAAACTCATTAAAAAACCCATAGAGTGCCAGAAATTACACAGGTGTTTTATTTTGTGTATGCATGTCCAACCATTTATCACAGCTCTCAACCATCCTTCTTTCCATCTTCATTCATCCTTTTCTCCATCCCTAAATAGCTCTTACTTCATTCTGAAAGAAACCATTAAAAGACTCTGACAAAAATCTAGCAAGAATTTGTTCCTATCTAAATAAAAATTCTAAGACCTGAAGGATACTTTATAACACTGATGTTTTGGTACTTTTGCGTTGCTAATGTTTGATGACATTGAAATTCTGTTTGAACTTGACCCCAATTTTCATAGATCATGCCGATTTTTCTTGAGCACTGTGAAATCCAGAACTATAACTTCAAATGAGAACACTTCAATTCTATTTGACATTTTGAATTTTTTAAAACTTATTTTCTCAAACACCAAATTAATATATGAATTAAGGAAATTAATATATAATTTATCAGTGTTTGAAATTTGTTTAAAACTTGGTATAGAACATGGGTCTATGCCAAAACAAGATGACATAGACTTCATTGAATTGGCATAGACCACAAAATTGGAAAAAAAACAACAACACAAATTTAAAACATTTTCATTTATTTCTAATGTCCTTAGAAAGCATATTTTCTCATTTCCATAACAATATCCTCATAACGTTTATCAGACATTGACTAACCATGCAGGGTCCTTTGAGATAACTTTATTGCTTTAAATCTAGAAAATCAGCATTGACAATTTGGTCTATCTCAATTACAATTGGCATAGACCAGTGTCATTTGACATAGACTCTGAAGTCTATCGGTCTATGGTTAATTTCGAACACTGATTTATAAATGTTACAGGTAACATCTGAGTTTGTATTGAATGTCGGCATTTATATTAACAGCTAGTTCTTGATTGGTTTGTGCGTATCAAAGTTTACCTGAATACAGGTTTAAAGTAGTGAAATCATTCAAGAATTTGCTGCCCATCGTGCAACAGACCCCATTCACCCATCTTTCTTTTAGCATTTCATGTATTTATCGTTGTTATTGATATTACGTTTTTCTATTATAGAATGTTGAATGAACTAAGTGAAAATAAAGATTTATTGTACATTTGAATAGAGTAATAATTCATAAGTCTGTTGCACTCGTGCAGACGACCTGTTCCTATATATATTTGTGTTTGAGTTTATAAATAATTTAGGTTCGTTAGTTGACATTGTTCTTCCTCTGTTTTTAGGTGATATTCAGAGTCCTTCCACCATTTATCAGGATACAGAATCCTTATGATGCTAAGGTACAAGATTTACTGAAGCTGACCAATCTCCGGGTGAATTTCACTGAGCTCCATGGATTAGGTAGGTAGCCTTCTAACAGGGATATGTACATGATTGTATTCTCACATCCAAGCCATGGGAATAACTGGAAACCTTATGTAGGTCAGACACGCAGTTATGTAATTGTCATATTAAATGTTTCACTGGATTGTCATGAACATTTTTGCAAGCATTCCCACAAAAATTTATAACAAGGTCAGACAAATATCGGGCCACTGTAAGATGTGTCAGGCTGTCTATCGCTTAAATCAAATACATTCATCAAGATTTTGTGAGCTGTTTGTTTAGTTTACTACCCAGCTATTCCTCCACATTGATTAAGGAACAGAGAGCTTTATGTGTTATTACTTTTTGGTGTGAGATTTCACCTTTCATGAAAATTGTGTCTTTTCGTTTTATTTCATGGGGTTATTGACACAGGAATATTGCATTTTCATAAGGGGTGTTGGTCACAAAAACACAAATAGTGTTTTAAAAAAAAGCTCTTTGAAAAAAGCAGAGCTTTGGAAGTTTTATTTACAAAGTAACAGGTAGAAGATCAAAGTCTTACATGTACATGTACACTGAATTTAAAACCTGAAGAAAGAGTACATATCCTGCATGTAATAGATTTTGATGATTATTAAACACATTAAATGTTTTAGATCTCTGTATTACTTAGAACGAGAAAAGTGGTGAATGAAATCTGCATTATTTGAAATCTTCCATTGCTTACAGTACCACTAAATTCCTTGATGTAATCAGGTGTCACTATCACTTTCAATCACACAATAGCTCTTACTGACTGCTGTTTTCTGTAGAAATTTATACAAGATTACTTTACAAAGGAAACTTGTTGAGTTTTTTTTAGCTCACCTGAGCTATAAAGCCAAGTGATTTTTATGCCCCCGAGATCGAAGATCGGGGGGCATATTGTTTTTGTCCTGTCTGTCATTTTGTAATTCTGTCACTCTGTCATTCTGTCTGAAACTTTAACCTTGCTAATGACTTTTGAACAGTAAGTGATAGAGCTTTGATATTTCACATGAGTGTTCCTGATGACAAGACCTTTCCGTGGGTACCAACATTTTTGACCCAGTGACCTTGACCTTGGAGTTTGATCTACTTTTTTGATCTACTTTTTGAAAATTTTAAGCTTGCTAAAAACTTTTGAACAGTAAGTGGTAGAGCTTTGATATTTCACATGAGTATTTCTTGTGACAAGACCTTTCTGTGGGTACTAAACCTTTTGACCTTGACATTTGACCTACTTTTAATTTTTTTTTTTACATAGGTCATAACTTCTAAATGGTAAATATTAGAGCTTTCATATTGTACATGAACATTTCTTGTGACAAGATCTTTCTACTGGTACCAAGATATTTGTCCTTTTGACCTTGGCCATCTTCGGAATTGGCCATTATCGGGGGCATTTGTGTTTCACAAACACATCTTGTTTCTCTGGAGCAACTGTGCCATGATTAGATATATTAATATGCAACAGTGCTAGAAATAATTGTTTTTATTCGCTGGCCACTTGGACTATCAACTTAATTTTTACTGATCAGTTGAGAATTTTTAATGTCCCTTTGGACCAGTATGTGTATATGAAAATGACTGGCCCAAATTTAAGAATTGAATCGTTAAGAATTCAACCGTTAAAGGGCCAGTCAATTTTATATCCACATAAAACACTTTCAGAAATAATTGCTTATTTCCAAAACATTTATTGCTAGACATCCAGTAGCAAATAGACTTTTTAAATAATAAGTAGAATCTTAAAGAATGATATTGGAAAATAATTAGTTTTCACATAAGTTAGAAAATAGTCGGTGTCATGTTTGTTTTTGTTATTTGTGGAAATGTTGTGTCATGGGATTACGCAATTAGACAGTTCATTCTAAGAAACATGCAGTTCTTGGAAACATATGTGAACCCTGCATTACTTCTTAGTACGACTTAATAAAAGTGAAATCAAGAAATTACTCTGCATCTGATAAAAGCTTGGATGCACAGATATGTCTCATTTACTAGCCCAATCATTGAGGAATTTTGATAAGTATTCAAATTAAGAGGGCTGGATGGTTGTTGCCATTATAGATTGTTATTATCTCTAAACAAGAAAGATTTTCTCTTTAAATCTGGTAACTCTTCCAGTATAGTCTCACAATAGTTAATGCTCTTTTTATACTAACTCTTCTTTCAAATAGTAATTGTTATGACAATGACAAATGCAGAAGAAAATAAAGCAGGCTAAAGATATCTCTTTACATGTAGCAGACTAAAGATATCTCTTTACACGTAGCAGATTAAAGATATCTCTTTACACGTAACAGACTAAAGATATCTCTTTACACGTAGCAGATTAAAGATATCTCTTTACATGTAGCAGACTAAAGATATCTCTTTACACGTAGCAGAGTAAAGATATCTCTTTACACGTAACAGACTAAAGATATCTCTTTACACGTAGCAGATTAAAGATATCTCTTTACATGTAGCAGACTAAAGATATCTCTTTACACGTAGCAGACTAAAGATATCTCTTTACATGTAGGTGGCCCAATAGCAATGATAATTAATTCCTTGCATTTGTACTCTGCTCCAAAGACCTTACCCAGTTCAAATAACAGCAGATAACCTGTTTTCGATTTCATTGATGTAAAGGATTTAATGTTAATTGTTTCCTTACAAATAAGAACACATGAAGAACAAACTGGCATGTTGTTAATATTTTTCATATACTAGGATAAATGAATAGGGCAAATTGTTTGAATAGAAATATTAGAAATATGTGTATTATAATTCTGGGACAGAGTTCCTGAAAAGCGCTGGTCCACTGGACATTCCTGGTAAATTTTGAATGTGACCGATGAAATTTAGATTTTATCAGTCCAAACTTAATTCTGGCAGATATTAAATTCTAGTGTATATAGGAAACTGAAAAAAATCTTTTCAGGAGTAGCAGGGTCACACTAAATAATATCAATAAGCAAACATTTCCAAGTTGTGTGAAGTGAAGTTGGGTTTTTTTCATAGACCCTGGGGTTAGGGTGGGATTACATGAGTATAGGGAAAATTTTTTCAAAATCATTGAATCTTCTTCTCTAGAACAGCAAGGCCATGTCAGTCATATTGATATTGAAGCATTCCCATGTTGTAAGGATTCAAGTTCAGTTAATTCATAACACCATGGGGCAAGGTTGGGGTCATGCTATGGGGATGAAAGAAGGTAAAAATCTTTTTAAAATCTTCTGAAGAACAGCAGGGCTAAGGTAACTCAGGTGAGCATTGTGGCCCATGGGTCTCTTGTACTTAACATGTTCTTTAGATTGAAAGACAGGATTGTTTACTATGCGGAATGTTGATGTATATTACCTGATTGGTTGGGAGATCAAAGTTAAGTACATGTGTAAAAAAAAAAATGCACGTCAATGGTAATTGAATCTAGGAGAGGTAAAAAGTGTCTGGGTTACAGTTGTAAAAACAAAGTCTGCGGTTTTTGAATAATGTATTAAACCATTAAGTTGATTAATGAATTAAACTTGTAGTTGTGTTTGCTTTCGTTGAAAGTAGTCAGTGGGGGGAAAAAAATAAAGAAAGAATTCAAGTTGATTTTTCCCCAATGGACCATATGTTGTTAAATATGTAAATATCTGCCTCATAAAGCATAAAATTTTATAAATGATTGCAATGTACACATTTGGTCTTTAACTGAAGAAGCCTAGTGAGATAATTTATTTTTTTTCAAAAAGATTTCATTGTGAATGTATGATCTTTGGCTTTGGCTTGCTTAACATTTGTTGGGATTTTGAGAATTTGAGCCCAGACAACAAATCATGTGGCATACTTACTGGTGCATTTTTGTGTGACTGACGACACACATTTCATGATTATACAAGTTTCTAGCAAAGCCCCTCTTTAGAAGACTTGGTCATGGTAGCTCAGTGGTAGAGCGTTCATGTCATAACCGGGAAATCATGAGTTTGAGTCCCGTTCATGCCATGGCTGAGCCAAACCTAGTACATAAACAGAGGTAGTGATTGCTCCTTCGCCAAACACTCAGCATTTAGAAGTGAGAATTACGAGTCTTTTAGATATGACCTTAAAAACGGAGGTCCAGTGTTGCAGCAGGCATTAGCATGATAAAGAAACCTCACTGTTACAGCCCTGAGAGCTAAGCATTGGTCTAAATTTGTGGTACTTCACCTACAGCTGGTTATGTCTCAATATGAGTGAAAAATTCTCAAAGGGACGTAAAACAAACAACCAATTTAGATTTCTATCTTTTGTGGGGGCAGAAATTGTCGGAATATGATGGTTATCATTTTAGTTTATTACAAATTTTGCAATATATGCTTATAGGATTTATGAGATTGATCACTGTTCGTTATCTTCTGATCACCTTTCATGCATGTATACAATATGCACAATTCACAAGAAATGTTGGTGATTTGTTCTGTAGGCGACACTCTATTGGACAGCCGGCAGGAGATTAAGGACAAATACTACTACTCCATGTTTGACATGACGGTTAGAGGGAGCTGTAGTTGTTATGGCCATGCATCCAGATGTGAACCAGTGGATGGGTACAATGTCAGACCAGACATGGTAAGTAATATATAATGTCAGACCAGACATGGTTAATAGTATAGAAATATAGCCCTTTCATGAGGTTGATAGGTATATCGACTTCACAGAAAAGCATATCGACCGAGCATGAAGTGTGATTTCGATATACTTTTCTGTGTAGTCGATATATCTATGGATCAACCGATTGAAAGGGCTACATTAGTTATATTATTTTTGCAAAATGACCTTTTACTTCTACATCTGCAGGCTTTGCTTCCATATTTAGAAGTAGGTAATGACGTGAACCATAAAGAGAATTTGATTGGTTGGAATGACATATGTCAGCGAATCACATTCATTGTTGCACGTAGCAAAATTTCCCTAATCTATTATTAGAATGTACAGGTCAATCCGAGTTTTTTATGTTTATAATTAGAAAGACCCAGTCAATCAGCATTTCTATACTTTGACACGTGATATAAAATGAACCAATGGTGAAGTGCATTACAATTATTATACATAAAAATAATATTATGTAATGTCAGACCAGACATGGTAAATAATATATAATGTCAGACCTGCAGACATGATAAGTAGTGGGCGTTATTATTCCTTCATGTACATGTGTATTTTCTATACATTGTGTAGGGTGTAAAGTAGTGGGCGTTATTATTCCTTCATGTACATGTGTATTTTCTATACATTGTGTAGGGTGTATTTTCTATACATTGTGTAGGGTGTAAAGTAGTGGGCGTTATTATTCCTTCATGTACATGTGTATTTTCTATACATTGTGTAGGGTGTAAAGTAGTGGGCGTTATTATTCCTTCATGTACATGTGTATTTTCTATACATTGTGTAGGGTGTAAAGTAGTGGGCGTTATTATTCCTTCATGTACATGTGTATTTTCTATACATTGTGTATATGTGTATTTTCTATACATTGTGTAGGGTGTATTTTCTATACATTGTGTAGTGTGTATTTTCTATACATTGTGTAGGGTGTATTTTCTATACATTGTGTAGGGTGTAAAGTAGTGGGCGTTATTATTCCTTCATGTACATGTGTATTTTCTATACATTGTGTAGGGTGTATTTTCTATACATTGTGTAGGGTGTATTTTCTATACATTGTGTAGGGTGTATTTTCTATACATTGTGTAGGGTGTAAAGTAGTGGGCGTTATTATTCCTTCATGTACATGTGTATTTTCTATACATTGTGTATATGTGTATTTTCTATACATTGTGTATATGTGTATTTTCTATACATTGTGTAGGGTGTATTTTCTATACATTGTGTAGGGTGTATTTTCTATACATTGTGTAGGGTGTATTTTCTATACATTGTGTATATGTGTATTTTCTATACATTGTGTAGGGTGTATTTTCTATACATTGTGTAGGGTGTATTTTCTATACATTGTGTATATGTGTATTTTCTATACATTGTGTAGGGTGTATTTTCTATACATTGTGTAGGGTGTATTTTCTATACATTGTGTATATGTGTATTTTCTATACATTGTGTAGGGTGTATTTTCTATACATTGTGTATATGTGTATTTTCTATACATTGTGTAGGGTGTATTTTCTATACATTGTGTAGGGTGTATTTTCTATACATTGTGTAGGGTGTATTTTCTATACATTGTGTAGGGTGTATTTTCTATACATTGTGTAGGGTGTATTTTCTATACATTGTGTAGGGTGTAAAGACAAAGATGTCCCGCAATGTGAGGTGTCATGCTTTTTGTAAATGCTTTATTCTGAAATCTGCAAAAATTTAACTACAGTACTTGATTTACATTAATGAAATCTTTGCAGTAGAGATTGAGAAATTGCTTAAAGTGCATGTATCTGATATATTCTTTAATCCAGACATTAGGAGTTCAGGTGAAAATGCCGATGTTGAATGTGTGTGAATACTCTGCTGTGATTTTAGGTACATGGTCAATGTGTCTGTACACACAACACCAAGGGACGTAACTGTGAACAGTGTCAGGACTTCTATAATGACCTACCCTGGAGACCAGCGAGAAGAAACTTCCCCAATGCTTGTAAAAGTATGTACAGATATCAATAGGATGATTATTTGATAATACACATGATCATATACTCAATGAAATCATTTGTGATACCCTTATGAAGATACATGTACACCCTAAAAACTGTACACAATAAAAAGTCCAGCAAATCCAATGCTTGGATATGCCGGTACATGGAAAACTTAATATTAGACTATTCAGTTCAGCATTGAGTTTCCATTGGACCATTGGCATCTTTGAATTAATATTCACTGGTACTTGGTAAATTTGTAATTAAGCATGACAAGTTTGTCCATTGGAAACTTAGCTCATTAAATTTTGTTATGTTCCAAGACGTAATCATTACTATAACCCCTCTAGGAACAATTGTGATGTTTATATCTGTGACAAAAATGGCATCTAATACATAAATATTATTACTACAGTAACGTGATCCGAGGAGTTTCGCGTCTCGTGTGATCTGACGATCCACACCTGTCAACGAGACGTGATCCAACTCTTCGGATCAAGTTACTGTAGTAATGATCAATTTATTATCTACCCCATTATTTATTTTTAATTCCACATTTATAAAATAATGAATGTAATATAAATTATCAAAAACACAGACATGCAGTGAAATTGTATTTTGTGTGCAGTTTTGTTTGTGACGCAGTTGATATTTTTCACAAGAAAACGTAGCGTTGATGCATTGTGACGTCATCAGTTTCAGAGAAAACCACAGTGTGGTGATCCGTAAAACCGGATCACATTTTGTGAAATCAACAGTATCAAAAAATGAAACATTGATGGGTATACACATGTATGATAAAAGTAGGTTATTGTTCAGATGGAGATAATGAAAATATTATGAATGACAATGATACACACAGGTGTAATCAAGGTGACAGAGCAGATTTTGGTGCAGTATTCACTCTTGAGATGTTTATAGACAGAAAATCTAAAAAAAATTTGAGGGTTTAACAAAATATTTATTGATTGGGTACATGTCTTTTGTTGGACCTCCACCTTCCCACCAAAATATTGCCTATTGCTTACAGCTTCAGGCAACACTTTGGTCCTTGGTTGTAACAAAACATGTTTCCCTCGACCTGAGTCAGTAAATGTAGAATACTCAATAAAATGCACATGATCATGTATTTGCATTTTGGAAAACAATTCAAATGCTTTTATGCAGGGTGTTTCTGACAGATGTAAAATGTTAACTGCTTCTGAAAATATTGGGTTTTTTTCATGTGCTACTATGGACAATATTGGGTTTTTGTTTTCATGAGCTACTATAGACAATATTGTTTTTCTTCCAGAGTGCAATTGTAATGGTCACTCGGACAAGTGTAAATTTGACCCAGCAGTGTACGAGGCGAATGGTGAAATCAGTGGAGGTGTTTGTTTGGACTGTCAACACAACACCCTGGGCAGGAACTGTCAGCAGTGCAGGGACATGTTCTTCCAGGACCCCTACCAGGACATTCGGAGCTCAACTATCTGTAAACGTAAGTGTAACAACTATCTGTAAACGTAAGTGTAACAATTATCTGTAAACGTAAGTGTAACAATTATCTGTAAGTGTAACATCTATTTGTAAATATAAGTGTAACAATTATCTGTAACAACTATCTGTAAACGTAAGTGTAACAACTATCTGTAAATGTAAGTGTAACAATTATCTGTAAATGTAAGTGTAACAACTATCTGTAAACTTAAGTGTAACAACTATCTGTAAACGTAAGTGTAACAACTATCTGTAAACATAAGTGTAACAATTATCTGTAAACGTAAGTGTAACAATTATCTGTAAGTGTAACATCTATTTGTAAATATAAGTGTAACAATTATCTGTAACAACTATCTGTAAATGTAAGTGTAACAACTATCTGTAAACGTAAGTGTAACAATTATCTGTAAGTGTAACAACTATCTGTAAATGTAAGTGTAACAACTATCTTTAACAACTATCTGTAAGTGTAACAACTATCTGTCTGTAAATGTAACAACTATCTGTAAACGTAAGTGTAACAACTATCTGTAACATCTATTTGTAAATATAAGTGTAACAATTATCTGTAACAACTATCTGTAAACATAAGTGTGACAACTATCTGTAAATGTTAGTGTAACAACTATCTGTAACAACTATCTGTAAGTGTAACAACTATCTGTAAATGTAAGTGTAACAATGATCTGTAACAACTATCTGTAAGTGTAACAACTATCTGTAACAAATATCTGTAAGTGTAACAACTATCTGTAACAAATATCTGTAAGTGTAACAACTATCTGTAACAAATATCTGTAAGTGTAACAACTATCTGTAAGTGTAACAACTATCTGTAACAACTATCTGTAAACATAAGTGTAACAACTATCTGTAAACATTAGTGTAACAACTATCTGTAAGTGTAACAACTATCTGTAACAACTATCTGTAAGTGTAACAACTATCTGTAAGTATAACAACTATCTGTAAATGTAAGTGTAACAACTATCTGTAAGTGTAACAACTATCTGTTACAACTATCTGTAAACATAAGTGTAACAACTATCTGTAAACATTAGTGTAACAACTATCTGTAAGTGTAACAACTATCTGTAACAACTATCTGTAAGTGTAACAACTATCTGTAAGTATAACAACTATCTGTAAATGTAAGTGTAACAACTATCTGTAAGTGTAACAACTATCTGTCAATGTAAGTGTAACAACTATCTGTCAATGTAAGTGTAACAACTATCTGTAACAACTATCTGTAAGTGTAACAACTATCTTTAACAACTATCTGTAAGTGTAGCAACTATCTGTAAGTATAACAACTATCTGTCAATGTAAGTGTAACAACTATCTGTAAGTGTAACAACTATCTGTAAGTGTAACAACTATCTGTCAATGTAAGTGTAACAACTATCTGTAAATGTAAGTGTCACAACTATCTGTAAACATTAGTGTAACAACTATCTGTAAATGTAAGTGTCACAACTATCTGTAACAAATATCTGTAAATGTAAGTGTAACAACTATCTGTAAACGTAAGTGTAACAACTATCTGTAAACATAAGTGTAACAATTATCTGTAAATGTAAGTGTAACAACTAAATGGGGTTTTGTTGCAAACTAAAGTTGCTAGTACAAAATTAACATACGTATATGTACTGGATTTCATAGCACCCATGCTATGACTAAGCCATTCTTGTCTGACTTTGCAATGTTCTAGAGGGAAATGTAAAACAACAGGTTGAAATGAATATTTATTAGTTTTTGTTCATGATAATAGTTTTAGAATTCATCTTTTTTGTATATTTTCCAATAAGGATAGATTTCACCATTAACATAACAACATCGCATGCTGTATTAATAAATCAAATTCATATAGCATCTTTATTTTGCAGCAAAACCCTATAAACTTACATAATTCTGGTTCCAAATATCATAATGAATATGATAAAACAGACTATGAAAACACCATATCATACAAAATAAACCTATAGTTTTTTAAAGTTTCCTATAGCTTTTCATTTAGTAGTACCCTTTTTTAACAATTTTTTAGCAAGTTTAAGCAATCTGTCTTGCTTTGGTATTTCCCTTCTTAAAAGTTCAAAATGTGTCACTACTATAGGAAACAGTTGTGACACTGCTTCTTTACAATAGAATAGTTCACAATTCAGACATCACTGTTGTCAGATATTTTGCTTCCTAAAGAGGGTCATGTCCAGATTTTCACATGCTGGAGGTCGGCAACTATGAATATAATGCAACAGACTCTAGGATCCATGCTTATGATCACCAGTTTTTGAGGTACTCGTCTACATATATGTGTGTATATCTGGAATTGAATCTTTTCAGCATGTGACTGTGATCCATCTGGGTCCCTCTTTGGGGGACGGTGTGATGACCACTCCGATGAGTCCAATGGACTTCTAGCAGGAAGGTGTCATTGTAGGCAGCACGTGGAGGGCAAGCGTTGTGACACCTGTAAAGATGGCTTCTACAGTCTGAACGAGGCTAATCCTCAGGGCTGTCTCGGTAAGAGGAGAGAGTAAAGTAGGACTGAAGATTATTAACAGATTCCTTCAGAGATGGCAACATTTCTCATTGATATTTTCTTTTGTCTTTGACAGCTTGTGATTGCAGCATGATTGGTACTGTAACGAACTCGTCCTGTGACAAGGACACAGGAATGTGTCTGTGTAAACGCTACGTTACGGGAGACAGGTGTGATACATGCCATGTAAGTCAAGACTTCTACAAACAGAAAATAACAATGTTACATGTATTCTATTTGTAGGTATATCAAACAGATATGTTACATGTATTCTGTTTATAGATATATATCAGACAGAGATATGTTACATGTATTCTATTTATAGGTATATCAAACAGATATGTTACATGTATTCTATTTATAGTTATATCAAACAGAGATATGTTACATGTATTCTATTTATAGATATGTCAAACAGAGATATGTTACATGTATTCTATTTATAGGTATATCAAACAGATAAGTTACATGTATTCTATTTATAGTTATATCAAACAGAGATATGTTACATGTATTCTATTTATAGATATGTCAAAACGAGATATGTTACATGTATTCTATTTATAGATATATCAAACAGAAACAACAAAAAGAGATATGTTGCATGTATTCTGTTTGTAAATATATCAAACAAAAAAACAACAAAAAAGAGAGATATGTAAATATAAAAGTTTTCATGGTTGTAAATATACAATATATAGTACTTTAAGAGGCACCATAAAAAATTAGCACATCTGGCATAAACATAATACCATTATCAGAATTAGTGCTTGAATTTCAAAATCATCGTTCTAGATGAGTATATCATATGTTAGTGATAAACGGGAATGAATACAAGTAGCCTGATGCTGAAATTGCTATAACCACTTAAATAAGGCAAAACATAATGGATGTGCTGTGCAACATTTTAATTCCTTGTTTGCAGAAATATAAAACCGTATTTGTAATTTGAACATGAGTTAAGACGATAACCTGTTGTACATTTTCAGCATGGATTTTATGGTTTGAGTGACATTGACACTGGGTGTACGCCTTGTGATTGTGATGTGGGTGGGTCCATCAGTGAAGCATGTGACCAGGTGACTGGAGCCTGTACCTGTAAACCCAACATCATTGGTCAGCAGTGTGACCAGCCCCGCCCAGGCTATTACTACGCCATGTTGGATTTTTTCCGGTATGAAGCTGAATTGGCCAAAGGAATTGGAGTAAGTAGATTATATTTAGATGATTTTATTGTAAAGAAAACAAAACTATTAATTACAGAGGATTTGTCATCAGCATACAAACTTAAACATGAGGTAGTACAGTGGAACCCCGTTATTACGTTTTCCATTTTGTCACGATAAAATAACGTAATACCGGGGTCAACGTAATAAACGTTCCCAGTGAAATCCGTTAAAAATATCATTTGGAAACTTTATATCTTCTGTTGATACTCCGTGAAGGTGTGTGTGTGAACATATCTTTACTGTTTCTTTGTTTTAAAGACTATGACACTTGATTTATTTACATCTTATCTTAGATGTCCGTAATTCTTCATGTTTTCATCCCTTTTCTTTATTTCTTGTGTAGGATAAATAAGGATGCTTTGATAAGCATTGCAGATCTGCTTTCGTTTCCGCCATTTTGTACAACTTTAACATAATGTGTTCATATAAATTTCTCTCAATAACTCGTTCCGGTTCGTATTCAACATTTGTACATAAAACAAAAAATAACAAAACATCGTTTTTATTAAGTTATATAGATCTCTACTACACAATACAAAACACAATTTAAAAAATCCCATCCAAAAAAAAAAAAATCCAACAATAAGACGACACAAAACGCACGCGATATCCAATACTTGCACACTTTTTTCACCAACGATAAACACGGAGAACAAACGCAATCCATTTTTTAAAAAATAATGCACTAAGATTAAGATCACATTTATAACACTAAATGATGGCACTAAAATCACGTGCACATCAAAAAAAGATATCAAGGGATTTTAAAATGTTAACTGAGCTAAATGCCTTGCACGAATCGGCCGATAACACTGGTCAGTTTGATCGGCATATTTACGGATGAAATCTAACAACACCCAAACTATTATGTCAAAATAACTGACAATTATTTTAATTGAACACTACCTTTACTCACCTGACTATGTCCAAGCCGTTATCCAAGCTGTTTCAACTGTGATACGATAAATTTTGTCCTACATGCTGTCCGTAAATAGAGTTTTAAAATCGAAAGCAATCACACGATGCTAAACATGCACGTGGTTGAGAAATTATTATTTCTTTGATCATCAAAATATGAAAAATGAAGAAAATTTTATTGAGTACAATTTCTAAATAAACATTTAATTGCTTATCACTGGCTTCGATACGGGGTATTCACCTGTATCAATGTTGCTAAATCTATCAAAGCGTGATCAGTCAAGCGTCTCTAATCCCCAAACAGACCAGGAAATTTACATGGTGACTGCCTGGGGCAGCCAAGGTGTGAATGGCTTATTACTTTGAGAATCACTATTGAATAATTAGGGGTTTATTATGTTTTTGTCGGAATTTTTACAACGTAATACCGAGTCCCGGCATCTTGGGACAATGTAATAACGAGGTCTATTTCAAATTCCAACGTAATATGCGGACTAATGTAATAAAGGGGGAACGTAATAACGGGATTCCACTGTATCACATGATGGAATTGTGGGTATTTTCTCAACAGCAGGTGCGCCAGTACATCCAGGAGCCATACCCTGATGGCTATCAGCCGTGGACTGGTCCAGGGTACATGCTTGTGAGGGAAGGAGATAGCCTGGAATTTAATGTCAGTAATATAGAATTCCCAACCAACTATGACATTGTCATCCGCTATGATCTAAGGGTAGGTAATCCATTCTTGTCCTTGATAGTTAGGAAAATATTTGTCATAATAAGAAAATACTTGTATTAATGCCCTGCATTGATCTTTGCACTCAGAAGGTTTGGTAAGTACATATAAATTCATTCCTTTTCTCTGCAAAGTACTCAAAGTCAGTCATTTTCTCTGGGATTTTGCCTGTTGCAGTATTTTAGAAATGTTGTTTTTTTTACAGATGCCAGAAATCTGGGAAAGTGTGTTAGTAACTATTCGCCGTGACAAAATTCCAGATGAGAATGGACCTTGTGCAAATCACGTAGCTAGGGATGACGAGAAGTCTGCCACACTTAACCCAGGTCTGGTCGTCAGATGAGCAAAATCTATGTCAAAGTTTAGAGACATTGAAATACTAGTACATGTACATTTTTTCTATATGAAGTCATAATCTTTATAACGTTGAAATTCGATTATAAGTTGTAAAAGTTAATTGTGAACAAAGGCTATATACAGACAATGAAAAATTAAATTGTATGATGTATTATTTTTGACATGAACACCTTTCAGGATTTCGATATGTGGAGGTGTCCCCCTCAGCCTGTCTGGAACCAAACACTAATTACACGATACGTTTGGACTTCCGCCAGTACAAGTCTGGAAGATCTACCCCAGATGCTACCACTCTTATTGACTCTGTAAGCTATCCTCTTATTGACTCTGTAAGCTATCCTCTTATTGACTCTGTAAGCTATCCTCTTATGGACTCTGTAAGCTATCCTCTTATTGACTCTGTAAGCTATCCTCTCCAGTAAGATTGTTTAGATTTGAGTTTTGTCAGTGTTTCATAGGCACTGATCCAGGAACTCAAATTACAAAATATCTTGCAACTTAAGACCAGTGTTTTTGATTGGTTAGAACTAGTTTCATAAGTAAGAATATGGTTCATTATTTCTTTATCCTTTAAAATAGTATACTAGAATATGAAACAATTTAGCAGTTAAAGTAGTTCAGTTCTTTGTCCATTTTGAAGGTGTTTCTATTTTACAGATAATACTGGTGCCTGCCACTGACAGTATTCCAATATTCCAAGTATTTGGGTATTTGAATTACATGAAGAACCAGTTTATTCGTTACCAGTGTCGTGAGAAGCAGCTAACACCATACCGACCAAACTACTCCGACTTCTGTAAAAAGTTGACCTTCAGCATCAGTACAAGCATGCTTCACCGAGCACTGCGTAAGTCGCTGCCACCCCCTCAAATCAATCAAACTGAGAAATTATTGTAGGCCAGATTGTGCAGATAGTGTAAAGAATATATCAGGTAGAGAAAGATGCTTTACTCTACAGAATTAAAGAAAATGCTAGTTTGAAAGTGTCTAAAATATTTTGATGTCTTATTTTCAGCATGTGAATGCGACCCCACTGGTTCCTTGAATTCTGAGTGTGAACCTGCTGGTGGACAGTGTGTGTGTAAACCTAATGTTGTTGGTAGGAAGTGTGACCGCTGTGCTCCAGGAACTTACAACTTTGGTCCTGCTGGCTGTTCTGGTAAGTAGATATTCAATCAGAGGACATGTTGTCATCCAAGGCATCTTCATAGAACTTTACACATGCAACAGCATAGTAAAGGAATATGTTATCTGCCTTTTATCTGTGTAAAAAAATTGTTTCTGAAAAGGGTCTTTAGAGAGGCTACAGCTGGGGGCTTACTCCCCGAAACAGATGGAAATTCATCCCTCTAAAACAGATGAGGCTCACTCCCACCAATACAGATAGGGCCGACTTTCACCAATACAGATAGAGCTGACTCTCACCAATACAGATAGGGCTGACTCTCACTAATACAGATAGGGCTGACTCTCACCAATACAGATAGGGCTGACTCTCACTAATACAGATAGGGCTGACTCTCACCAATACTGATAGGGCTCACTCCCACCAATACAGATAGGGCTGACTTTCACCAATACAGATAGGGCTGACTCTCACCAATACTGATAGGGCTCACTCCCACCAATACAGATAGGGCTTATTAATTTCCAGTACATATGGGCTTACCTCTTCGATATAGATTGGGCTTACACCATTATAGATAAAGCATACTCCAATCAATGCCCTTTACTACAAATTGGACTAACTCCCACCAATTCGATTCGGGATTGAAGATTGGATTTACACTCTCTGTTACAGATGAGGGTTTACTCTCACCATATAAATCAGGCAAACTTCAGCGGTGGTATCCACAGATCATATTAAATCTAAAGTGTTACAGCTGTCATTATCACTAAATTACATGTATTATTGTATTATAACAGCCTGTAATTGCCATGAGTATGGATCCCGTGACAATCTTTGTGATGCCCAGACTGGACAGTGTCTGTGTATATACAACGTTGGATCTCGAGACTGCAGCCAGTGTGAGCCGGGATACTGGGGATTCCCCCAATGTAGGCCATGTGACTGTAATGGAAATGCAGACATTTGTGATGATTTAACAGGAAATTGTATTGAGTGTCGCAACAACACAGCTGGAGATCATTGTGAAAGGTAGGGGCACAGAACTGAGAAATACACTAAAGCGAAATCTATGTACTGCACCTGTGTATATGAAGATGTATTTTGAAATCGTGAAATTCAGTTTCTACATAGTGCAATATTGAAAAATGACATTTCATATCAACAGATGTGATGCTGAATATTACGGTGATCCAAGAAGTTACATCAGGAAGACTTGCCGTCCATGCATGTGTCCAGGAGGCCCCGACAGTCAGACTCAGCATGCCGATTCTTGTAGTGAGGACCCTAGACAGCAGACCATTGTCTGCAACTGTTTACCTGGATACCAAGGTAACTTATGATAAAGAGTAGGGTTGGAGTTTCTTGTACTATATTTGGAGGAAACAACTGTGTGACAACAGTTTTGTAGAGTAGTTCTTAAGCTCCGTGTAAATTCTAACTTATCATGTAGTGCATGTACTGCTTTTGTTTTATAGGCCCTAACTGTGATACCTGCAGCGAGAACTACTTTGGTAACCCTCTGGTGGTAAACAGTACCTGTGAACCCTGTGTATGTAACAACAACATAGATCCCAATGTGGCGGGCAGCTGTGACACCTCCTCAGGAGAATGTCTGAAGTGTCTGTTTAACACAGAGGGATTTAACTGTGAAAAATGTAAACCTGGTTACTTCGGAGATGCCACCACTCAGAGTTGTGTGGGTAAGCAATCTAATGTCATTATAAGCTGTTGGAATCCCAATTTGTAATGTCAGGCTTTTTGTCCTAAACTGAGCTAGATTGTAAATTCATGGTGGATTTTGATTGATGGTTTGTTATTGCGACTCATAGGGGAGTGCTATGAATTGATAAAAATGTAAAACTAGCTTTAAAAGTTATGAAAGATGTTATGTTTATAAATGCATTATAGTTGCTGATTAAGTACTTCTCTACTCTCTGAATTTTGTAGAGTGTGTTTGTGACCCCTACGGTACAGACAAATCCACTGAATCATGTGACAGAGAGACCGGACAGTGTCCCTGCCTACCCAATGTCACAGGACTAAGGTGTGACACCTGTCTGGTGGGGTACTGGAACATTACCAGTGGGGAGGGGTGCTCATCCTGTGGGTGTGATCCTGAGGGCTCATTTGGAATCACCTGTAATCAAGTAAGAGCTGAGAAATTTATGTAATACTGTATAAATACATGTAGAAGTTTTACTGAAGCCTCAAATGAGTGAAATATAGATTTTGTTGAAAGAGCATATGTAATGTAAGGGCACAAGTTCTCCACTGAAGTTGTAAAAATGTATATGGGTATTTTGTAGAGATCTGTTTTGGGTTTTTTAGCTCACCTG